>NC_051064.1:122468481-122774298 GCF_004664715.2 Peromyscus leucopus | reverse complement strand
TGTGAGCACACAAATATCTTTGAATATTGGCGTATCTTTGAAAAAGAACTCAGTTTCGTGAAAGATCATGGCTTTCGAAAATCAGAACTGAGGCTGAGAGATGACTGAGGCTAAGAGAACTTGCTGATTTTTCTTTTCTTTCTGAGACAGGGTTTCTCTGTGTAGCCCTGGCTGTCCTGGAACTCACTCCGTAGACCAGGCTGGCCTGGAACTCTATCTATCTGCCTCTGCCTCCCAGTGCTGGAATTAAAGGCAAGTGCCAGTACTACCCATCTGAGAGCTTGCTGCTTTTACACAAGACCCAAGTTCGGTTCCCAGAACCCACGCTGGGCAGCTGACAACTCCCTGTAACTGCAGCTCCAGGGGGATCTGAAGCCCACTTCTGGCCTCCACAGGCACACATGTGCAAACACAGCCCACCCCCACATACACATGATTTTTTATATATGCATAATTAAAGATAATTTTTTTTTAAAAGAATTTGGAATTTGGCTTCAAATAGAATTAGATCCTCATTCCACTCTGTATTGGCTGAGTGACCTCGGGCAAGTCACTTCATCTCTCTGATCATCATTTTCCTCAATTGTAAAGTGACGAGTGTGTGCGTACCAGCCCCTCCTTATAACCTGCGCATGTTTAACATGGCGCCCGGAAAGCTTGAGATGTTTACTTGGTAAGCAGTAAGCAAAGGGAGGGAGCAGGATGTGTGTTCAGAAGACGGTAGGCAACAGCTCCTCCCTCTTCCCTGCTGGGGAGGAGGAGTCTCAGCTAGATAGGGCAGCGGATGAGTCTCCGTGTGTGTGTGTGTGTGTGTGTGTGTGTGTGTGTGTGTGTGTGTACACGTGTAAGTGCAGGTGCCCTCAGAGGTTAAGAAAGGGCATCAGAGCCCCTGGCTGTAGTCACAGGCAGTTGTGAGCTGCCCACCTGGGTGCTGGGTCCTGAACTCTGGTCCTCAGCAAGAGCAGCAAGTGCTCTTAACGACTGAGCCATCTCTCCAGCTCTGTTTGTTTTTAATTGTAATTTGTAGCCTAGGCTAGCCTGGAATTTACAGTCCTCCCACTTCAGCTTCCTGTGTGCTGAGATTTCAGGCATGCCTGCCACACCTACCTCAAGGGGGGGGGGATATATATCCACATACATATGCATGTATATATACATATATGTGTGCATATACACATGTGTGTATACATGTGTATATATACATATAGATGTATACATGGGCACACATGCATATATATGTATGTATATATGTATGTACACACACACACACACACACACACACACACACACACACACACACATATATATATATATATAAAACAAGGGAGGAACCAGATCCCTCCCGGGGGCAGCTCCCCATTCTAAGCTGAGCCCAGTCCTCAGCAGGTTCACTCCCCTGGACTGTGGCTGTCTCTTGTGCTCAGGAAACACCAATCACCTGCTTCCACCTCTCCTTTCTTCTATGTCTGACCATGTAGTTCAGAGTGGCCTGGAATTCACTATGTAGACCAGGTTAGCCTCCATCCCCCTCTGCCTTCCTAGTGTGGCACCACCACCACAGCCAGTTTCTCCAGACGTCTCTGAACAGTCACAGCTGGCTCTGGTTCCATCTGGCCACCCACAGGCTGCACCGGATTCTTCCCTGGTCCAGAGCCAGCCCGGCCACCTGCTCTGCTCTTTTGGTCTCCTTCTGTCTCTTCAGTTGTTCCTGTTAGGAGTTTCTCCTCTGCACACCCTGACTGGGCTGCTCCTCAAAGGTTTGTCTGGCCCTTCTCTTTTCACTTGCCATGCTCTTCCAGAACTATGTATGGATTGGTTGTTTTTTTAAAATTATTATTATTATTATTATTATTATTATGTGTGTGTGTGTGTGTGTGTGTGTGTGTGTGACTATAGAGTGCAGCCAGTTCTTTCCTTACACCTTTATGAGGATTCAGTTCACCAGACTTGCATAGCAAGCTCTTTTACCCAAGTGAACCACCTCAATGACCCTATATATTGGTTGGTTGCTTGCTTTTTTTTTTTTTTTTTTTTTTTTTTTTTGGTGACAGGAGCTCATGTAGCCCAGGTGGATCTTATGTAGCCCAGGCTGACATCAAGCTCCCTATGTAGTTGAGGATGACCCTGAACTTCTGATTTCCTGCCTTTGCCTCCTGAGTGTTGAGATTACAGACATGCACCACGTGCCTGTTTTATACAGTGCTAGGGTATAAAGGTATATTGGGACCCAGGGCACTGAGCATGCTAGGCAAGCACACTGCCAATTGAGCTACACCCTCAACCCCTCTCCCTACGCCATCTGATCCACCCCAGTGGCTTTAATTATCAGTTACTTTGTTTTTCCCAGAACCCCAGACCTACTTCTGCAACTGCCTCTGGAATGTTCCACATGAACCACCAACTCCCCATGTGCAGAATGAAATTATCTCTTGCCCACAGGCTGACTCCTCTTCCTGTGTGACCTGTACAGCCAGTGACTGTACCAGGCTTTTTCTCTTGGGGGGCTACCACCTATGTCCCAAACAAAGACATGGAGACTTCTTATTCTTTGTTATAAATGCCCGGGCTCAGCTTAGGCCTGTTTCTAGCCAGTGTTCCTAATTTAAATTATCCTGTTTCTCTTTATCTATGTTTTGCTTCTGGGCTTTTTACCTTTCTTTATTCTCTATGTCTTTCTTTCCTTCTTACTCTGTGGGTGACTGAGTGGCTGGCCTCTGGTGTCTCCTCTCTCTCCTTCTATCATCTTTCTCTTCTCTCAAGCCTAGATTTCTCCTCCTGTTTATTCTCTCTCCCTGTCGGCCCTGCTTATCCTTTCGCTGCCTAGCTATTGTTCTTTTTTTTTTTTTTTTTTTTTTTTTTTTTTTTTTGGTTTTTCGAGACAGGGTTTCTCTGTGTAGTTTTGTGCCTATGCTGGAACTCACTTTGGAGACCAGGCTGGCCTCAAACTCAGAGAGATCTGCCTGCCTCTGCCTCCCGAGTGCTGGGATTAAAGGCGTGCGCCACCACCGCCCGGTCCATTCAGTTCTTTATTAGACCAATCAAGGCACCTTAGGCAGGCAAGAAGAAACAGATGCAACACATCTTTACATAATTAAACACACATCCTTATATGGTTAAACAAATGCAGCATAAACAAATGTACCACATCTTCACCAAGTTAAAATAATATTCCACAAAAAGTGGCTCCACCCTTTACCCTATTGATTAAGGCAAAAGTGTGGTTACCAGGCTCAACTCTTCCCTCCCTCCTTCCCCACATTCCACTGGCTACGTGTAACGCAAATTTCTAAATGGTCTTTTAATAAAAATCCAGAACTAGATATTGGGGTAAATGCTGAAAGGAACAAGCCACTGCCACATCTTACCTTTAGAAAAATCTTTTAGTTCCTGTCTCCTCACGCCTTTCTGCTCAGCCATCACTTCCTTCCTAGTGCTGGGATTAAAGGAGTGTGATTCACAAATCTGGAATTAAAGGTGTGTGCCACCACTGCCCGGCTCCATTTCTCTCCTAGACTGAGTCAATCTCATGTAGTCCAGGGTGGCTTTGAACTCACAGAGCTCCAGACAGATCTCTGCCTCCCGAGTGCTAGGATTAAAGGTGTGTGCCACCACTGTCTGGCCTCTGTTTAATCTAGTGACTTGTTCTGTTCTCTGATCTTCAGGCAAATTTTATTCGGGTACACAATATATCACCACAGCTACACTTTACACATACATTTTTTTCTAACCCATTCACTTCTCTCCATCCCCACTACAGTAGCCTTTTTTGCCTATATTATTGCTTGCCCCCAACCCCAACCCCTGAAGTAGAATCTCTGGTTGCTTAGTATGTATGTTGGTTGGTCACCTGGTCCTCCTGTGTATTGGAATCACCTGGTTTTAGGTGGTGCTGGGGAATGAACCCAGGGCTTTTTTTTTTTTTTTTTTTTTTTTTTTGGTTTTTTCGAGGCAGGGTTTCTCTGTGTAGCTTTGCGCCTTTCCTGGAACTCACTTTGGAAACTAGACTGGCCTCGAACTCACAGAGATCCACCTGCCTCTGCCTCCCGAGTACTGGGAATTAAAGGCGTGCGCCACCACCGCCCGGCGAACCCAGGGCTTTGTGCATGCTAGACAAGCTCTGTAATAACTGAACCACATTCCAGCTGCATGTGTCTCTTAATTAGACTCTTGGATGTCTATCGTATCTCTCTGTTTGCAGCTTCTGTTTTTTCTCAGCGCTTTATAGATAGCTCCATTTCCCATCCTTTCTAGTTTCTAGAAGCTTCCTGTATTCCTTTGTTCAAGGTGCCACTCTTGCATCTTCAAAGTCGACAAAATTACATCTCTGACTTTCTTCTATAGTAAAATCTTTTAATAATTTGCTTTTGGCCAGGAAGTGGTGGTGCACACCTTGAATCCCAGCACTCAGGAGGCAGAGGCAGGTGGATCTCTGAGTTCCAGCCAGCCTGGTCTACAGAGAGAGTTCTAGGACAGCCAGGGCCACATAGAGAAACCCTGTCTTGAAAACCAAAAATAAATAAATAAAACTTTGTTTTTATAGGGCTACACAGAAAGACACTGTCTCAACAAAATTGTTAGAGTGTGTGAGTGATTGAGTGTGTGGGTGTGGGTGTGGGTGTGGGTGCGCGCGCACATATGAACTATATAGGTCATGTGTTGAGGTCAGAGGACAACTTTTAGGAATTGCTTCTCTTCTTCCATCATGTGAATTCAGGGGACAAAATTCAGGTCATCAGGCTTGGCTATAAGCACTTTTACCTACTTATATCATTGTGGTGATATTTTATTCATGCTCTAACAAATAAAGCTTGCCTGGACATCAGAGTGCAGAGCTAACCAATAGAGGCCAGGCAGTAGTGGCACACACCTTTAATCCCAGCACTTGAGATCTTATGCTTTTGATCCCAGTACTTGGGAGGCACATGCCTTTAATCCCAGCACTAGGGAGGAGGAAACAGGAAGTGAAATGGCTGGGCGGAGAGAGAAATATAAGGCAGGAAAAGACAGGAGCTCACCCTTTCAGGCTGAGGAGTTGGCAAGGTAAGAGATGGTTGTGGCTTGCTCCTTTGTCTCTCTGATCTTTCAGCATTTACCCCATATCTGGCTCCGGGTTTTAATTATTAAGACCAATTAGAATTCACGCTACAAATCATCTCATTGGCCCAGCCATAATAAAATCTCCCTCTGCCTCCTTCTTCCATCATTTCCCATCCTGTAACCTTAACTTTATTTCATCTTATAGAATTGCTTTTTTTTTCTAAAAAAAAAATTGATATGACCATTGTGGAATATTAGTTAAAGATATGTTACATTCTTTTATTCTGTAGAATATTTGTTTAATGATGCAAAGATGTGTTACATTCTTTTATGTTGCATTTATTTAACTCTGTGAAGCTGTGTTACTGTGCCTGCTCAAAACACCTGACTGGTCTAATAAACAGCTGAACAGCCAATAGCTAGGCAGGAAAAAGGATAGGTGGGGCTGGCAGGCAGAGAGAATAAATAGAAGAAGAACATGAAAGGGAAGAGTGAGAGAAAGGAGGAGAGGAGGATGCCAGGGGTCAGTACCCAGCCACACAGCCAGACACAGAATAAGAAGGAAAGAAAAGAAATACAGAAATAGAGGAAGGTAAAAGCCCAGAGGCAAAAGGTAGATGAGATAATTTAAGTTAAGAAGAGCTGGCTAGAAACAAGCCAACTAAGACCGGGCATTCGGCCGGGCGTGGTGGCGCACACCTTTAATCCCAGCACTCGGGAGGCAGAGCCAGGCGGATCTCTGTGAGTTTGAGTCCAGCCTGGGCTACAGAGTGAGTTCCAGGACAGGCTCCAAAGCTACACAGGGAAACCCTGTCTCAAAAAACCAAAAAAAAAAGACCGGGCATTCATAAGTAAGAAAAGGTCTCCATGTATTTATTTGGGAGCTGGATGGCAGGCCCCCAAAGAGTAAGAGTAAAAATCAACCAACTACATTTGACAAATTCACAAGTTCTGAGGGACTAAGGACATAAGCATTCTTAGAGGGCCTTTGTTCTTCCTACTGTCATCCTCTCTGGTCCCTAACTCTTCACGGATCCTACCCCTCAGCCCACTAAAACCAAGGCCTCGCCTAAATCTCTTCAGGACAAGAACCTCACATCTCATAATACAGTTCACCCTCTGTGAACACATGGAGCTAGAAATGAGTCCTCCGCTCCCAAACTTCCGCAGTGGGATGGACACAGAAGAACAGGTATAGATGGCCCCATGCAGAAAGAGAAAGTGGATGAAACAGTTCCAAACAGTTTTAAAATAAGGTTTAAGACCTAGGAATCTCAATCCCCTGTGGTTCATGGCCCCCCACCCCGACCCCAGACAGCTTCCTTTTCATGAAAGTAGCACACATGTGCAACTGTGTAGTTTCCTGTTGGTGGGATCTGCAGGAGTGAATTCCCTCTCGTTTGGTACTCTCTCCCTTTCGGTCCACACTCCAGTGTTTTGTTTTGTTTTGTTTCTGGTATTGAATCCTCAATAACCTTGTGGGTCTCTTATGTATGTCATGGGCATTCACTCTATTAGATCCCTTCATGAGTCTTCCCTAGATAATGACCCCATTTCCTTCCTTTCCCTCCCCTCCCCTCATCTCATCTCTTCTTCTTCCCTTTTCGATTTTGAGTTTCCCTGTGTAGCCTGTAGATGAACTGCTAAACGGTCTTATTAATAAAAAACCCAGAGCCAGATATTGGGGTTAAAGCCGAGAGATCAGAAAAGCACAAAGAAGCCAGCCATGTTCTCACCACTCAGAGATCCTCCGCCAAAGAGGCCGACTTCCTGTATACCCACACCTATATGCCTTTCTGTTCTGCCATCTCATTTCCTCTCTCTGCCCAGCTACATCACTTCCTCTTCCTGCCCAGCTCTGTCACTCTCTGTCTGTCTGTACAGACCTCCAGACCTTTATAGGATTAAAGGTATGTACTGCCATGCCTGGCTCTGTTCCCAGTGTGGCCTTGAACTCACAGAGATCCAGACAGATCTCTGCCTTCTGAGTAATAGCATTAAAGGCTACCATTACCTGACCTCTATGTTTACTATAGTGGCTGGCTTTTTCCTCTGATCCTCAGGTAAACTTTATTGGGGTACACAGATAAAATATCACCACAGTAGCCCAAGGTTACATAATCCTGGGAAGCCTTGAATTTGTGATCCTCCTGCCTCAGCCTCTTGAGTGCTGGTACCACAGACATGTGCCACTGTTCTCAACTTAGCCTGTTTTTAACTGAAAGTATAGATTCATTAAAAGCATGTGGGTACCTACTACAGACTGAGAGCAGGCTCAAGCCAGCACATGAGTCAAGAGTAGACAATCCGTTTTTATTTTTGGCTTCCACTGAGGTAATTGAAGGGATATGTGTATCACACACTTAATCTCAAAAGCATTTTCTCTCAGAAATGCTCTGACCTTTTGATCGTATTAGCAACAGATCCCTGACCTATAGCCTCAGCTTTTCCTCTAAAACACACTTTCCTGATGGTGAAGGCTTCCATTTTTAAATCAGTTGCGATCTGAACAGGCTGATAATTCATCCCCCAACCATCAGGTCCCGGGCTTGTTGGTTTGTTTTTTGAGTTGTGTGCTTGCTATATTGCCCAGCCTGGTTTCCAACTCCTGGGTTCAAGCAATCCTCCTGCCTCAGCCTTCCACATATCTGGGACTACAAGCTCACGCTATCATGCTGAGCTCCAATAAGGCAGAATCACTAATATGTATCCTAAAGCAGATACAAGATGTTTGACATTCCTAGAGGTGTGCTACAGCACCATCCTACAGCTAAAATACTTAACAAGGGTTGTGTACTTTAGATAGTTTTTTCCCCCAATAACGTGTGTGTGTGTGTGTGTGTGTGTATGTGTGTATGCGTATGCGCGTGCGCGCATGTGTGTTCATGTGGAGGTCAAAGGACAACTTGTGGAAGTCGGTTCTCTCTAGCATGTGAGTTTCAGGGACTAAACTTAGCTTGTCAGGCTTGTGTCCAGCACCTTTACCTGCCGAGCCATCTTTCCAGCCTAGGATACACTTCCAGCTGCATTATTTGTCCCAGACATGGTGGTACACACCTGTAATCCCAGCACTCAGCAGGTAGTAGAGGTGAGGGGATCTGTAGTTCAAGGTCATCCTTGCTAGATGGATAATTTGAGACCAGTCTGGGTTAGAGATTTTGTCTAACTAAAATAAATAAATAAATAAATAAATAAATAAATAAATAAATAAATAAATAGTAAAACACATGTTTCCTAGTGAAGGCCTTCAGTAGGGGTTAGCAGGGTCACCAAACAACCCATGAACCAACACTGGAGTCGCAGAGTCAAATCCAATCCCTGTACCATTTTCGAGGTCAGCAAAGGCTGCAGAGGTCAGTGTGCTAACCTGAGGTCTGTACCCCATGACAGCATGAGCCCATGGCCAGGGCAGGAGAGACCCAGGAAACGACACTCTGAAACTTTGAGAACAAAAGAAAGGGGTTGGTGCCGATGGGTGACACACCTGTGTCCTGGGACAAACAAAACCCACAGTAGGACTGTGCAGATGGCGTGCTTGGTGATTTGCAAATCTGGGCCACTTCCTGCTCAGAAACCAGTTATGAAATATGTTTGGGCAAGTTGGCTGACGGGAGGTTCCCACCTTCATTTCAGGCCTGAGGGTGTTTTTTGCAGGTCTGCTGGGGCCACTCAGCTGGATATCTCAGGAATATGGCACCTAAAGAAAGGGCTGAGCTCAAGAATTAATGGGAAACAGCCCAAACACCATCACTAGTGAACAGATTTCATCAGGCGGAACCTTCCTTTTTCTTTTTAAACTTTATTATTATTATTGTGTGTGTATACACAGTAGGAGGGGACACTTGGAGGCCACAATGTCTGTGTGGAGGTCAGAGGACAACTTTGAGGAGTCTCTCCTTCCACCATGTGGGTCCTGGGGATTGAACTTTGGTCATCACATTTAGTGGCAAGCACTGTACCTGCTGAGCCATCTGGCTGTCCCTGCTGAGCTGTGACAACTTCTTCTCCTTCTCCTCTCCTTCTTCATGCTATCCATCCATCCATCCACCCATCCATCCATCCATCCACCCATCCATCCATCCATCCATCCATCCATCTATCCATCCATTTGTATCTATCTATCATCTATCTATCTATCATCTATCTATCTATCTATCTATCTATCTATCTATCTATCTATCTATCTATCTATCTGTCATCTAGCTCTTTCTCCCTCTCTTTGAGACAGCGTCTTATGTAGCCCAGGCTCTGTTTGGAAGATCTGGAGAGAAGACAAGTTCCCAGGTGATGCTGATACTGCTCCTCTGGGGACCGTTTGAGGATTACTGAACATGAACAAGGCAAAGCAGGATGATGATACCCTGATGCTGATAGTATCCTGATGCTGATGGTACCCTGATGCTGATGGCCTTGTCAAGGAGCTGAGTAGTTAAACAACTGCCCTGCTTCTGAATTTCTTGCTCAGTGTGAGTAAACCACTATCTGTTCAAACCCAGTTGGATTTCTCATCACTTCCATTTAAAAGGTCTCTGGACTTGGAGTTGGGAATGTAGCTTAATTGGTAGAGCGTTTGCCTAGTGTGCACAAAGCTCTGGGTTCAGATCCTAGCACTGCACAATAAGCCAGCTTGGTGGCTCACATCTGTAACCCCAGCATGTGGAGGTGGAGACAGAGGGATCAGGACATTCAAAGTCATATTCAGAAACAGTAAGTTCAAGGCCACTCTGGGCTACTTGAGACCTTGTTTCAAACAAAACATAAACATACACACAAAATGCAACCAAAAGCTCCAGAGGATGAGTGAGATTGCTCGGTGGGTAAAAGCGCTCGCCTCTAACCCTGAGCCCTTGAGTTCAGTCCCTGGATCCACACGGTGGGGAAGGAAATGGCTGACTCGCTCAAACTGTTCTTTGACTTTGTAAAAAAAAAAAAAATGTTTTAAAAACAATTCAAGGGGATTGGAATGATGGCTGAGCAGTTAAGAGCACTGGCTGCCCTCCCAGAAGCCTGTGGTTCAATTCCCAGTGCTCACATGCTGGCTCACTACCGTCTGTACCTGGAGTTCCAAGGAATCCAATGTCTTCTGTCCTCCAAGGGCAGCAGGCACACTTATGATGCACATACATACATGCAGGCAAAACACTTTCACACATAACATTTATTTATTTATTTATTTATTTATTTAGTTAGTTAGTTAGTTAGTTAGTTAGTTAGTTAGTTTTTTGAGACAGGATTTCTCTGTGCAGCCCTGGGTGTCCTGGAACTAACTCTGTAGAGCAGGCTGGCTCTACAGAAATCCGCCTGCCTCTGCCTCCCTGAGTGCTGGGATTAAAGGCGTGTCCCGCCACCAGACATGGAGAGTTCCTCAATAAATTCCACGTTTCCTTTCTGCTGGTCCATTCTGCCGAAGGACCCTCACCCTGGACTTGACCTTCATATAACTGGGAAGGGCCTTTATCTGTTTTCTATAGCCGGTGTAGCTCTCTATATTGATTGTTCTACCTTTTGGATAGTGTGGGCCCAGGAGGTGACTTGGTAAGGATGTGATCAGAAGTTCATGGCCGGTGTGAAAGAGGCAGCTGAGGAGAGTCCTCAAAAGGGGAACACTGTATCTTGAAGCCAGCTTCAGCAGAAAGCTGTTACCCTCAAACTCTGGGGCAACAGGAGAGGGTTCTGGAAGGTCATGGTAAGAGCTGTCGTTGTGGAGAAGCGGTCCTCACAGGAATGCTGGCTGCCAGTGCCGGAAGGAAGTGCTCTTGGCAGCAGGAAGAAAGCCGAGAAAATCAGTAACTCAGCATCCTTCTGGTTTCCTGCCTGCGCCTCCTGTTGGCTAATGGTTGAGCACAACCAGGAACCAGTCTGCCAGGGACCTGGCTGATGCTCTCCACTGGAGTCGACTCTGGGGCCCAGGGAGGGATGAAGGGCAGAGAGAGTTGGGGCAGGGGAGAACACAGCCACAGGGGGAGGCACAACTCTGAAAGCAAGTGCCGCTAAAAAAAAAAAAAAAAACCCGCCCTTGTTCCACACTGCTTCTAGAACAGCAGGGTAGCTAGCTAGCTTAGAATTCGGGGTTGGCAACTCTTTCTCTGAGAATTTTGGAGGCACTGTTCCATGTCTCCTGGCTTCCACAGCTGTTGCTGAGAACTCTGTGCCATTCTCCTTCCTGGTCCTTTGACGTGTGACTTGTTTTTCCTTTCTGGAAACTTCTGGTCTTACCTCCCCCCCCCCCCCCCCCCCCCCGAGTCTTTTGCTTTTTACAGTTGATATGCTGTGGGGTGACTTCCTTTCACAGCACTTCAGTGTCTCTCCCAGGAGGCCTTGGCCAGGTGTGCTTACCGAGTCCCTTATAAGACCCTGAAAATGCAGGGGCTACTGCTACAGTGCAGAGGGTAACGAGGATGCTCTGGGATGCTGTCTGCACTATCATGTAGCTGGAGGTGATGTAAGCAACATCACCACGGCACGGGGGTAGCAGTGAGCTGCTTAGCCAGAGTCACACACAGCTGGTCCAGCCTCCTCTCCCAGGACCCGCATCACTGAATGTGGAAGGTTTTAGTGAAATTAGGGCAGAGAAGGGAAGACTGAGAAGGGGTGTTATAGATGGGATGCACAAGTTATCGTAAGGAGAATGGCAGATTGGCATAGCATGAAGTCCATTCCCATAGGGTTTCCTGGTCCTGGCATTGGGCCTGGGCTTCTGTGTTGGAGGGAGCCAGCCAACATGCTCACAAGAAAGACTTCATGAGACTCTCCACAAGCAGAGATGTTTGGAGTCCAGAGTACAACGCGTAAACAGATAAGGGGATGCCATTCTCTGTCTGGAAGGGACCAATGACTGTGGCTGGTCTTCTGCAATCCCAAGCAGTGTGAACATCAGGACACAGTGCCACTAAGAAAAGCACTGACCCTGTCCTCTCGGGCATCTCCAGCAGTGGCAAGCAGAGGCGCTTCTGAGAGGCAGACTGTGGAAGTGGACAGACGGGAATTCTAGCAGGAAAGAAGGGCCAGAAGACAGGGCTCACAGCCGACTTCGGGACAGCCACGTTTTCAAGGCTGACAGTGCAGTCTTGTGCTAAAGTCGTAGGAGGTTCTCCACCTCTAAAGAAAAGTGAGGGTTGTGCTAACGTCACAGCAAGTTCGCCACATCTAGAGAAAAGTGCAGGTTGGCTGGAGTTAGCTGAACGCGCCCTGCGCTCCCTGGAGATCCAGCACTCACTTCCTCTGACACTAACACGTAGACAAGAGAATCAGTCCAGCCTGTTAATGACGGAGCCGTTCAATTAGTACTACCCTAAACTGGTAGCCTGACTAACCAGTGGGTTGGAAACTATTTCAGTTCGAGATATGACTCAAGAGGTTTGCTCCCTTAGTTAGAAGGCGCAGGAATGGAAAGCTCCGTGTGGCATTAGTCCAAACGCGTTCACCACAGCGCCTCTGGAGTCGAGTTCCAGGCATTTTACTGCGATGCCTACTCTACCATAGCCACTTAGGAGAAGACTGATTTCTGAGCCAGGCATGGTGGTGCAAGGTACTCTGCTACAAAAATAAACACAAAAGGGAGCGAATGAATAAATATACCTGCGTATTAATGATTTTTTCTTCTCTCTCTCTCTCTCTCTCTCTCTCTCTCTCTCTCTCTCTCTCTCTCTCTCTCTCTCTCTCTCTCTAGGATCTCCTGTAGCCCAGGAGATCCTAATATCCACCATATAGCTGAGGCTAGCCTTAAACTCCTGATCCGCCTGCCTCCATCTACCAAGTGCTGGGATCACAGGCATGTGCCACCATATCTGGCTTTTATGTAGGATTACTTAAGTCACAATTTGGTGAGAAAACAACTCATAACTTAGTGCAAAGAAGACTTCTTCCTCTTTTTTTTTTTTGTTTTTCGAGACAGGGTTTCTCTGTGTAGCTTTGCGCCTTTCCTGGAACTCGCTTTGGAAACTAGACTGGCCTCGAACTCACAGAGATCCGCCTGCCTCTGCCTCCCGAGTGCTGGGATTAAAGGCGTGCACCACTACCGCAAAGAAGACTTCTGTTGCTCATCACCTCCTATCTTTCGTGGACTAGCAGAGAGCTCTTGCTTATCTGAAATAAATTCAGGCCTTCCTAACGCAGCCCAGTCTGGAACTTTGAGGGCTGCCCTTACAGGAATCAGAAGCCGCCTCTGTTTTCTCCAGTGGTGCTTCGCTCTGTCTTGACTGTTCTGTCCTTTGTGCATAGTGTGTCCCAGCCAAAGCAGCAAATAGAGGCTTCAGGCATCAAGTGACACGTCTCTGCTTGGCCCAGTGACCATGTCTGACCACAAACAGATCAGGAAATCAACCCTATCATACAGTGATAAGGCCAAAAGCCAGACACATTTAGCAACAGGTATTAATTGCCTATCAATCATTATGTGCTGAACGTTGTTCTAGATAAGTTACAGGTATTATGAGGCCAGAGAAGCTTTGCATCAAGCCTTCGAAACAGGTTGTTAGCATCACTACCATTCCCACTCCATAGATGAGGTACCGAGGCGCAGGGAAGTTCAGCAACCTGCCAAAGCCACACAGATAGGACTGAAACTGCCGCTCCCAGCCCGGGGGATCTGACCTCACGGCATGTGTGTGTCATCACCAAACTATGCAGTCTCTCACCAAGTGGGAGAACATGAGAAGCTGCCAAAGACCTTTTCAATGGGTGAGCACGGCTCAGGGAGACTGTCATACAAGAGGTGTCAGGTGGCTCTAGCTCCAGAAAATTGGACACCCTCTTCTGGCCTCCGAGGGCACCTGCACTTATGTGTACAGACACACATATAGACATACGTACAATCATTAAATATTTAAATCTCTCAGCCACAATGTTGCAACGCCTCTAATCCCAGCACTCAAGAGGCAGAGGCGGGCAGATCTCTGTGAGTTCAAGGCCAGCCTGGTCTACAGAGTGAGTTCAGGTCAGGGCTACATAGACCTGTCTTAATAAAATAAAGTAAATATTTTAAAAATGCCTAAGATAATATCTAGTCTGATGGATCTGTCTTAGGAAAATACTTTATGAACTTACACGTTTATGAAAGTGAATTCTTCGAAGCTTAGCTAGAACGGAAAGGTTTTGGACAGAGTAATAAACTGTTCTGATTAATAAAGTAACAGGAAAATTGAATTTTCCTTTGAAAATATAAACATTTTGAGGGGAGCCTGGTCTTGGGAGAAAGTAGAGCTGGACAAGAGCTGTCTTAGTGGTAACTGGGCACTTGGCATTGCTAACTTCCCTGATCTATTACTCTAGTGTTCACAAGAATCCCTTAGATCACAAAAAGTATTGTTCTCCTTTCCTATAGCGCTTCCTGTTTCCTATCCGTGTCCTGTAAGAATTTGTTGAGTAAAGGAATGATTTCTTTCTTTCCTTCAAGGAACGAGAGGAGGAAAGGAGAACTTGGGGCAGAGGGCAGTGGGTTCAAGATAGCCACCACACAGTATCTGTGGCAGGGGTGGCTTGGGAAAATAGTACTTAATAACCATTTTATGTAGTGGTTTATTCCATGCTAACCTTTAACTGGCTCTCTCCCAAACAACCTTTAGTGAAAGTCTCTCCACAAAACTGCTCCTTTGCTTTGTGAGGACTCAGGTAAGAAGGCGGCTGGAGAGTTGGCTGGAGAGTTGGCTCAGCAGTTGAGAGAGTTCGGTAATCTCCCATAGTACCCTGGTCCAGTTCCTAACACCCACATCCATTGGTCAGCGGTCAGCTCATAACAGCAGGTAACTCCAGTTTCCGGGGGTGCAATGCCCTCTTCTGGTCTTCTTGGGCACCTGCATACATCACACACACACACACACACACACACACACACACACACACACACACACACACACACACACACACACACACACACACACACACACACACACATGCGTGCACTAATAATAGCAAGTAAAGCCAGGTATGGTGGCACAAACATTTAATCCCAGCACTTTGGAGGTAAATGTAGGCAGATCTCTGTGAGTTTGAGGCTATCCTGGTCCATAATATGGAGTTCAGGCCATCCAGGGATACATAGGAAGAACCTGTTCAAAAATAAACAATTAAAAAAAAGAAAGAAAGAAAAATCGCAAAACAATGCTCAGAGAGGACGGCAGTCACAAGATGAAGGGCAATGAATGAGTTCGAGGCCAGCCTGGTCTACAGAGTGCGTTCCAGGACAGCCAGGACTGTACAGAGAAACCTTCTCTTGGAAAACCAAAAAAGAAAAAAGAAAAAGAAGAAGAAGAAGAAGAAGAAGAAGAAGAAGAAGAAGAAGAAGAAGAACAAGAAGAAGAAGAAGAACAAGAAGAAGAAGAAGAAGAAGAAGAAGAAGAAGAAGAAGAAGAAGAACAAGAAGAAGAAGAAGAACAAGAAGAAGAAGAGATCATGTGGGAGGGTGTAATGTCTCTTTAACTTGGGTCAGAGGGTGAGTCCAAGACTAAGCTGAGGGAGTCTGGGATATCCATAACCCTTGGGTTATATAAAGATAATAAATACGCATTTCATAAAGGTTGCTGTGAAGAGCATACGGTGATAGTTGACGTAAAGTGCTCAGAGCAGTCCCTCGCAACACAGTAAGAACTCAGTAAACGTTGGGTGTTACCTTCACTTTATTCTCTTCACTCTCCTCCCTTTTCCACCAGGCTTCATTCATTCTTTTCCAAGGACACGAAGGGGGCGTGCCCTCCTCCTGCCGCTCTCGCCTAAGCCCCGCCCCCGGCCCTTCCCGGATTGGCTTCTAGGAGGCGGAGCCTAGGGAAGAGCCCAGTGCGGTGCGGTGGGCGGGGCGCATGCGCGGGTTGGGCTGGGTGGAGGAGGATAGGAAGAGCTGCCGGAAGTAGGCGGTGGAGGTGGCCGCAGAGCTGGCCGCAGCTGCCAGGGAAACCGAGGCGGGAAGCGCGGCGGCAGACCCTCCGCACCGGGGTCAGGTGTGCGCCCCGCACGCCTGAGGCCGCGGGCTCGCTCCTCCTAGGCCGCGTCCCGGATCCCGCAGTCTCCGCGGGTCTCCTCCTGCCCGAAGCCCGCCAGGGGGCGCCGCGCCGAGGGGGCTGCGGGGCGGGGGGCAGACGGCCCTGACCCCGGGACGGCTCGGGGCGGGGCGGGAGGACACGGCTCGCCCAGCCTGGGAGGTGCGCCTGGGCGGGGGCCCCGAGGCCTCAGCCCCGGACCGAGGCAGGGGCTCCTGGGGGCGCGGGGGGCGCGTCGCCCTCTGCCCCCGCCGGCACCCTGGCCATGACGGGCAAGTCGGTGAAGGACGTGGATCGGTACCAGGCGGTCCTGGCCAACCTGCTGCTGGAGGAAGATAACAAGTTCTGTGCTGACTGCCAATCCAAAGGTAGCAGCACATCCGAGGCACCGGCTAGGGGCTGGCTGCGGGGGGGGGAGGCAGCGGCTGGGGGGTGGCCTGAGTGGAGAGGGGGTTCTGGAGCCCAGGGGCGAATCCTCTTCGGATGGCAGCGGGTGCCACCCTTGCTCAAGAGCCTGCTGGGTTTCCTGGGGCTCGGGGTTTGCTGTGGGAGAGGGAGAGAGATGTGTGTGTGTGTGTGTGTGTGTGTGTGTGTGTGAGCGTGGTGAGGCTGGTATAGTAGGGGGTGGGGTGGCCCGGTGTGTTCAGGTGAGAATGTCTGTGTTGCAGGCTCTGAATGGCTTCTGGGCCCGCTGTCACCCAGAGCTGGCAGCCTTTCACTTGGCAAAGCTGTGGGTGAGCTGCAGTGTGGTGGTGGGGGTGGGGGTGGCGAGGAGGAAGGTGAGATGACGAGGAGGAAAACTGTCGAAATGATTTTTAAAGGTGGTATTCCTTGCTGTCTGCTCCTTCATTAGCAACTCCTGCCATTTTACCACCTTGTTGAGCTCTGACAGCGTGCTTAGGTGGCCTTCTTCACTCAGGATGTGTGCAGTGGGAAGCTGCCTTACGCAGTGGTGACACAGTGCGGATTTCTAGGTAGCCTAGCCTGGTCTGTGGAGGCCTCATGCTTGTGGGGTGGCCGAAGCTAGCAGGATCTGGACTGTCGTGCCGGACCCATTCAGGCAGGGAGAAAAGGAAGCAAGGGGTTCGTTGCTTCCTTGGTGCTTACACTTCTAGAGGTGAAAGAGGAAGGATCATCATCAACTGACCACAACCATTTAGCCTTTGTTCTCTGTGCTCTTAAAGGCCCGTGCTTTAATACAATTAGAGGTCAATATGGCAGTAAAATTTACTAGTGAAATATTTGTACTTGGCGTTGTAGATGCACGCAAATTATATTTTGGGGAGCTGTTGTTTATGTTCCTTAGTTCCATTTCCCAGATTTGCTGTATGGCATATGGGCATGTAGTATAAAACAAACTCAAATGTGTGTGTATTAATTTTGAGAAAAGCAGTAGATGCTTATACCCATGATTCATGTGATTATGGTTTATTTTAGAGTAGGGTTATGTAAGGAGGGCACCAGGAATGATGGTGCATTGATTTAGACTCCTAGTAAGATTTTCTTACTGACCTCTATCAGTAGGCAAATGGAAGGTACTGTTAGGAAAGCAGGTCCCTGGGTTTCTCTCCTGAATTTTTATTTATTTATTTTATTTTATTTATTTATTTATTGCTGATTTTTTTGTTTGTATTTTGTTTTTTTGTTTGTTTGTTTGTTTTTTGAGACAAGGTCTCTCTGTGTAGCCCTGGCTGTCTTGGATCTCGCTTTGTAGACCAGGCTGGCCTTGAACGCACAGAGATCTGCCTGCCTCTTCCTCTAGAGTGCTGGGATTGAAGATGTGGGCCACCACCACCGGGCTAGATTGATTCTTGTTAGATCTACTGAAAGGTTTGGTTTAAAACTTAGGAGCATCTTGGTTTCACTCAAATTCTCCAGTGTCCTCAGTTGACAGCTCTTAAGTCATAGTGAGGCATCCCCTGAGTGGGCATCACCACACTTGGAGAGTCAGATGCCATTTTGGTGATTTTTAGAACCACCCTCTCCCCCATTTCTCATGTTGCTCTTATATTTACTCATTCCAATAAAATATACCATATGGAAGAGAGAGGTTAATTTATCATTTCTTCCTCCAAATTCCCTATAACCCTTTATTGGTAGTCCTACTGAGAACTCAGACATGAAACTTTAGTTAATTCCTAATGAGAACTAGTAACTGGGGTCTGTGAAATGGTTCAGTGGATAAAGGCGCTTGCCACCAAGGCTGACGGCCTGAGTTTGATCCCCAGGACTCACATGATAAGAGGAGAGAACCAGCTCCCGCTGTTGTCCCCGACCTCTGTGTGGATGCTGTAGTACATGGACAAAGCCCTACAGTCAGTAACTAAAACGTGGACAACAACAAAAACTAGAGGCTGCTGATGCTAAAGCCTTAGATCCTGAACATTCCAAAGTCAGAAGTTCTTTTCCACACATCTCACCACTGTTAAAAAAGAGATGCCATGTGCCTGTTATCTTTCCGTTCTGTTAAACAGGCTTTTGCTGAGCCTCTGTTTATCTAGTTGGAGAATGATCCAGTCCAGCCTGCCGGTTAACCCCTCTTCGTTCTCTTCCTCTTTTCTATTTTCTGCTTTTGTAATGAACATGTAGGCAGTTCTCAGAGGGTGGGAAGGAAAGACCTTTGTGTCAGTATATCGTGACTTGCTCAGCGCTGATTTAAAAGAAAAAAAAATTAGTTGGCGGAAGAATTTAAAAAGTATTCACTAAATAAGATTTGGGTTTGAGTTTACCTTTTTTTTTTTAAATCTTATCCTTTCTTAGGAAATTGAGAGCTCATCAGACAGGGTCTTTAGAGTATTCATCTATTAATATTTAGTCTATTGATGTAGCTTGGACTACAGACCTATAAGTGGATACCTTTGTAATGTTCTAAAATAACTCTTTGGCAATGACTCTTCTTTTTAAAATTTCATATTATGTTTTAATTTATTTGTGTGTGTGTGTGTGTGTGTGTGTGTGTGTGTGTAAGAGACAGAATAATTTCTACCATGTGGAGAGTGAACTCAAATGATCAGGCTTGGTAGCAAACACCTTTCCTTACCTACTTAGCAGTCTTGCCACCCTGACTTTTCTATTTTTTTTTTTAGAAAAGTTATCTTTCATAGAAATTTTATTTTAATTTTAATTATGTGTGTATGTGAGTGCATTGCCCATAGATACCAGGAGAGGGTGTCAGATTCCCTGGAGCTGGAGTTACAGGTGGTTGTGAGCCACCTGAGGTGGGTGCTGGGAACTGAACTCAGGCCTTCTAAAGAGCAGTATGAACTCTGAACCACAGAGTAACTTGTCTAGTCCCCTGATTCTTCTTTTAACATCATATTTGGGAGTGATTACCTGTTAGATGACCCTTAAAATGTTGTAATGTAAACATCAGAATAGAGAACAAGTTGATGCCCTTCTCTCTTTATTCAGTAGAACAGTGGTTCTCAACCCCTTTAGCAAACGTCTGTCTCCAAAAATATTTACATTATGATTGGAAACAGTAGCAAAATTACAGTTATGAAGTAGCAAAAAAAAAAAAAATTTATGGAACTGGACATGGTGGCACACACTTTTAAACTCAGTACTTGTGAGAAAGAGGCAGGTGGATCTCTGTGAGTTTTAGGCCAGCCTGATCTACATGGATTCCAGGATAGCCAGGACTGTTACACAGAAAAACCCTATCTTGAAAAAAAACAAAAAACAAAAACCCAAAAAAACCAAGCAAACAAAAAAAAAAATAATTTTATGGTTGGAGTCCCCACAATATGAGGAACTACATTAAAGGGTCACAGCATTAGGAAAGTTGAGAACCACTGCAGTAGAAGATCTGTTGGACCAGGCTCCCAAATGTCCAGGATGTCCAGAACTGCTTTGGCATTGCTTAAAAAAAAAAGCCACAGTTTAAACCACCTGAGGTGGCCACGCCTGTAATCCCAGAACTCAGAAGTTGGAGGCAGAAAGGAAGATCAGTTCAGTTATCCTCAGCTAGTTTGAGGCCAACCTGGGCTACGTGAGACCCTGTCTCAAAAAGCTCACTTTCCCAAATGCTGTGACTTGTTCTTAGTCCAAGATAACAGTTTCCTTGTCATGAAAGCTCCCACATTAATATCTTAAATGGACTGACTTCAGTAATGATAAACAGGACAAAACTAGTGTGAGATGCAGATATGTCCATAGTTACTGACTGCTGGAGACCTGGCTCCATCCTACTTCCTTTGTACTTGGGGTCACCGTGGCCCAAGGCTTTGCCTTCAGCTCTGTACCTCCAGATGTTTGTCAGCGTGTGGGGATTAACTCATTCGGAGACTGGTTAAAACCAGATTCTAGCCGGGCGGTGGTGGCGCATGCCTTTAATCCCAGCACTCAGGAGGCAGAGCCAGGCGGATCTCTGTGAGTTCGAGGCCAGCCTGGGCTACCAAGTGAGTTCCAGGAAAGGCGCAAATCTACACAGAGAAACCCTGTCTCGAAAAACCAAAAAAAAAAAAAACCAGATTCTATCTATCATTTACCACTGGAGGGTCTGCCTTTCTGAAGACCTTCATACTCCTGTCCACCATTGGGACATTTCCAGTGTCAACGGTTGTGAGAAGCAGAGAGCTGTTTCGTGAGAAGGAGCTGACATGGGGGCACATGATGGGCCCGTGGAAGATGGGACAGACCGGAGCACCTCGTGGAGGTCTGGCGTCTGAGGGCTTTCTTAGGTTCCTGTCCCTCTTCTGTAACAGCCTGTCCGTGAGATGTTTCCCTCTAACCACTGCCTCTCTCTCATCCCCATTGTATGTGTTTTCATTTAGTTGATTTTCATGTGGCTCAAAATTCAAAAACTCCAAAAGACAACAGAGTGTGAAAAGTCATTGTCCTAAGGTGACCCAGCCACCATTGTTCTCTTCCTGGGGATAACCACTGTTGGCCATTTCTTACCTATCCCTTTTCTTTGTTTGAAAAGGGTCCTGTAGCCCAGGCAGGCCTTAACCTCTGTGTAGCTGAGTAAATGAACTCCTGATCTTCCTCCCCAAAGCTTGCATTACAGGCATGCACCCCTCCCTGTACCTGATTTCTTACCTATGTATCTGAGACAGTTCTAGATAGCTTTGGCAGGACCATGTTGGACAGACTAGATGCAAACTTGCTGTGATCCACCTGCCTCTTCCTCCCAAGTACTTTGCCTTACCTGACTTTCATTTTAAATGTCTATGTGGGGCCATGTGTTTGAGGATACCTGTGCACATGTCTATGCCTCCTTGTAGAAGCCCAGGGTTGACCTTGGGAGCCTTCCTCAATAGATCTCCACCTTTTTTATTGAGACAGATCTGTCACTGATTCTGGCAAATCTAGCCACCCTGTCCTGAGATCCCCTGTGCCTGCCTCCTGTACTCTGGGATTATAAGCAGGCTGCCATGCCCAGCTGGCTTTTAGGTGTGCTTTGGAGATCTGAACTCCAGTCCTCCCACTTGCAGGCTGAGTGCTTTCCTCCTGAGTCTCCTCCCCAGCCTCCCTGATTTTTGAGAGGTAATACATGCATTGACAAACAACGACGTTTTCTTTCTTTTGTGTATGTGCACACGTGGATATTAAACAATGACATTAAGTGGATAGGTTTTTCAGCACTTTTGTGCCAACAGCACATTACCCCCTGCTCTTGGTCTCTTGGATTTTTCAGTCAGCAGCCTAACATGGAGACAGTGAAGACTCTGTCCATGTACACTCAAGAGCTTCTACACAAGGCTGTACTTCCGTTAAGTTGGAGATATCCTTGAAAGATTTGGAAGACAGCTTCTCTCATGGAAGATGTCTTTGAAAAGTGTGCGCAGAGGCTGGAGAGATGGCTTAGTGGTTAAGAGCAGAGGACCCAAGTTTGGTTCCCAGCACCCACATGGTGGTTCACAGCTATCTGTAACTCTAGTTCCTGGATCTAGTATCTTCCTCTGGCTTTCATGGCCACCAGGTGTGCATGTGGTGCACAGACAGACACGCACATAAAGCATTCTTACACACAAAATAAGAAGGAACACATGTAGATGGATTTTCCCATCTCACAAATAATGACATGGAGACTTTTTATTAATTATGAAAGCTTGGCCTTGGTTTAGGCTTGTTCCTAACTAGTCTTATAACGTAAATTAACCTGTATCTATTTATCTACTTTTACGGTCTTTTATGTGGCTCTGTTATCTTTACTCTGTACTTTGATCCTGCCTCCTCGGAGTCTGGCTGGTGACTTCACATTTCTTCCTCTCAGGTCTCCCTCTGCCTGGAAGGCCCGCCTAGCTCTCCTGCCTCGCTATTGGCTGTTCAGCTTTTGATGACACCAATCACAGCAACCCATCTTCACAGTGTACACATATCCCACAACAAGCACATCTTTTAATAAAGTATCCACAGCCCTCGGACGGCTTTGAGGAGCCGGGGAGGAAGTGGTGGAAAGGACCTCCCTTGGTGATGGAGCTGCTAGTTTGACCTTCAGCGCGCCACCCCGCTATCTCAGCTTCTTCCCTTGTCTTTTTTTAAATGTACGAGAGCTCTTTCCACATGTACACATGCGGGCCAGAGGAGGGCATCACAGACTGTTACAGACGGTTGTGAGCCACCATGTAGGTGCTGGGAATTGAACTCAGGACCTCTGGAAGAGCAGCAAAGTAGCCAGTGCTCTTAACCTTTGTCAGCTTCATTTTCTTAAGTGGAAAAACGAAGGTGCCTTGTAAACAAAAGATGTAAGCTTCCTTTATTTTTACCACTCTTGGTCTTACATGTTTTATCTTGAGTTCATTAGTTTCATTTTTTTAAACTTTGTATTCTTAAAAATACTCTGGTTACTGGAAGTCACGGTTAGAATGACTCACTGTAATCCCCTAGTTCTTAAGCCAAAACCATTTCCTATATATGGGAGTTCTGGCATTTTTGCAAATGTGCTTTACAGGACCCTTGAGGATAGCCCGCGTGTTTCCTGCCTTCTCAGACATGTATGAAAGATTAAGCCAGGGAATTTCTTTGTGTGGAGATTTTCTAGTAATAACCCTAAATTTTAACCTTTTAAAATTAAAAACTTATTATATTTTAATTATTTGTGTGTGTGTGCACATGCTACAATACATGTGTGATGGTCAGAGGATGCCTTGCCTTGTAGGAACCGGTTCTGGCTTGCTGCAGTGTGGGTCTGAGATCGAGCTCAGAGGGGCAGACACAGCAACAAGAAGCTTCTCCTGTTGAGTCATCTCACGGCCGCCCAGTTCTAACGTTTGCACTTTAATCTTTAGCTCTCCCTTTATTGGTGTTTTTTATCAATGGCCACACCATTGCTTTTTAATTATCATTCCTAGACACAAACTTTCCTGTCAATTTGAAATTGTTTTAGCTATGTGTCAGTGGCATCTGATAATGCAGAAACATAGTTTCTAACCTGGAAAGGTTAAAAAAAAAATCTACCAGCTGTAAACAGACAAGTTCTGCTTCCATTTCCGGTTTCCTCTCCGTTCATCCTCCTCTCCCCAAGATCAAATAACTTTCTGAGCTTTTACAGCTGATGCACATTAATACTGGCAGTCAGGATTCTATCGACACGTTTTACTGAAAGGAATTAGTCAAAGCCACCATTAAATCTCTCGTAGTTTCAGTGTGCTGAGACTATTCTCTGGGAGACACTTCCTTGTTTATTCTGCATTCCCTTTAAATAGCACCCTGTGGCAAGGAGGAAAAGAGGACAGAGTTCCTTTAGGAAGGGCTCACTTTAGATTGGCATTCCACACTATATGTGTATATGCATGTATGTATGTGTATGTATATACATATTCAGTAATTATCCCAAAGTGGAGTGTGGTGGTACCTGCCTGCAATCACATCACCCAGAGGATCAGGAATTCAGGATTATACTGAGCCAGCCTAGACTACATGAAACCTTGTCTTTTGTTTCTCTGTGTATCCCTGGCTGTCCTGGAACTCACTCTGTTGACCAGGCTGGCCTCGAACTCACAGAGATCCACCTGCCTCTGCTTTCCATGTGCTGAGATTAAAGACATGCACCACCATGTCTGGCTATGAAGAAACCCTGTCTTAAAATACCAAAACAACAACAACAAAACAACAACAACAACAACAACAAAACATTCCAATAAAACAAAACAAAAATTTTAAGTATTCGCTCTGTGCCAGACACTGTGCAGGGACATAGGAAAGGATGCAAAGATGAAGTCTTTGATCCCAAAGGTTTTATATTCTAGTGGGGAAGTAGATGTATAAAGCAAATAATCATTATAGCACTGAAGAAGACAAAACGGTCTTCAAAGAGGCAATTAAGCTGACAGAAAGGGTGCATAGGGCTTTGTGAGGGGAACTTAGGGAGCTACACTCTAGGAAAGGGAGGCAGAAATGTACAGAGACTCTGTGGTGTGCTGGCTGTGCTGTACTCATGAGTGTGTGCATGCGTGTGTGTGCGTGTGTGTGTGTGTGTGTGTGTGTGCGCATGTGTGCGAGCACGCTCATGCTCTCATGTAGTATTTAGGGTGATTTGACTACATATTGTATAGTGTGAGGGTTAGAATTCAGTAGCTAGTCAGAGGACCATAAGGTTAAAATTCCAGCTGTCCAGGTGACTTTTTATGGTTTTGAGATTATGAATATGCATTATGCTTTCAGCTTTTTGTACACATCTAGTGTTGTAGGTCGACCTGCTTCTTCAGTGGGATTATAAGTCTCACAGGGAGGAAGTACTTGGTTGTTGCCGAGTAGTAGAAGATACTTGAGTATTGCGCCTGTACCGTGTGTGTGCTTTCGTGGGCACATGCATTCCTCTTTGAGCAGTCTAGTGGAACACCAGCAGGAGATGTGCTGTCCTCTCTGCGGCCAGTGCTGCTAGTTTTGAAGCTGAGCATGCTCTTATGCTCAAGCAGGACTGCGTGTCGACTGTTTGTTGTGTCTTCATGATTGTGTCAGGTGCTTTCTTGGTAGCAAATCTTGTTTCCAGATAAGTCTGAAAACTACCCCCTTTCTGCCTTTGTCATCCGATGTCATTATGGGATGTAGGTGGCAGCTTTCTTGGGCACAGTTGTCTATGTAACTGTTCATCACATGAGTCATTGTCTGTTTCTGTTCTTCTGCCTGCAAATTCCATCCTGAAAATAATATGCAGTTGCTGGCTGTGACACACTGTTAATTACGTACGTACATTGCATGCTATGTTAGTGGACTCTACCTGTGCTATGGAGAAAGGGTAAGTGACATATTAAGCAGAGTTTGACTCTTTCTCCAATTGATATGCCCTGTTAAAAAGATGCCCAGCAAGTGTCTGTCATGCTCTCCTGCCGTGCATTCTTAAGCACATGGTGTCTACTTAGACCCTTGCCACAGTTGTGCTTCGGTTGGAGCAAGTGGCCTGTTTACTTAAGTAGATAGTAACTTTGAGGACATTCTGTATGGCTCCTGGAGTTCTCAGCTCAGCACACCATACCAAAAAGGTAGGGACGAGTCTCTGTAGAACACCTTAGTAGTCTATTTATTTACCGCATTCCTCTACTGGGAAGACTGATTCTGTATTGCTTAATTAATTATTTTTGTGGTGCTGAGGTTTGGCTTCTCACATGCCAGGCAAGCACCCTACCACTAAGCTATATCCTCAGCCATCCCCTCCACCCCCATTTTTAGATAGGGTTTCCCTACGTAGTTCTGGATAGCCTGGAACTCAGAATGTAGGATGAAGCCTCGACCTGTGAGGATTCTCCTGCTCTGCCCGCTGAGTGCTGGGATACAGGGTGTGCCACCATATCCAGCCTTTTAAACGTTTTGAGACGGAGCCTGTCCAGGTTGCCCAGGTTGGTTTGAACTTTTGCACTTGCCACCTCTGACTCTTAAGTCGCTGGATTACAGACCTGTGTCACTAGATCCAGCACACCCAGCTCAGATAACGCTATTTATTTATTTATTTTGAGGCAGGATCTGGTCTATCCCAGGGTGTCCTTGAATTCAATATGTAGCGGAGGATTAGCTTTAATTTCTGATCTTTTCCCCTCTTCTTGCCGTCACACCCTGTTTATGTCTCATTCATGCTAGGCAAGAACTTAGTAACTACACTGCATCCCCAGCCCACAGTTAGCTTCTTAAATTGTGATTCGCTGCACTTGAAGTGTCCACTAGGATGTAAGCCCGCAAGGACAAGGACTTGGGACTACTTCCACTAATCTTCTGAGCAGTGATGGGGTTTGATAAGGCCTAAGTAAGATTGAATGGATGAATGTGTATTATCACTGTACATTTTGTTTCCTAGAAGCATATTTTTTACAGGCTATCTGGATAAAAGAAAATTATTTTCTAAACCAATGTGTTTGACATACCTATTGGAAGGTCTCCTCAATTGAGGCCAGTCAGGGAAACAGAAACCAATAGGTCAGGGAATCAGTTACAGCTAAGTGGTTACTGAGAAACCTAGGTGTTCGTGCTGTCCAGGGGCTACCATGTGGCTAAGGAAATTAGAAAGTGCCAGAAGCCATGTGGTATGATCCAGAGGCATGGAAAGAGGGATTGTTAGGTGGCAGCTGAAACCCAGGCCAATATCTTTCTTTTTTTTTGCCATTTTTCCTTACTAGGATCTCTCACTGAGGGAATTTATGCAGAAATCATTTGGCAGGGAGGCTGGGAAATGTAGTTGGTTCTCTGTGGTAGAGTAGAATGAGGATAAGATCCAAGTACTGACAGACACACAGACATTGAAACAATCTCCAAAATGTGATCATTCCCCCTTAGTTATTAGGGAGGAGGGATATAAAAATCTTCCAGGTAAATGTGGACAAGAGATAGGCAGGGGTTTCTGGTAGAAACCGCCTTGTGTGCTTCTAAGGGATCGTAGCTATTGCTGAAATTTAGTCCCGTGGTGAGACAGTAAGTCCTAGCCTGCAAGCTGTGTGCCAGGTTGAAACCGTTTGACTATCGCTGGCCACCAGGAGCTATGCATCAATTTATCATTTGGTTACTCAGAAAATAAATTCCCGCCCTTCCAATTCTGGGAAGCCTAGGGTCTAGGCATGTCGCCCCATCCTTACCTGAGTGGCTTGAGTCAATAATACAAAGATGCACAGAGTTTTGTCAATAGCAGCCTTAAACATGACACGCCTTAATCGCCTTGATAATTGAAGTCGTTACAGTGGGGTTAATCTTCCTTGGGCCTTGCACCATGTGTAGGCATGTTGAGTGATGAGTCAGGGGCCAGTGGCTAGTGTCTCCCAAGAACTTCAGATAGTTAGTTAGTACTGTGTGGAAAGGGTGACATCACTAGATCTATCTTTTTCTGCACTAAACCTGAAAAGTATTAAAGTCTTACAAGGAATGTCACTGCTCCAGCTAAAGGCAAAGTTTGTCAAGTTAGGGTTGCTAATTTCCTTCCTGATTATAAAAGCATTTGTGTTACGTGATTCCGGTTCAGCACTTTCTAGAAGTGCTTTTTTTGTCAATCAGGTCACCTGCATTTGGGCTCTGACCACGTTAATGGCTTTGGTGGAACTAGGCCAACAAAGATTTCAGTTCAGTGTGAGTAGGTTTGTTTTGGGCTGTTACTTTCCACAGATTAAGGGAATGTTATTGTTTAAGTTGTCATCAACTGTGAAAATCACATGGGTTTCATTGGTTTTTTTGCTTTTCTCTCAAAAATTAATTTCTTTTTGACGGGTGTTCCTGTAAATCACAGATATAATTAAATGCAATTTGGGTTTTATTTATTCACTATTTATTTACTTTTGAGACATGGCCTTGCCATGTAGCTCTGGCTGCCCTGAACCCATTGTGTAGACCAGAGTGGCCAGAACTCACCGTGTAGCCCACAGGCTGGCCTTGATCTTGTAGCGGTACACTCTCCTTGTTTTTTTTTTTTTTTTTTTTTTTTTTTTTGTGTGTGTGTGTGTGTGTGTGTGTGTGTGTGTGTGTGTGTGTTTGTTTTGTTGTGTTTTTTGAGACAGGGTTTCACTACATAGCTTTGGCTCTCCTGGAACTCGCTCTGTAGACCAAGCTGGCTTCAAACTCAGAAACCTGCCTGCTTCTGCCTCTCGTGTGCCGGGATTAAACATTTGTAGCAGTTCTCTTGTCTGAGCCTTCTAAGTGTTGGGATCATCTGAGGATCCACCATGCCTGGCTTAGATTTTTACATACATGCACACATATACACGCAAACGCGCACACACACACATTTTGTTTGTTTGTTTGCTTTGTTTTTTAGAGACAGGGTTTCTCTGTGTGGTCCTGGCTGTCCTGAAACTCGCATTGTAGACCAGACTGGCCTTCAATTCACAGAGATCCTCCTGTCTCAGCTTCCCAAGTGCTGGGATTAAAGGCATGTGCCACCACACCTGGCTAGATTTATATTTTAATTAAGTAAGTCAGTAAATAATTTTGAGGAGGCTCAGGCTTGTCTTGTACTCCCCGCATAGCTGGGGATGCCTTGACTTCTTGATCAGGCTGTAACCACCTCCCAAGCTGGAGCTATAAGCAGCTGGATTTGTGATTTGGTATTTGAAATACTTGCCTGTTCCCCAGATTACCAGTTCTTTTCAGCCAGGTCACTTGTGCTTTCAAGGTACATCTTAAAGGCACATCTGCGCCTTTGTAAAGCTTCATGTTTTATGATGATAATTATTTCTTACTCTGTTTGACTCTCCCCTTTCTCAAACTTTCTCCTTCCCTACCCCGCTCTTCTGGATCCCGTATTTCTCCACAGGCTTTGTGAATGCTGGTCGTTGATGGTTGAACGGCAGGTCCTTCCCCAGTGGAAAGCCCCAGAGATGAGCCAAATTCGCCTTCAGCTGTGGCCATCCAGCCGTGTAAGGTTGCTGTGGGGGTTATATTCAGTTGGTCAACTCTCCACTTCCCCACGCTCCCTCTTGTGAGGCTGAAACCAGCCTCGGAATCCCGCAATCCTCCGGCTTGCCGAGGAATGGGAGTTTCTGTTGTTCATTGACAATGAGTGGAGTCTTGGGACAGTTTTTTTCATCCCGGGTTGGTTTTAGATACATAGATTATACAGTTTAAAAACGCACTAGGGCACCGGATGGTGGTGGCGCACGCCTTTAATCCCAGCACTCGGGAAGCGGAGGCAAGAGGATCTCTGTGAGTTCGAGGCCAGCCTGGTTTACAGAGTGAGTCCCAGGACAGTCTTCAAAACTACACAGACAAACCCTGTCTCGAAACAACAACAATAACAACAAAAAACACATTAGGTTTTACAAGCCCACCGGCAGAAGATTTTTGTTGGTATTCTTTTTCCTTTACTTTTAAAAAAAATTTCACTCAGCTATTACAGGAAATTTCTTAGTCCTAAACTGGATCCTTTGGCTTCCTGTCATGGTTTTTCTCACCCCCAGCTGAATGAATGTGTGATGGTCCATTTTGTGGTACCCTGAAAATAGTAAAGGACAGAGGAGGAGGGAGCCTGCACTCGATGGGCAAACTGTGTCCCAGGGCAGTGACTTGTCCCGTCCCTTCTTCAGAGAGCTGCTTGTCTTAGTTTGCTCTCTGCTTCTGTGATAAACACCATGACCAAAAGCAGCTTGGGAGGGAAAGGGTTGATGTGGTTTACACGTCCTATTTGAGCCTGTGGTTAAGAACATCCCGGAAGGAACTCTGCAAGAGCCGAGGTGCAGCCATGAAAAGCGCTCACTGACTTGCTGCCAGGCGCACGTTCAGCCGCCTTTCTTACACTTTTCTGAACCACCTGCCCAGAGGTGGCACTGCCCACTGTGGGCTGAGTCCTGGCACATCAGTCCACAATCAAGAAAAGAACCCAGCAGACCTGCCCGCAGACTGACCAATCTGATGAGGCATTTCCTCAGTTGAGGTCCCCTCCTGCCACATGACTCTAGTTGTGTCAAGTTGAGGAACACCAGCCAGCACACTGTCTTTTCCAACAGTTGCTGGTGAAGGCGAGACTGTAAATCCCCAGTCTCCCCCAGAATATCCCTCTGTCGCTGTGGGTTTGTGTGCAAATCCTGCTGTGTTCCTGCGCCTCGTTTGCCCAAGTGCACACAGCTTGATGTTGTTTTTAACTTCTTCCTCTTTTCTTATCTGACTGGAAGTCCCCGACTGTGCAGATTTAGAAATGACTTCTCTGGCATTTCTGACTTTGACTTGAAAGAATTTATTTAGTGTCAACTTCGCTAGTTGTTGTAGTTCTTAAGCTGTTTGGTTTGGTTTGGTTGGTTTTTCGAGACAGGGTTTTTCTGTGTAGCCCTGGCTGTCCTGGAGCTCACTTTGTAGACCAGGCTGGCCTCAAACTAAGAGAACTGCCTGCCTTTGCCTCTTCCAAGTGCTGGAATTAAAGATGTGTGCCACCACACCCAGCAGTTCTTATACTTTTGAAAAATGATTTCTCACAAGAACTGCATGCAGCTTGTGCGGTCTCAGTCTGCAGCCTCCGGGTCTTTCTGTTGCTATTGATACTTTAGCTTGTGTGATAACTGACAGAAGCCCTCAGAGCAGAGCTAGCAAAGACCCTGTCCTTACCCGGCTGCAAACAGCAGAGCCGCTGGAAACCAGTTCCAGTGTGACAGCTGACTAGATAAAGAAACAGTGAAAAGATAAAGAAACAGTCAGGCTCTCAGGCTGGCTTGAAAGTGTATTTGCTCAGAGTAGCTCTTTGGCCAGGGCTTGGCTTTGTCACTCTGAAAGTGGGCATGGGGACTTTGGCAAGAGGAATTGCTGCATACAAGCGAAATCTAAGGAAAGGTCTTTGCTGTAATGGGGCTGCTGTGTGTGTTTTCAGCTCATACAAGAGAGCAAGGAGCATCTTTAAATGAAGCTTTCGAGCCAGGAGGATGCATTTTCGCTCCCTTGAGCATCCTCCTTGGTTCTGAGCCTGGTCTGAACAGAAGCAGCTTGGCACAAATGACTCCAATCGAGGGTCTACATTATGGCAGAGTAAAAATAGATCCTCATTTCATTAGACTGCTCGTGTGTTTAAGGGGGAGGGGAAGACTTGTTGCCATGGGAACAGACTTCTAGAGCAGGGTTTTTGTTTTTTTATTTAATCTTATGAGATTTGTGGAGTGGGGAGGGGTGCTTATTTTCCAAACATTAGAAGCTATTGCCTTTAAAAGCAGAGCCCCAGCTGCCCTCTCTTCTGACCGTGGCACTTACCTATATTCAGGATAAAATAACTGGGAAATAGGAAATAACAGAGTCACAGAAATGATCATTCCCAGAATTCTCATTATTTACTTAAGTTTGTACTTCATCAATTTTTATGACATTAGTGTTTCACTTAACATTTGTCATAGGTCTTTCCATGGTATTAAAACATGTAATACCTTTTTAAAAACAGACTCTGTCGTGGGAGGGTGTCAGTTTTTACATAACACTAAGTGTTAGACATTCGGGTTTTCAGTTTTCATCATTACAGACAATGGTGCAGTGTAAATTTTTGTGCTCTTTTAGGCTGCTTTACATATTCAACCCTGCGTAGCCATGGGCCCCTCTAGTTTAAAGAAGTTGGGTGACGTCTCCTGGGTTGGAACCATCTGGGAGGTGGCTTTGCTGTAGGTCTATCGTTCTGAAGTGCTTCGCTGTGATAGACATCTGCTGAGGCAAGGAATGGAGAGCTGGGAAGTCCTGGTGCCTGTGTGGGAGAATGTTGTCACACCATGATTAGCCCCTTAGGTGTTCACAGTCTTCCTTCACTCAGACACATCCACTGGGAAGGCGGATTAGAGGCCTACATTGTGAGAAAGGGAATGATAATTGTTACAGTTCTTATTTTTTGAGCAAGGGGTTTCCTAGACTGTAAACAAAGACAAAGGACTATGTCTCTGTGTGTGCGTAGCGGATGCACACTGTCTGCCAGTGTCTCTGTGCCCACCACACGTCGTGGTGTTGTGCTACTGTGTGTTCAGATCATATTCTTCTCTTGGTTTGTAACAGTCCCCTTCACACTGGCTCGGCTAGTTGGGGACCTGTGACATTCTAGGAAGCTGAGAGGTGAATCTGTGGCTGCTCTGTGGTAATTGCTGCTTTGCGGCATTTCATTGTGTGCACCTGGCATCTGTGCCACATGAAAGCTGGAACCGGTCATGAAGCTGATCCCTTGCCCTCTGTAGGAGGTTTCAGTGTGACACATCATCCTGGGGAAAATGTAGCAAGCGGTGTGAACGTGGAGGCTGAAATAGCCCTTTTGTGGGATGGGAGTAAATATTTAGACAGTATTCCAGTGAAATTAATAGTAACCTTATAGCAGTTCTAGAAGCTCTCTTTGTCCCCTCTGGAACAGGTTTGCTTAATTGAAGAACCTTGCTTTGGCTTTTTGGAAGCTGTGACTATTTTTCTAGAGACCTGTCCTGGTCTCTGCTCACAGATCCCTGTGCAGCTCTTTCTCTGTAGAGCTGGTGTCTTTGCCCTATCCCATGCCTATGTATATGTCATACTTGCTTCTGATATGCCTAGCTTGGAGACACCGTGATGGGTCGTCTCTGTGAAGGGGCAGGCCTCCACCTTCTGACCTCCACCTTTCAGGCAGGGCTGTTTCTGTGACTAACACCCAGCATGCCGCCGGACTAGCCATTTGTACTTTGATCCCAGAATTCATTTCTAAGCCGCTGATTGTTTAGAAAGCTGTTTAACTTGTTTAGATATGGTTGTGATTTGGTAAATGGCACGGCTTTTCCATGTGTTTGCCATTCGTTGGGTCTCCTCTGGCATGTGGGGAAAGTTGTTGTGCTCCTTTTTGGCTCACAGAGCTCATCTGTTGGCTCAGAAGGTGTTGTATAGAGCCGCTCACTGCCTGGGTGAGAAGCCCGTGCTTTGCTGGGAACGGCTGAGATACCTCTCCTGCCTGGCCAATGGGTTCTGAGAGCCAGTGTGTCACACTTGTTCTTCTGGACTTTCCTTTGAAGAGCGGAGGAGTGTGGGTAGAAAACCTGAGATGACATCTTCACACTCAGTCTTGGATGCTGTACAGTCATGTTATAGTAGAAAGAGTGAGGTATTGATTTAGTATCTGTTGTTGAGTATCTACCATTTGTAACACATCTGATACATGTGGGGTGTGTAAAGACGATTCCAGGTCAACTGATGATCATTTCTTTAATGAGCTTGAACTCTCTGAGGCTCAGTTTCTCAACTGTGCATGAACTAGAAAATCTGTAAGGTTTTTTCCAATTTTAGAGTAGTATATTTGTACTAGTCAGCTTCGGTCAGTATAACGAAAAATCCAAAGCCTGGCGATGGTGGTGCACACCTTTAATCCCAGCACTCAGGAGGTAGAGGGAGGTGGATCTCTATAAGTTCAAGGACAGCCAGGGCTACACAGAGAAACCCTTTCTCAAAACAAATAAACAAACAAAACAAATAAATGAAAAAGTAAAGAAAAATCCCAAGGCAGTTACATTATAAAGAGCAAAAGCTTGGGGTGGTGGGGGTGCTGTTAGGAGCACTGTCTGTTTTTACAGAGGTTCCAGATTCAGTTCTCAGTGCCCACATGACAGCTTGCACCCAACCATCTGTAACTCCAGTTTCAGGGGATCTGACACCCTCATCTGACCTCCATGGGCACCAGGTGTGCACATGGTGCACATACATGCATGCAGGCAAAACCCACATACACATAAAATAAATACGTCTAAAATACTCTTTTAAAAAGAGAAAGCTCTGTTTGGCTCGTGGTTCTGGAGGGTTCCTGCAAGACAAACGCAGTACATCATGGCTGGAGCATGTGGTTTGACCAAACTAGGAAGCACCAGAGAGGATGAGACTCGAGTCTCACAACCCACTGATGGCACACACCCAGTGACTTGAAGACTTCTCACAAGGCCCCACTTCTCAGTGCCACATCATCTCCAGGGAGTGCTACTCTGGGACCAAGCTTTTGACATTTGGGCCCGTAGAGTACCCATCAAGCTACAGTCGACTCTAAATGCCTGCCTGTCTGTCACAGAACAAGAGAAAACGTCTGCAGAATTGGCTTGTTTTTCTGTCTTGCCTGTTTCAAACTAAAGGCTTAAGACTGATTCCTCTAGAGCAGCATTTCTTGACCTTTTGGTAATTCCTTGTGGGGATTGCCCTATGTATTTTGGGCATTTATCAGCATTCCTTGGCCTCTAGATGCCTAGCATGTTTCTCCCTCCTGTCAGTTGTGACAGTCAAAAATTTCTAGAGACATCTCCTTAGAATAGAGATTGCTTTGGTTGGGAGCCCTAGGTCCGGAGGGAGAAGAGAGGACTCTGTGGATGTGGGTGGGGTCGCTGTCAGTTACCATGTTGTTCCTCTGCTGCCTCCTACCTGTTTCATCAGCAAGTTTGTGTTCTTTGGAGGAGCATTCATGGCAATACTAGGTTCTGAAATGTGGTGCCTCTGGCCGGCTTTGAAGTGGTTGTGTAGCCATCAGCTCAGCCATCCCTTCCTACTCATCTGCTTACCTCTGTCTGCTGTTAGTGCCCGGTTCAGGTAGTGGCTGACATGCATGAAAGCATTTCCTGGCAGAGACTATCAAGTCAGCCATGTGAGTCATGGGTCAGGACTGGGTCCTGTGTGAGAATCCAGTGCTATGACCATTAGCCCTTCAGATACCCAGGGAAGAAATTAACATGTCATCACTGGAGAGGAATCTAGCCTATGGATAGAGGATGAAGAGCAGCAACTCATGGGTCAATTCCATATCTTCTTTCTTTAGTGGCTTCTTCCAGAAAGTTGTGCCCTCCCTCCCAGTGGGCATGCTCTCTTTGCATTAAATGTTCTTTTCTTTTCTTTTTAAGATAATTTGATAACACCTTTTCTTCCTCCCTCCATACCTCCCTCTATATTCCTCCTTGCTTTCTTTCAAATACTGGACCTCTTTATTCATTAATTGTCATTACATGTTATGTATGTGTACACACACACACACTCACTCACTCACTCCTTAATACAACCTGCTTAGTTAGTTTGTATAATGTACTTACATATTTTTTTTTTCAGGGGTGACTTTTCCCCCCCCTTCTTTTGCCTCCTGAGTTTAGGGGTTAAAGGCATGCACCATCATGTCCGGTGTTGTTCTGTTGTTGTGTGGTGTTTTTTAAGGACATGAGTAGATTATTTTTTTAGTAAACTATTAAATTTTAAAATAATTTATCATAAAATTATTACAGTAAAGAAATTTTAACCCAAAGTAACCTAAAAATCACCAGAGAACTGGATGTCCCCAGAGGGAAGATGGTGACTCCTGGCGAACCAAGCTAGCCTTATGATTTGAAGTGAGGTCACCAGTACTAGGAATATAGCTTAATATGCTGCTTTGAAATATCACATGTATGGGTTCAAATCTGCTGCACTTGTCTAGCTGTTAAGTAACCTGTCTCCACCAGTCTGCTGCTATTCCTTGAAATGATAATCGAGCCATATTAGATTTCCAGAGGTATTGTTCTTAAGAGGCAAACTTTTCTACTTGTTGACAGTTGCTATGAAATGTCAGTTTAGGATAACGTTGAATTTGCTCCCTCTGGCTCTTTAAATTCAGTCTCACTGGCTCAGGTTCAGACTGGTGCATAGTAAAGGAGGCCGTGATCTGTGGGCATCCTCGCAGGGATGCGCTGGGATCCCAGTGCCACGATTCTGACACTTGAGCCTGTGTTAGTCCCTGTCCTGGGGTTCTGGCAGGCTCTGCTTCTGGTTCAGCTGAGCCTTTGCTGGGGTCATTGCCCACATGGAGCCTTCAAGCCAAACACAATCGTTTGCACTGAGATAGTCCCACTGTTTGGCTCCTCCTGAAGTAACCTCCTTCCTGCCCTCCATGAAAGCAGCTATTTTTTGTTTTTCCCTCCCCTTTGCAGAGAAGCATGCCTCAGCCACCACTCTTGCAGCTTATTCATAAATGCGTCAAGCGGGGTCTTTGTGTAGAGGGCGCTCAGTTGGAAGCCTCCCCTTGGCTTCACCCCCCCATTCCAAACCCCTCTCTTCTCAGAAAGCCCGCCAAGTGGGGTCTCCCCCGGAGATGCTCAAGACCAAGCCTACAGAGTAGTCCGTAGTATACAAGCTCCGGTCCCTAGACCTGCCCTGTGAGTTCTCCTCCTCCTCCCCTGCCTCACTTCTGGGGGCTTGAGAGTCCCCCGGGGGTGCTTGGCTCATTAAACCTGGTGGTTTTTGATTCGGCTTGATCTGACTTATTGCGTTGGTGGAGAAAACTATTACGGGGGATCCAAAAATACTTGTCGGAGGGGATTAGCTAGAGTCTAACTATTGTGGGCTGGCCAGGGAACACGAAACATTATAGACATCTATTCCTCTGACATTCTATGTGGCATGTTTAAATTAACTTTGTGTCATTCCTCTATAAAAAGTAATTTTCACAAAAATATCCTACTAGGTCTTTATTATTTTTTTACTACTTTATATGATTTTTTTAAATGTATTTTTAAACGTGTATGAATATTTTGTTTGTCTGTCTGTATGTATGTAAGTGTACTGCATGCATACCTAATCCCCACAGAGCCAGAAAAGGGTGCCGGATCCCTCAGAACTGAACCCAGGTCCGCTGCAAGTGTTCTTAACCACTGAGCCATCTTTCCAGCCCTGTTGTCTGTGCTCCTCCCCCAAGGTTTTATTTATTTTGTGTATGCTTGTGTGTTCGTGTGTGTGTGTGTGTGTGTGTGCGTGCGCGCGCGCGCGCGTGCGTGCGTGTGTGTGTGTGTGTGTGTGTGTGTGTGTGTGTGTGTGAGAGAGAGAGAGAGAGAGAGAGAGAGAGAGAGAGAGAGAGAGAGAGAGAGAGAGGAGAGAGATTGAGAGGGTACAGGTACATGCACATGTATGGGTGTGTGCATGCCATGGCACATTCCTGGAAGTCAGAGGTCAACCTCAGGAGTTGGCCCTTGCCTTCCACCTTGTTTGAGGAAGAACATCTTTGTTCACCTTGCATGCCCCAGGCTAACTGGCCTGTGAGCTTCCAGAAATTCTTCCGTCTCCACTTCTCATCATGCTGTAGGAACAGTGGGATACAGATGTGCTCTACTGCACCCCACTTTACAGGTTCTGGGGATTTGAACTCACTTGCACAGCAAATACTGTACTCTGAGCCATTTCTCCAGCCCTGGCTTAGGTTTTTAAGAGTTACCTAAATAGAAAGTTTTGTTATCTAAAGGAACTGACAAAAACAAAACCCAACAGTGAACAACTGTGGATGAGTACCCAGAGAGGCTGTGGGAGTCGCATTAGAAAGAGAAAGGTTTCCTGGGAAGAGCAGCCAGGAGCATGGGCTTCACAAAAGGATGTCTCTAGTAGAGAGAGTGTCCTTCTGAAGGCTTCTGGGAGGGATCTTCAGCCAATCTGGAAAGGACAGGAAGTTTCACAAGCCTTTCCAAGTCCACAGCATCAGGGAGCCGCTAGATGATCCCAGTCCAGGTGTGCTCCTCCTCTGGTTCACTTTTTCTAAACCCAAATTTCCATCATCCACCTAGTAAGCTCCAAGGGCAGCAGGCAAACTTCACTTCCCAGCACAAATTCAGTCAAGGCCTTCTTTTCTTTTCTTCTCTTTTGGGGAGTGGGTTGGGGTAGGGGGAGTTGCTGTTTCAAGCTCACTATCCATTAGTACCCTTGAAAGTTCTTCATTCCTGTGACTCTTGTTTGTGTTCTGGATGCCAGTCTCCAGGAACTGAAGGGCTTTCGAGGCATTTTTGAGTGACTAGGTCTCTTAAAACGTTAGCCACTCTCCTGTCACTGCACAGAGTGAAAGGTTAGGGGTTCACTTCTCCTTGTCTGTTTTTGAGACAAGATCTATTAGTTCTGTCTGGCTTGGAACTTAGTAGGCAGACCAAGCTTGGCCTTGAACTTGTTATGATCTTCTTGCCTCTGTGTGCCACTGTGCATGGCTTTTGCTTTTATTCTTTCTAAATTTTACCATATTTGCTGGACATGGTGGCACTCAGAGATCCACTTACTTGCCTCTTCCTCCCAAGTGCTGAGATTAAAGACCTGCGCTACCACCACCCAGTTTAGTACTTTAATGTTTTGTTGGTGTTGCATTTTAGGATTTCTGTGTGTGTGTGTGTGTGTGTGTGTGTGCGCGCGCGCGCGCGCGCGCGCGCGCAGTACCTCAAGCATGCAAGGTAAGCACTCTACCAATGCTACCTCTCCCTTAAAATTTATTATTATTGCCGGGCAGTGGTGGTGCACACCTTTAATCCCAGCACTTAGGAGGCAAAGGCAAATGGATCTCTAAGTTTGAGGCCAGCCTGGTCTACAGAGTGAGTTCCAGTACAGCCAGGGCTACACAGAGAAACCTTGTCCCAAAAAACCAAAAAGAAAATATTACTATTATTTTTATTTTAAGACATTGTCAAACTAAAGCTACTCAGGTGGGCCTTGAATTTTTGATCTTCCCATCTCTGTGGCTGGGATTACAGGATTCCAAGTAGCAAGTATTATAGGACCACGCCACCAGGCCTAGCAGGTTAATGAATTTTTAGAAGCATTGTACTGTCTTTCAAAAGAGGAAGATTTTAGAGATAATCTAATCTAAGTAAGGAAATTGGCTTTGGAAGAATTGAGTTGACAAAAATCACATAACGGATTAGCATATCTTATCTTTAGGGATCAGGCAGATAACCTCAGGACTAGTTCAGAGCAAGTACTGGGCTTCCTAGGATTCATGGGGAATTGCTGGTGATACTTCCTGGCACTTGGGCTGTTAGATCGCCTGGGACTTGTGTTCTTTTCTGTAATCCTCCATGTGGATTAGTTTCCTTTCGTGACCCTCCCCTAGCTGGAGCTGAGGAAAGTCAAGGGAGCGTTACATTTTGTACGCAAGGCTACCAAGAAAGGGGAAGACTCCTCCTCCTCTGTGTGCCTAAGACCTCAGTGATTTCTTGATGTTTTAAGTTTTCGAGTTTTGAGAAAAGCCCTGTTGGCTGTTGAAATAGGCACAGATCTACAGTGATTATCATTTCATCAGTGAGTACTTGGCAATGTTCTGTTTCATTAACCTCCTTTTCCTGGTTCCCTGGTACAAGGTAAGGTTGCTTTGCCCCTCCACTGATGTCATAGCAATCCAGGTTCTGCATCTGTTCGCTTATTGATCACCTTGATTAAGTTGACTCAGCTGGCTGGTGTTTTGGTCGAATGTAAGAAGCGCTGCTCTCCTCTGCTAGGATCTCCTAGTCCACCTTTGTCTTGTGTGTTTCATGTCATCTAGGAGTGAAGAGCCCCCTGGGAGAGGGAAGAGGGCCAGACAGATGAATAGAACCCAGCCAGAGAGCAAGCCCCAGTCTGTGCCATCTAATGGTGGAAGCTGCTACCTTTTGAGATGGTCCCTAACTTGCTAGTCACTCCAGAGCCAGGTGATGACCTGAAGCAGTGGTTCTTAACCTTCCCAATGCTGCGACCCTTTAGTGCATCTCCTCATGTTGTGGGGGCCCCAACCATAAAATCACTTTTTGTTGCTACTTCGTAACTGTAATTTTGCTACTGTTCAACGCACAGATTGAGATCTGCTGACCTGAAGGGTCTCCTACATCCAGTGGGAAGCTGGGCTCCTTAAGGTCCAAGGTTCTTTGTACCTCTGACTTTTTTTTAATGATTTACAAATTATTTTTATTTTATGTGCGTTGTTTTGCCTGCATGGATGCATGTGTGAAAGCTGCCATGTGGGTGCTGGGAATTGAACCTGGGTACTCTGGTAGAACAGCCAATGCTCTGAATTGCTGAGCCATCTCTCGAGCCCCCTGTACCTCTGACTTTTGGGGTTTTTTTTTTTGTTTTGTTCGAGAAACAGGGTTTCTCTGTGTAGTCCTGGCTGTTCTGGAACTCGCTTTGTAGACCAGGCTGGCCTCAAACTCAGAGATCCAACTGTCTCTGCCTCCCCAGTGCTGGGATTAAAGGTGTGCCCACCACCGTACCCTGCTGTACCTCTGACTTTTTAACTCCTTAGTTTGGTACTCTTCTTCATCCCTTAAGTGGCCTGAGAAATGTGTCCGTTTTCTTTGTCCTAGACATTTAGGAAATTCAACTTCTACTCTCTTCTTGACTTTGTGGACGTGGATGTGTCCCTGTTGGACAGACAGAAACAACATTCCGTCTGTTGCCCAGAGGGAACAAGAGGCTTCTCTTGCAGATCATTCTGAGAGCAGAGCCTGATTGAGCAAGCCCTATTTTAGTCTCATGGTTCCTTAAACTGCTTGTATTTATAGAAGTTACTGCGTACTGTTACTTTGGTATAGGGAACTGGACAGATACCTCTTTGAATAAATAAAAACAGCCTGGTAAACAGCCTCTTGCAGCCCTACTTAGTTTCCCATATCAACCATTAATCAAGAAAATGTCCCATAGACTTATCGACAGACCAGCCTTCTTGGGGCTTTTTCTCTCCCTCTTCCCAGATATGTCTAGGTTTGTGTCAAGTTGACAAACTCCAACCAGGACATTGTCACATTTAAACCAGTTTTCAGTGCCACTTCCAGGCTCATGGAGTGAATTTGACTGTTTTAGTTTCATTAACAGTTACTATGTCTATAATTGATTATTTCACTTGGCATTTTCATTTCATTTGGCATGTACTTATCTTGCACACACAAACACACACACACACACACACACACACACACTGCACATACACATACACGCACACACAAGCCATGGCATACATGTGGAGATAGACAACAACTTGCAGAAGTTAGTTCTCTTCCATCAGGCGGGTTCCTCATCAGACTTAGCAACAAATGCCTCTGCTCGCTGAGCCATTTTACATCCTCATTTGGCATTTGTAAAGCCGTTAATGGTAATCAAGAAGCGTGAAGTTAATCTTGTCAGTCTGAATGGGTTGTGAGCTACCTAGGAGATGAGTAAAGCTTAGAGAGGGGAGATCTGCAGATGTGTATGTAGCACTGTCCCACAGTGGGTCCCGAGGGAATGGGACCTGTCCAGCCAGGCATTCCCTCTCTCTTTCCTCACCACCATGTAGGCAGTGAGCTCTGCTGTCCTCTTCTCACCATGATGGGCTACGACCTGAAGCTGTGAGCCCAAATAAGTCCTTCTTCCCTGAGCGGTTCCTCTCAGACAGTGTCATAGTGACTAAACGTAGGAAAGAACCTAAAAACCAGTCCCCACAGTGCTGGGAAGATAGCCCAGTGCCCGAGTGATGGCCTCGCATGCTCACAGGAGGCTCAGCTGCACGGCTCATCACAGAAAAAAATCCCCTGCGAGCAGTCCGCTGGAACTGTAGCAACAGAAGGGATGGGAAGTGTCTTTGCTCACCTGCTCACTGATTTTGCCACATAGGCTCATTCCCGAGAGCCGATGATCTAGCCTCTGCCCCTGGTTTCTGGATGCATTTGTTTTCACCTTGATTGTTAGAAAGTTCTTCCCAGAGCATCAGCCACTATCAACGCACAGGTGAAGGTCTACCTTTGATGCCTCATCAGCTAGCTCATCTCCCTCCTGTGAGTACTCAGCATGCTGGAAACAACCATGTCCCTCACTGAGCAAGGCAGAAAAAAGATAGGCCAAATAAATGGGAAAAAAAAAAAAAAAAGAATTTATAATCCCATTTCCCAGAAATAACTTTTAGTATTTAGTATGTACTTTAGACACCTTTCCTGGATAGCCATGTAGATTCATCTTTAAGCAATATTAGAATGGGTTCATGTATGCTGTTTTAATACTTAATTTTAAAAGTCAATATAACGATGGATAGTAGTGGCACATGTCTTTAATCCCAGCACTCAGGAGGCAGAGCCAGGCAGATCTCTGTGAGTTTGAGGCCAGCCTGGTCTACAGAGTGAGATCCAGGACAGGCACCAAAACTACACAGAGAAACCCTGTCTCGGAAAAACAAAAAACAAAACAAAAAAATTATTTTTCATTCTCTCTCTCTCTCTCTCTCTCTCTCTCTCTCTCTCTCTCTCTCTCTCTGTGTGTGTGTGTGTGTGTGTGTGTGTGTGTGTGTGTGTGTGTGTGTGTTCCCATCTGCACATGAAATTTACACCAGGTTACTTTACATCTATATGAAATGCCATGGAAGATCAGAAGTCTTATCGGTATAAACTTGTATTTTAGAGAGATTATTCTTCTGCTAGGAGTCTGAGGCCCAATTTGTTATTGGTCTGGTGGTGTAGCTTAGAGGTAGAGCACTTGTCTAACCTGTCTGAGGTGCTAGGTTCAATGCCCAGGACTGCAAAGGAAAGAGCATTTCCTTTGTATCCCAGACCTAGACCTAAGTAATCAGTAAGTAATACTGAGAGGAGGAGTGCTTGCCGGGAGATGAGATGGTCTAGGTAGAAATGGGGATTCTGGGGCAGAGGATGGAGTTGTGGGCTGCTTGCCTAGCAGTCCCAAAGGCCTGGCTGTGATGTGTACTGCCACACGACACCAGGTGCCACACGACACCAGGTGTGGTGGTGGACCTGGGATCCTAAACCACACAGTGAGTTTAAAACTGTTTTGGGTGACAAAGACATCTGTCTTTAAAAAACGGAGGACTAGAGAAATGACTTCGGGGTAAGAGCTCTTACTGCTTCTGCAGAGGCCCGGGTTTAGTGCCCAGCACCCATGTGGTGGATCACAACCATCTGTAACACCGGTTCCAGGGGATAGTAGAGTACCCTCTCTGGCCTCCAAAGGCACCAGGCACACATATCATATACTTAAATACATGTAGGCAAAACACTCATACACACAAAATGAAAATAATCTTTTTAAAAAAGAAATTGATAGATTCTGGAAGTTTCCGGGAACACTGAACAGGGCTTATGTAGAAGGTGATGAGATTCTCACTGCTCTCTCACTTGTTAACACTGCTGCACTGGTGGGCATGCAAGGCATGCTGCAGGAAGACTGCAGCAGTTTTCAGTGTGCAGATGCTGTCCAGAGTGGACTATAAGCTGGGCATGGCTTGCATGCTTTCCACTTCACATATGGAGACACCAGCCCAGAGTATCAGAACGCCTGCGGTTAGTGTAAGTCCAGAGTTTTCCAAACTAGGTGATCACCCAGATCTGCGTGTATTTTCCATTACAGAGTGACTCCATGTCAATTTTGAGTATTGTCTAGTCCACCCTGAGGTGTTCTTCAGCTCCTGTGAATTTGCTCAGTAGCTGTGACAGTGTTCTTATGCTCACGATCACTGTCTGTTTATATCACTTGTTACTTCTTTTGCTTTCAGAACTGTTGAGAGCATTACTTTGCATCACCTCTTTCCATGCTTAATTTCAGGATGATGTTTTTGTATTTTCTGCTTGCCGTGACCAATGCGTAGTGAGCAATTGTAGGGATGCCAGACAGAAGTAGGCTGGCCTCACAGTAGTAGTGTCAAATACCATGGAATCTGAGCACTCACCACGCAAGCAGGCAGCTTGGACCTTTGTGTATGAGTGGGGGCACGTGTCGGCATAAGGACAAGGATTGCAGCCAGTGGGGGGTGAGGGTGATATATTTTAGACTATTTTGTAGGAACTGAGGTTGTCTAAATTTTCATGTTTCTTGGAACACTGACACTGAGTCCATTTTACTGTAGTAGCTATTTTTGTGTATTTTATAATTTAGTGTATATCATAAAACACAATAAGTTTTATTCAAAAATAAAGGGGTGGGGGAAGCCAGGTGTGATTGTACATGCCTATAATCCTGATGCTGCAGAAGCCGAGGAGGAAGGATTGCTGTAAGTTTGAGGCCAGCTAGGGCTACGTGGTGGAATCTTGTCTCAAAAGAGAAAACAGCCTAACAGCCTGCAAACCCCTAGCATTCTGTAGTGTTGTACAGTGTTGGGGTACACATGTGAACCCATTGACTGGCCCTTCAGTGGAGATGAATGGGGAATGTGCTCCAGAACCCCCATTCTGTGCTGTGCTCTTATGTGCAGTTGTTATTTATTGTTCCTCTCTGGTCTAGGCAATTGGAGGTAGATGTTATACACATCTCATAGATGGGGAAACTAAGGCCTGGGAAGTATAAGTCTCTGAAGGTCATATATGTAATCACGGATGGAGTTGCATTCAAACCTAGTTTTTTTCTGGGTTCACAAATTATACTTTAATAACTACACCATTTCCTCACATTTTCAGCCATATAAGGTGTGGGGAGGGTGTTGACGCTTGAACCCAAAGTCTAGCATCCCAGGCAAGTGCTTTACAAACACTGAGCTCTGCTCCTGGCCCGTAAGTAACCTTTGTCTCTTCCCCGATTTCACGGTCCTTTCTGGATTTTGCAGTTGGTGACCAGTAAGTTTAGTTGCTGAGAAATAAAAGAGGGCCATAGTTGTGTGAGGTCATTGGTTCAGACTCAGCTTTGGGGAGGCTGGGTGAGGGAGAAAGAGACTGAGTGAGGTAGAGTGAGAAGTGTCACTATTTCACTGGAAATGGGGGAGGAAGAGAAGGCTGTCTTCTGGTTGCTTATTAAAAAGTAGTTGCCTGTGTTTCTGTTCTGAGGCCTTTGCAAGGGTGTAGACTCGGGCAGAAAGACTTTTAATCCAGGAGTGTCTGCAGAAATCCCACAGTGGTGCCAGTGTCTTAGGTGACTGGAAACTGCCCGCTCTCGACTTAGACCCAGGGAGCAGATGGCCTCATATTCCACAGCTAACTTCTTTCCAAAAATTGTTACATTTACTTATTTACTCTGTGTGTGTGTGTGTGTGTGTGTGTTTGTGTGTGTGTGTGTGTGTGTGTGTGTGTGTGTGTGTGTGTGAGGGTGCCACTGCATGTGTGTGGAGACCAGAGGGCAACTTGTGGGGGTGCATTCTCCTTCCACTGTAGAGAACCCGAGGTTCGCTAGAGTGGAACTCTAGAGAACTCTGTAGAGAACCTCGGTGACAAGTGTCTTCACCTGCTGACCTGTCTCACCTGCCCCATCTTACCTATCTTGATTTTGAGACTTAAGAACAAAGGAAAAATTCCAAAGAAACACAAAATATTGATAATTGGTCCGATTACAAATTTTAAAGATCATATGGGAGTTGTGAAAACTGTTCATAAAAACAGGAATTCGGCACTGTGAGAAACCTCGTTCATTTTGCATCTATATGACATCCCATTACCAGAAACAAGTATACGAGTCTTTGTGTGTCTGTTAGTTTATGGAAGACTGTGCAATCAGCTAGGGCCCTGGAGAGACTGACGATCTTTTAGAAGATTAACCTGAGCCTGTCAAGAGACTAGCAATAACCTTTCAAGCAGAGAGCACCCCCTGGTGGTGATTAGGAGGATGTGCGCCTCCTGTGCTTCTGTATTTTGCCATAATGAACTTTACCTGAATCAAAATTGTATCTTTCTGGTAATAATTATGGATTCAGGTTTCTAAGAGTTCCCACGGGATTCTAGCATTTGTTCATTAAATCTGCTGTGAAAATGCACAGGCTGGACAACTGTCTGTATCCTGGAGAACGGGCGTCATATTCCATTGGTGTCCCTTCAACGCTTCATCACAGCCTCTAATTTTGACGCTGTGCTTAAGTTACACCATCAGTTTGTGAGAATGACGGAGAAGGAGCTAAGTCAGATTTCTCAGTTATTCCTTGGCAGTTGTCTTATAGAAGTAAGTAGGTTTTCCACATAAAATTATGAGAAGGAGTTTGGGGATTTTCCAGAGATGTTATTAGGGTGAAGAGAACTGTCAGGGGATGGGAGATTCTGAAACAGCTTATTAAATTTGCATCTGAGGTTTCTCTTTTGTACCAATAAGCATCCAAGTAATTACATTATTTGGCAATTCTGAATCTAGATAATTGTGTAGTTAGGTAAAGTAGGGACATCAGCCCAGGGGAGAGGATCCTGTTAGGTTACTGTGGATGCATATTTCATAGGCCAGGGGAGCAGAGAGGATTGCAGCGCCTTCAGTTTCAGCATGAGCCTGCTGCCTGCAATGCGTGTATCCTTTTTCCTAGGAGAAAGCTGAATCCAAGCCCCCACCTTCACAGTATCAAGTACAAGCTAGAGAGAATGGGCCCTGGCCTTCCACCACTCTGTCTGGAGTGTTCCTCACACAAGTAGCAAAGTACAGTACCATGCATGTTAGCACTCCTCAGACACTGAAAACCTGTCCTGCGTCTGCACATTTCGTAGTTCCATGTAGATTAGATGTCTGGAATTGGCAAGTCATAGTCAGAAAATAGATCTGTGATTGTCAGGAACTGGGAGCTAAGGGTGGCTGGGCAGGGGGTGCAGAGTGCCTGCTAGTAGGTTTGGGGTTCGAGTGATTAAACTGTTCTGGAGTTAGAGTGGTGACCCCGCACAGCTCTGTGACATCCCGGGAACTGTTTAAGCTGAAAATCAAACGTTGATCCATAGGAATGAATAAAGTCAGTATAAAGGTAATTACAGTAAAATCTCTCTCATTTGGTTTTAGCAGAAATGTTGCTTGATAATCTAAATAGCACAGATGGCCTGGGACATTCTCATAATTTGTACTGGATTGTCCTGTCTTGGTCTTCACAGGGCCGCGATGGGCCTCCTGGAACATCGGGGTGTTTATCTGCATTCGGTGTGCTGGGATCCACAGGAATCTGGGGGTACATATATCCAGGGTGAAATCGGTGAACCTCGACCAGTGGACTCAAGAACAGATTCAGGTATGAGCACAGTGAATGGCCAGCTTCTCTTATCCCTGAGTAGGAATAGTTCCAGGTGAACTCTCAACTGGTTGTGAAGGTGAGCGAAATTTAGTTGTCAAACACATTTGTCAAATTCTAATTTTTATTTTATTTATATTTATTTGGGACAGGGTCTCACAGTGTAGCCCTGGGTGGCCTGGAACTCACAGAGATCTCCCTGTCTCTACCCTCTGGGTGCTGGAATTAAAAGCATATGCCACCACGCCCAGCAAATGGTTATTTTTGTTGTTGTTTTGAGACAGGCTGGCCTCTCACTCTTTCTGCACTTACCTCAGCCTCCCAAGCCTTACCTTGAGATTACAGGTGTGTCATCCTAGTCACAATGATTAATAATAAAATGATTACTCTTTGAAGACGTCTGTGATCCTCTGGGATTTCTGCATTAACAGATACAGCATTTGTAGTTTCAGATGTAGGCAGTCATTTAAACAAAGGAACAAACACACCTTCCAGGCTGAGGGTAGAGCTCAGTGAGGGAGTGTTTGCCTAGCCTGAAGGAAGTTTGCTGGCTTTGACCCCAGCACTAAGAACAGAACCCACAACCTTCCAAACTGTAGACTACTCATTTTTCTTCCTGGGTCTACAGATTGGGCCAGGGCCTCCTCACACATACTGGGCAGATACTCTGAGCTGTGCTTATATTGTTAAAATGCATGCATAAATCCTGCATGCTGTTAGCTTGGTGGGCTGGGGGTGACACATGAATTAATGCTGCCAGATGGCCTGAGACCTGCTCCTTGGTATAGCTTCAATGTTCTTTATTTTCTTCCTAGATTTAAACACTTTATTGAAATAATTTTTTTTCTTCTTGGGCAGGGGCATTAAGGGAGGAGGATCCAAAGAAAACCACTTGCTAAAAGTTAATGGTAGAAATCAGAGATTTTGTTTTCTTTGTGTCTGAAGAGGCTTTAGAAATGATCTCAGATTGTATTTCTAGGCCATTGTAGGTCTAAATGGTAAGTGACATTTTTTTCTAGTTTCATTTCTGTTCCTATGATAAAACACCTTGACCAAAAACAGCATAAAGGAGCAAAGAAGGGGTTTCTTTGGCGTATAACTCTAGGTTCCAAGCCACTGTTTTGGGTCTGTGAAGGCAGGAACTTGAGCAGCTGGTCACTCCCCACCAGCAGTCAGAGCAGAAAGACACAAATGCATGCTGCCTTTCATCTAGCTTTTGCCTCTCTCATACTGTTCAGGAACTTCTGCCTAGAGAATGGTACCGCCCAAAGTAGACTGGGCCTTCCTACATCAATAACAATCAAGACAGTCTTCCACGGACATGCCTGTAGGCCAATCAGAACTAGATAATTCCTCAATTGAGACCATTTTCCCAGGACATTCTAGATCGTATCAAGTTGATAGTTAAAACATAGCACAGGGGTCTATTTAAATGCTTAATAGGAAATATACATTTACTGATAATAGAAATAAATAAGTTAGCTAAAAATAAGTTTAGAAGGGCCGAGGATGTAGCTTAATGGTAGACTATTTACCTACCATGTACAAGGCCCTGAGTTCAATTCTTAGCACTGCCAAAAGAAACTTGTATTAACTTAGAATCATAGCACCCATTAGTGAGGGCCCTGTAGAAATTTGATGGATAGCTATATATAGCATGGGTTTTCAGATGAATTTTTACGGAATTATTTGTCCCTTATTAGACACACCGTTCACTTAAAAACAGCAACAAAAACTGTTGAGGGTCTGAGAGACTGAGAGCACTGGCTGCTCTTCCAGAGGACTCACACTGTTCATAACTCCAGTTCCAGGGGATCAGATGCCCTCCCTCTTCTGGCCTCCCCAGACACACACGTGGTGCACAGACATATATGCTAGAAAAATACCCATACACAGAAAGAAAACAGAAAACAATTAAAGCAACCACGTGTTGGGAAAACCAGACTCCACGAGTTTCAGTCCTGGATCTGCCACTTGCCATCTTTGAAGTTAGCTCTTCCTCCGCACGCACGGCGGGAGAACTGGGTGAGACAGACGATGCACTCTCTGGGCTGACCTGCTCTTCCTTCTCTTCCACTGCAGTGCATGCAAGAGATGGGGAATGGAAAGGCAAACCGACTCTACGAAGCCTACCTTCCTGAGACCTTCCGGCGGCCTCAGATAGACCCGTATCTTTTCTGGAGCAATAGCTGAATGCAGTTTTGATGTTTGGGGAGAGCCAGGGGACCTTCAAGGGCTGTGATAGGACTGGAGATCTCTGTGTGGATTAGTCAAAGACTTTGGCTTTTCTTTCTCCTTCAAGTGAGACAGAAAAGGCGCTTGTGTGCTGATGGGATGTCATGTAGTGTGACGAAGGGAAAGCTTGGTAATTAGAGCTGAGTGATTTCACTGTGAATTCTTCATAGAGTGACAGCTCCAGTAGTTTCTGAATCTCTGAAACTATTGTTTGATGAAAAGAATGGTTTACTGTGTTCTGTTGAACCTTGGCAATCACAAAACTGGCACTCATTTTTACAGCTTTTTTAAAATAGCTTGTAGAAAGTATTGACTGTTTTTGCCCAGCTTATCAATATTGTTCTTCCTCCATTCCCTCAGCAGGGCTGACAGACACAGATCAAGCCCATCTGAAGGTGGTGTTTTTCAAGGGGTACTTTGCAGACTACCTCTCTGGGTTTGACTTTGGTGGGTGCTGGTGGAGCCTGTTAGGAGAAAGAGACCCAGCCTCAGAATCTGGCAGCAGGGCCTAAGCTTGTTTGGGGGAGGCTTTTAGGTGCCTTTGAAGTCTGTTGATCAGGGACCTTAAAATTGATCCCTGACTGCCTTCCCCGCATCCTACAGCAGCCACAGATGCGCTGCCTTCAGTCAAGGTTGGTCCCCTCGCTCTTGTCAGTCTAAGGGGAGTCACTTGAAGGAGGGGTTTCAGGGTCTGGTCAGGGAAGGAAGCTGCATATAAGGAGCCGGGAATCCTGTGGGGAACCAGGCAGGAGAAAGGAGGAGAGTGTTGCCACGGGGGACAATTGCTCTCTCACATTCCCGCTGTTGGAGACACTCGCTTTTGATCAGTCCTTAATAAGCATTTGTAGAGCTGTTGAAGGATTTATTCGAGATAAATATGAGAAGAAGAAATATATGGACCGAAGTCTGGACATCAACGCCCTTAGGGTTGGTCGTAAATCTTTCATTTGGTTTCTACTAGTTGTTTACTTTTTAATCAGGCCAGGAAAGAATTTGAAAGACTTTCACTTAATAAACGAAATACCAGTGAAACAGCCAAATGGTCCCAAATGGTCAATTCATAAGTGTGAAAGTAGCCTGTCCCGACAGTGTACACTTTTAATCCCAGCTGAGTCAGGCAGGCTCTGTGAATTCGAGGACAGCCTGGTTTACATGGTGATTCCAGGACAGCCAGGGCTACACAGTCATACCCTGTCACAAATGAACAAACTAAGGCTACAATAAATAAACAAATAAATAAATGTAAAAGTGGGAGAAAGCCAGGTGCTGAGTCAAGGCCATGATGTGGACCGTGCTTATAGATTAACTTGTGGGCAGGTAGGACAGTTACCAGTGGATTCTCTGCCTTGATCTACACTGAGAAATGCTACTGGTTCCCAGTTTCAAATTCTTCCCTCCCTCCCTCCCTCCCTCCCTCCCTCCCTCCCTCTTTGAATTTTTGGGACAGGGTCTCACTATGCAGCTTAGCCTGGCCTCAAACTCCTGCCTCTACCTTCTAAGTCCTGAGATTATAGCTCTCCTCTATATCTGACTCCAAATTCCTTCCTTAAAAAAACTGTTTATTTAGCTGGGCACATGCCTTTAATCCCAGCACTCAGGAGGCAGAGCCAGGTGGATCTCTGTGAGTTCAAGGCCAGCCTGGTCTACAGAGCAAAATCCAGGACAGGAACCAAACTACACGGAGAAACCCTGTCTCGAAAAACAAACAAACAAACAAACAAACAAAAAAACTCTGTGTGTGTGTGTGTGTGTGTGTGTGTGTGTGTGTGTGTGTGTGTGCCAGTCATGGTTTGCAAATGTGGAAGTCAGAGGACAACTTACTGGAGTCGCTTCTCTTCCTCTACCATATGGGTCCCAGAGAGTATACTCAGAAAGATCGTTAGCAAGGTCCTTACCCACTGAGCGTCTGGCTGGTCCCAGATTATTTTTTATAGATGGTCATGTCGAGGGTAATAGGTCAAGTAGAATGATATTGTACTTATATGTATATATTAATAACATGCACATATGCACATATATAAAGCCAAAAGAAGCAGTCCTAGTTAAATCATTAGTGTTTGCTTCAGTCTGACCAGCACATTCTTCCACTGTGTCATTGAACTAATTGATGTGGGACACTTCCTTTTTCCCAAGAAGAGTTTCAGAGGGAGATGGATGGGTACCAGTTGCCATGTGTGTAACTGGGACAATTACAGCTCACAGGAGGGACTGCAACACAGTTTCTAGATAAGTATGCCCGCTGATGATGACTAAGAAGCAGTAAAGATGACACTCTAGATCCTCAGTCAGCTTTTGGCAAGATTCTTTAGAGTAATTAATTTTTTTCCCTAGCCATAGAAATATAGGGAGTATGAAATTCTGTAGTCCTAGCACAGGTCACATCCACCCATCATCTGTCTGTCTTCTAGTTTTTATTCAGCTGTTCTCTTTCTTGTTTGCATTGCTAGGGATTGAATCCAGGCCTTGTGTATGCCAGACAAGCACTCTACCACTGAGCTCCATTTCTCAGCCTTTAGTGGTTTATTCTAGTGGATGATATGATAGCTAGCCAGTGAAATCATGTTTGTGTTCGGCTCCCTAAGCCATCTCATGTAAAAGCTTTCCCAGATAGTTAAGTTAGGCTCACTGGAATCAGCTGTAGGTGGATGTTTGGCAGTGTATGGGAAGGGCCTTAACTGGTGAGTCTCGACAGGCAGGTAAATGAAAGATAGTGCAGGCAGCCAGGGAAGAGGAATTCCTTCCCAGCCTAATGCAAAGGACTCCTCACAGTAATCTGGAAAAATAAGGCTTGTCAGTTAGAATAACTATTCCAAGAAAGAATTAACCGCTTGTCCAGCTACACCCCAGAGAGCACCATCCAAACGCATTTCACAGGCTCAGCAGTCAGTAGCATGTACTCTATAGCAGAGGATGAGAGCTCAGGTCTAGTCCACTCCAGACAGCTCACAGTTGCCTGTAACTCCAGTTCCGTGGGATCTGACACCTGCTTTTGGCTTCTGTGGGTGCTTTGCACTTGTGTGCACAACATACCTCTCTCCACACACACATAATTTTAAAATAAAATAAATCTTTTCAAAAAGAGTTTAAACCAGCTGGGTGGTGGTGGCACACGCCTTTAATCCCAGCACTCGGGAGGCAGAGCCAGGTGGATCTCTGTGAGTTTGAGGCCAGCCTGGGCTACCAAGTGAGTCCCAGGAAAGGCGCAAAGCTACACAGAGAAACCCTGTCTCGAAAAAGAAAAAAAAAAAAAAAAAGAGTTTAAACCGAAGCACATACATTTTCTTTTATTTATAGAAAGTAAAATCTGTGTTCACTGTGTTGAAATGTAAACTAAACGAGAGAGTCTGTAGAATGATCCAGAAGATGGGGGGAGGTAGGGCTGTGGCAGGAAGACACTCAGTGCTCGTCATACATTGCTGCAGGACTGCCCCCACAAAACAGTGTTTTCATTTGGGAAGGAAACACTTCCTTTTAACTGAAGCTTTCAGTTTCTATTTACTATGCTTAGATGTTTTCATATTCTTGTTATACCAAGAATTTTAGTAACTTCAGTCTCTAGCACCGTAAAGAAAAAGAATATTTTCAGCAGCCAGGATGATGGCACATACCTATATTACCAGCTCTAGAGACAGAAGCAGGAGGATTGCCACAAGGTATACACCAACACGAACTATAGACAGTCTCTAAAAAAGGAAAATAAAATAACAATAAAAACAAAACAAAAGACATTTGCTAAGTGAAAACATTTCATTTTAAATAAAAAGCAACTGGCTTGGTTCAAGAGATCATTTTGTTAGTGTGCGGTGCTAAGGGTCTAACCACAGTCTTGTGCACATGAGGTACATGTTCTGAGCGACAGCCTGAGTTCAAATGTCTGCTTTTTGTTTTTGTTTGTTTGGGTTTTGTTTGGTTTTGTTGTTGTGGTTGAGACTATATAGCCCTGGCTAGCCTGAATTTACTAACTAGACCAGGCTGACCTCAATCTCATAGAGATCCACGTGCCTCTGCCCCTTTAGAGCTGGGATTAAAGGCGTGTGCACTTCTCCCTTCAAAGGTCCATTTTAAAAAAAGACAGTTTTCAGCTTCAGTATGTAAATAGTGTTCTGCTGAGCATAATGGTGCCCATCTGTGATCCTAGCACTTTGGATGTACATGGATCAGGAGTTTAAGGTCAAACTCAGCTATAGTGAGTTTAAAGGCAGCCTGGACTACATTAGACTCTTCTTTCCAAAACCAGAGACAGAAAGGAATGGTGTTCTGAATCCCAGTGCCACTCTATACACAAAAAGAAAGTATTGTGATGATAAAATTATTTTACAGGAAATATGAAAATTAAGAGGAGGATCTCATGCCTACTCCCACTGTCTCTCCCCCAGTGACTCATCTGGGTGTGCTCCTTCTTCAGAGCCATAACCGAAATCTAGTTATAAAGGATGTCTCCTTGTGGCGTTGGGGATTTAGCTCAGTGGTAGAGCGCTTGCCTAGCAAGCGCAAGGCCCTGGGTTCGGTCCTCAGCTTGGGGGCGGGGGATGTCTCCTTGTATCCCACCTAATAGGTCACCCGTGCATGACCTTCATTATTATTACTAGGGTAATTGTTGCATCTCCTGGTGAGCAGACAAGGCCATTTCTTTCCCCTCAGTCACAAGACTGCTGTCATTTAAGTTTTTGTTAGCATTTCTGGAATGGACAACTTGGTACATGCAACTTTTTGCATGTTTTAGATTCTTTTGGGAGGCTATTTATTGAGATAAGATCTTGCTATGACCCAGACTGGCCTGGAACTGACTCTGTAGCCCAGGTTGTCCTTGAATTGGTGATCCTCTGCCTTGGCATCCAAGTGTTGGGATCTCAGGCCTACACCACCAAGCCCTGTTAGATTGATCCTTCCTTCCTTCCTTCCTTCCTTCCTTCCTTCCTTCCTTCCTTCCTTCCTTCCTTCCTTCCTTCCTTCTTTCTTTTCTTTTCTTTTCTTTTTTTCTTTCTGAGACATTTCTCTGTGTAGCTCTGGCTGCCCTGAAATTTTCTCTCTAGACCAAGCTGGACTGCTCAGATGATCTGACTGCCTCTGCCTCCCCAGTACTGGGGAGATCTGACTGCCTCAGAGATCTGACTACTTCTGCCTCCCCAGTGCTGGGATTAAAGGAGTGCACCACGTGCCCCGATTATTATTCCTGAAGATTAATTGTAGGTTATGATTTTATGGAAGTCGAACCCAGTACTTCTCTCTTTGCGAACATGCTTTCTAGAAGTTAAAGCATTTTATGCTGTTTTCTTAGCATTGTATAAGAACTGGCGTTTTATTTCATTCCTACAAGCACTAGGTCATCACTGTATCTTCTCTGTAAATGCATTTTACATTGAGGCCTTTGATCACTAGCAAGACTGAACACTTTATATGGGTGCTGTATGTGCCTGTGTCCTCCACATTTTTATTCATTCATTTATGTATATATGTGTGTGCCTGCCTGTATGCTTATATATGTGTGCACCATGTACATACAGGTATCTATGGAGATCAGAAGAGGGCATTGGATCCCCTGGAGCTAGAGTTACGGGTGGCTGTGAGCTGCCCGTTGTAGGTACTGGGAACAGAACCTAGGTCCTCTACAAGAGCAGCAAGTACTCCACTGAGGCCTCCCTTTAGCCCCCATGTGCCTATCTTTTAAAAGTTGTTTTGTGATTGTGTTTTTCATTGAGATGTTTATTTGATGTTAAAATGTGACCAATAGGCTTTATAAAGTTTTGTTTCTCTAATTGTTAATCTTGAAACTAAGGCTTTGTTTTGTTTTGTTTGAGACAAGGTCTCACGGTAGCCCAGGGTGGCCTCAAACTCTAAGTGAGCTTCCTGCCCCAATCTCATAAATGCTAGGATCACAGGTGTCAGCTACTATGCCTGGTCCTCCCTCTCTCCCTCCCTCCCTCCCTCCCTCCCTCCCTCCCTCCCTCCCTCCCTCCGACCCTTTCTCCATCCCTTTGTTTTTTAAGACAAGGTCTCCTATAACTCAGGCTGGCCTCAAACTTGAATGTAGCCAAGCTGCCCGTGAACTTCTTAAGCACAGGCAAGTTTGTGTCACTATGCCCAGCCTCTAGTTTGGTTTCCTGATTTTTAAAAATAGAGGTGAAAAGGCTGGAGACATGGCCCAGTGGTTAAGAGCACTTGATGCTTTTACAGAGGACCAGAGTTCAAAAGAGCAGCAAACACTGAAAGGATATTTTTGTTTTAAAGATTTTATCTATCTGTCTATCTATCTATCTATCTATCTATCTATCTATCTATCTATCTATCTACCTACCTACCTATCATCTATCTATCTATTATACAGTGTTCTGCCTGCATGCTTGCCTGTACTGCCCACCAGAAGAGGGCACTGGAACACATTACAGATGGTTGTGAGTCACCATGTGGTTACTGGAAATTGAACTCAGGACCTCTGAAAGAGCAGCCAGTGCTCTTAACCTCTGAGCCATCTCTCCAGCCCCCCATGAAAAGATATTTTTGTTTTGGGATTGTTGTTGTTTTGAGGGTCTTTTTTATATAGTCTAGACTGGTCTCAAACTCAAAATCCTCCTGCCTCAGCCTTCCAAATGATGGGATTATAGGCATTTACCACCATGCCTGTCTTTAATACTTATTTTTTTTTTTATATTCCTTTGGCATAGTATAGTTATTTAGAACACATAAGAGATCCTAAAAGGGCATAAATGGGTGGCAACTTTTAAACCTCCATAGATAACCTGTATTATAAATTTCAAGGGTGATGAATGGATCAGGCTGATGAGAAGAGTGACTGCTTAAAATATGTAGTGTGCCCCTTGAGTATGGAGACTAATGGGAAGGTCAGTGCTCACACCCACACCGAGTCGGTTGAATTGCCGCATCAGAATCTTAGGGACCTCTGATGTCCTGCTTGCGTTTGGACTGTAGCTCCTGAAACACTAACTGTGCTAACGCTAAAACATCCCTGTCCTGTTAAATCACTTTAGAAGGAGAAGGACGATAAGTGGAAGCGAGGGAGTGAACCCGCCCCAGAGAAAAAGATGGAGCCTGTTGTTTTTGAGAAAGTAAAAATGGTAAGTGGGAACCGCTCTCCATGCGGGTGCTCTCATGGTCACATATATGGAGGAGGAGGTAGGTGGGAGACTTCATGGCTGTGAGTGGGTTTGCAATCATATTGCACTGTTGCTCTGGGACTAACGGCCCACATGTGGAGCAGAGCTTGCCTGTTGCCTAATACTGTCTGATGTGCTCTGTAGCTTCTCTCGTTCTCTCTAGCACCCCTCCCCCTTCCCTTCCCCCACCCCCATCTCCTTCTCTATCCTTCCTCCTCCTCCACTTTTTGAGAGAAGGTCCCACTGTGTCGCCCTGGAACTCACTCTGTAGACCGGCTTCCCACATGCTGAGATTAGTGGCGTGCTGCACTGCACCTAGCTTATATCTTCTCTGTGAGAGGAGGCTGGATGGAAGCCTGGGAACTGTCTCTTTCCCTTCTGAGCAAGGCACGTGTTCCTGCCGATGTGGGATGGCAACGTGAAGCCTTCTGAGCAGATGTTCCCTCTGTGTTAGACTTTGTTAAACACCTCCTTCCCCGGCTGCAGCATGAAGCAGTCCAGTGAGATCACACCCACTTCCTTCTCGTAGGACACGGGCTCTGTAGCAGATCTCTGGGAGCATATAGTCTTAAGAGAAAAGATGGCCAATAAATTCTATTTATGTATTTATTTATGTACTTAGGGTTTTCTGAGACAGGGTTTTTTTGTGTAGCCTTGGCTGTCCTAGAACTAACTCTGTAGACCAGGCTAGCCTTGAACTCACAGAGATCCGCCTGCCTCTGCCTTCTAAGTGCTGGAATCAAAGGTGTGCACCACCACCTCCCGGTCTCTTTTTTATTTTTTAAAGGCTCATTTGTTTTTATCTTATATATGTGAACGTTTACCTGCATGTATATATGTATATGTCACATGTATGCCTGATGCTTGCAGAGACCAGAAGAAGGCATTGTGTCCTTCAGAACTAGAGCTGCTATGTGGGTGCTGGAAACTAAATCTGGGTCCTCTGCAAGAGCAGCCTGTGCTCTTAACCACCGAGCCAGCTCTCCAGCCTCCTTTTTTTTTTCTTTTCTTTTCCTGTTTTTACTATTGCTAAGGAAAAGTTCTTTATATTAGTGTGAAGCTGGTCTGTAGACTTCGTCCACGGAGACTATGGTAGAGTAGATTGGAACTCTTTAAAGTGATCTCCTTTAGCATAAAGTAAAAGGTTTTCTAAACAAAATGAGAAATTTTTTGGTTCCTGACTTTTTCTTTTTCTTTTTCTTTTTCTTTTTTTGACTTTTTTCTTTAATTGAAAAATAAAACGTAATCCTAGCACCTGGGAGGCAGAGGCAGGTGGCTCTCTATGAGTTCAAAGCCAGCCTGGTCTACATGGTAAGTTCCAGGACAGCCGGGGCTACACAGAGAAACCCTGTCTCAAAAACCAAACACAACAAAAACCCAATTTATTTGTTTGTTTGTGGGGTGCATGTGCTGTAACATATATGTAGAAGTCGGAAGACTAGTGAGAGGCCATCTGCACCTTCCACCCTGAGGGTCCTGGGAGTTGAACCCAGCCTGTCAGATTTGCCTTTATCTGCTGTATCATCCCTTCAGGGTTCTTCTCCCCTGGGACCGAAAACTGTTTCTGTTGGTGCCTGCTGGCTGGATGACTGGTTTCAGAAAGATAAGCGTCTCCAGAAAGCTAAAACAAGCTGCCCGGGGCTGTTTTTCACTCAGGTCCAGTTCATGCACTCATGCTTACAGGTCCTTCCTGAGTCTTGTTTCTTTGACAAACAGCCGTACCTCAAGAATACCTGTGGCTTTACAGTGATGGCGTGTGTGTAAAAACAACTGCTTGCTCTTTCTTACACCATATTTTCTCCTTAGCCACAGAAAAAAGAAGATGCACAGCTACCTCGGAAAAGCTCCCCAAAATCTGCAGCCCCTGTCATGGACTTGTTGGGCCTTGGTAAGAATTAGGCTTTTCAACTTCTGTGTTCTTGCAGATTTGGTGACTTCTCAGCCACTGTGGGAAGACAGGGAATTGGGGCTTACATTTGTGTCAACTTGTCTAGGATGTCCTCTGTTGCTCTCTCTTTTGAGTTCTGAACAGTTACTCTAAGAAAGTGTTCGCTAGGCCTTTTTCAGAGCAGCCGCTCAGTGTGGTGGCTGAGATATGACCTTTGTCCCCCGAAGTGCGTCCACTGCTGTCTGGGATCTTGAATAGTTTGCTTAATCTTTGAATGCTGCTTTCATAGCCATGTGGTGTGGCAGGGCAGTGTCTTCAGATGCTGCTGAAGGATTGCCTCTGAGGCTCCCGGCCCTTCTCCTGCTTCATAGCAAGCCCTTGATAAATGTTGGCAGTGTCACTGAAGACACCTTTGAGCCTTCTGCCGCTTTCCTGTACTCTCCTGCTAGCCACGATTCCTGTGGACCCTTTTCTGAGACAGCCTGCTACCTTACAGTCGGCTTTCTCTTTGCTGTTCTTTCTCACGGGCCTTGTACCATCAGGTCTCTGCTGCTGACTCAGGTCTTTAACTACCATGGCTCTGATTTCCACACCTCATTTCTCTCTGAAAAGGAGTCCTACACACCTGTCCTTCCAGTAGGCAGGAGGAAGCCAGCGTCTCAGCTGTGGCACTGATACAGCCTTCAGCTCTGAGTTTCTGCTGCCCTCTGTGGGCTGTAGCCTACTCCAGAGCACTTGTGGGAATGTGGGCCAGGGCCTCTTGAAAACCCTGTCCAGGCTCCCTGGGCTGAAACCTGTGGTCTCCCTGTGTCTGCTTCCTGTCTCAGTAGAGGATGTGTCTTCACAGCTGTTCTGTATTTAATTCTGTCTTTCCTTTTAGATGCCCCGGTGGCTTGCTCAATTGCAAGCAGTAAGACCAGCAACGCCCTAGAAAAGGATTTAGATCTCTTGGCCTCTGTTCCATCCCCTTCCTCAGTTTCCAGAAAGGTGAGTCTTCTGTATTCCTCAGGATTAAAGAACATTCTGGAAAGTTGGAAACATGACGTGGAGTTGAGTCATGCTTCCACAGTAAGGCTGGACCTTTGTTTCTCTTCATTTTCTCTTTGGCATTATGTTATCCAATGTACTGTCGCAGAGTGTTTTGTCTTTTGCCCCCAAAGAGTGACTAGTTGAGTGGGTCTGTGTCACAGGGGTGTCATATTTTAAAGGCTGATACTTGAGGTGAGCCCCTCAGCCTGAACCCCTACCAATGTGTGTGGGAATGAAAGACTTGAACTTCAGCAGCTCTTATTTGTGGAGTGCTTGCTACTATGTCCCAGAAATGATGTCTGTGTCTGTCTTAGCTAGGGTTTCTGTTTCTGTGAAGAGACACTATGACCTCAGCAACTCTCATACAGGAAATTGGGTGGCTTACAGGTCAGAGGTTCGGTCCATTGTCATCCTGGTGGGACATGGCAGTGTGCAGGCAGACATGCTGGAGAGGAGCTGAGAGATCTACATCTTGATAAGCAGGCAACAAGAAGTGCACTGAGACACTGAGTGTGACTTGAGCATAGGACACCTCAAAGCCCGCCTCCACAGTGGCACGCTTCCTCCAACAAGGCCACACCTACTCCGACAAAGCCACACTGCCTAATAATGCCACCCGCTATGAGCTTATGGGGGCCAATTACATTCAAACTACCATATTCCACTCCCTGGCCCCCATAAGATTGTAACAGTATCATAGTTGAAAATGCATTTAGTCCAACTTCAAAAGTCTGCGTAGTCCATCACAGTCTCAACAATGTTTTAAAGTCCAAAGTTCAAAAGCTCTTCTGAGATTCATGCACTCTCTTAACTGTAGTATCCTGTAAAATCAAAATAAAAAAGTCGATCACATACTTCTAACACATAATGGCACAGGATATACATTATCATTCCAAAACTCAGGAAAGGGAACATAGAGAGGAAATACTGAACCAAAGCAAGACTGAAAACCATCTGGACAAACTCCAAACTCTGCATCTCCATGTCTGATGTCAAAACGCTCTTCAGATCTCCAAATCTGTTCAGTTTTGTTGATGGTAACACACTTCTTTCTCTTGGGCTGGGTCCACTGTGTTAGCAGCTCTCTTCAGCAGGTATCTCATGACTTTGGTGTCTCCAAGGCAATCCAGGCTTCAACTTCACAGCTTCATGCAATGGCCTCTCTAGGCATCCATGCAGGGACACCCCTGACGTATGCCTGGCATCACCAGCTTCCCTAGTCACAGAAGGAGATTCCATAATACCTCCTTCTACCCTTGACTATAAACCCAGAACCACATGGCCAAACCTGCCAGGTTCTCCTACGTTCTGGGGCTAGAACATGGCCCCTTGTTCAATTACATCTTCATCAGCTTTCTGTTTTCCATGGTTTCCTTCATTGCCTAAGCTTGGCTGTTCTGGAATTTGCTCTGTAGACCAGATTGGCCTCAAATTCAGAGATCCCCCTGCCTCTGCCTCTGGAGTGCTGGGATTAAAGGCATGGGCCACTACACATGGCTCTAAGCTTTTCTATAATTCCTTTTCACAAGTTGGAAACTTAACTGAATGAGATCTTGCCCTAAGGTTACCTCTCCCTTTATTTTATTTCTTATTCTGTTTATCTTCTTGAACATAGGACTTAGCTCCATTCTACTTCCTGGTGCTATTTTTCTTCTCAAATTTTTACGTTTTGTATTTTACCTTGCTCAGCTGCTCCTTTTCATTATAAATCTTCATTAGAGTTAACACTAATAACCACACAACCAAGTCTATTTTAGGCTGTTTTGAGATTTCCTCAGCAAATGGAATTAATCCAACTCCACTTTAGCCTCAATCAGACTTTCTGGACAAGGGCAAAAAGCAGCCACATTTGTCACCAAAATATCACAAGAATGATCTCTAAGTCACATATTAATATTCTTCTCTGAAACCTCTTGAGCTAGGCCTCCACAGTTCAAATCACTCTTAGCACCTCTCTCTTCCATATTCCTTCTAATAAGGCCCATTAAGCCACACTTAAATTATTCAACTGCTTCCCTAACCCAAACTCCCAAAGTCCATATTACTCCAAACAAAAACATGGTCAGGCCTATCACAGCAATACCCTAGTCCCTGGTACCAACTTCTGTCTTAGGTGTTTCTATTGCTGTGAAAAGACAACAAGACCACGGCAACTCTTATGAAGGAAAACATTTCATTAGGTGGCTTACAGTTCAGAGGTTCAGTCCATTATCATCATGGTGGGACGTGGTGGCATGCAGGCAGACATGGTGCTGGAGAGGTAGCTGGAATTCTAAATCTTGCACAGGCAACAGGAAGTGAACTGAGATACTGGGTGTGGCTTGAGCATATGTGAGACCTCAAAGCCTGCCTCCATAGTGACACACTTCCTCCAACAAGGCCTACTCCAATACCTACTCTAACAAAGCCATACCTCCTAATAATGCTCTATGAACTTGTAGGGGCCAGTTACATTCAAACTACCACAGTGTCACTTTGTGTATTTGTTCACTTTCATATCTCCACAAGAATTCTCTAAAATGTATATTTGCAGATGAAAACACTTAGCTGTGGAAGTTGCTTCTGGTTGTATTATGAGAAATAGCTACTCTGGGATCTTTGTATGTGTGAGAGAGAGTGGCTGGGAATTGAACCCAGGACCTTACTCATGTTAGGCAAACACTTTGCCACTGAGCTATCTTGAGCCTGTACATTGACCTAAACTTAGTTCTGTGCTGCATCATTTTGGGCTTGTTTTTATTTCTTTCTTATCAAGTCATATTGTTTTGTTGAAGAACAAAGGCTTGTACCGGAGCTTAACTTTCAGGGTTTGTCAGGTATTTTTATGGTAAAATTTTCAGGAAGATGCGAACTTAACATGAGCCATAAACTCTTCTCTTTCTTTCTCTACCCGCCTATCCCCTGTTGTCTCACACTTTAACAATGTTGTCCAAGCTGACCTAAAACTCACTGTGTAGCCCAGGTAGCCTCAAACTTTCAGCCAACCTCCTTCCTCAGCCTTTTAAATTCTGGGATTATAGGTGTGAGTTATCACGCCTGGCTCATGAGCCATTAATTCTTATAAGAATACTAGAAGCAGCAGAAAGTGTACGGGTTCTTACACAGAAGACCATCTGATTTTCCCACTGTCCTCTGTGCTCCAGGCTGGAGGTTCCATGCCCACTCCAGGAAGTGCTGGTTCTGTCCCTGAAAACCTGAACCTGTTTCCTGAGCCAGGGAGCAAGTCAGAAGAAACGGGCAAGAAACAGCTCTCCAAGGACTCCATCCTCTCACTGTATGGATCCCAGACTCCTCAAATGCCTGCCCAAGGTAAAGTCCGTGAAGTCATGGAGGTGCTCCAGGGCAAGACCAAGAACAAACACGCAAGAATGTGTTAGGATTGTGTTCATAAAGAAAATGAAATTTGTAAGCAATGGACAGAACTGGAAAATATTATGTTAAGTGAGATAACCCAGGCTTAGAAATACACATACCACGTATTGAATTTTACTCTCACATAAGTAAACGTGTACAAAAATATGTGCTGGAATCCATATAGGAGAGAGTAATTGTGGCTAGAGTCCAGGAAACTAGGAAGGCCCCACGAGAGGGGAGTCTCTGCTGACCCATGGGATAGAAAATGGAAGGAGGACGGAGGAGGCATGGAGAGAGAACAGAGGGATGAGTCCAGGGAGAGGAGTGTGCACGGGGAAATCCACCAAAAGTGAGTGTATACGAAAAATGCCACAAAGAAACCTCCATTGCCAATCTATAAAAAGAATCATTTTGTTGTGACAAGGAATAGTAACTCTGAGGCCAGGGACATTATGTATAAAACAAACTTGAACATGACATTGCTGGGAAAGCAACAAAGTATCAGCAAATAGATAGAATGTCCTCAGAGCTATACTTCTGTGAGGCCTAGTGTCACACTTCTGTGGAGTCTGACTCAAGGTCAGGGTCCGCCCTGGAAAAAGGAATGACTAGATCAGAGTGAGGCCCAGTGGTAACCAGAGAGACTTGTAGAGAGCTCACCCTGCTGATTTGCTGGAGAACAGGATTCCAGGTTGAGTAATTGGAGAACTTCTTCCAGGAAAGGACTAGCTGGTGTGTGTTTGGGCTAACTATGTCTTTTCCTCTTTATCAGATCCTTATGTGTGTTTTCTTGGCAGCAATGTTCATGGCCCCTGCTCAGATGGCATATCCCACAGCTTACCCCGGTTTCCCTGGGGTTACACCACCTAACAGCATCATGGGCAGCATGATGCCCCCACCAGTAGGCATGGTAGCTCAGCCAGGAGCCTCTGGAATGGTTGCCCCCATGGCCATGCCCGCAGGCTATATGGGGGGTATGCAGGCTTCCATGATGGGTGTGCCAAACGGGATGATGACCACTCAGCAGGCCGGCTACATGGCAGGCATGGCAGCCATGCCCCAGACTGTGTATGGGGTTCAGCCAGCTCAGCAGCTGCAGTGGAACCTCACCCAGGTAAGCAGCCTCACTGTACCTGGGATGGGACTTCAGAGCCTTGCTCGGTGTCCCTCTGGTGCCATTCCCTGATCCCCCAAATCCTTTCCACGTGGACAAGCTAATGCCAGAGATATACCTCGTTTTATTTCCGTAGAAGGCCTGGCTGAAGTCAGACTTTTTGAGGGTTCCCGAGTGCCTATAGAATAAGACCTGTAGACTAAGTCTGAGTCCCTCCATACCTTCTGAAAAGAAAACCAAACCTCTGCAGACAAGCAAGAGCCACAAGCAAAGCTGTTCGCATGGCTCCACATGACATGGCATTAGGCATAGGGCTCCAAGTCCCCAGAGAGGCGGGAGCAGAGGCCTGAGGTGACAAAGACAGAAGAAGAGAGGCCCATCCTGGTGAAGGCATCCTGAGAACTGCAGAAGGCATGGCCGAGGAGAGCTCTGGTTACCCGGGGCCTCACAGACATGGGAGCTGGAACACACGGGCATCTAGGTTGGTAGCTTGGAAAGACATAGGAAGAGGAAAGTCTTTGAAAATCTGGAGGTGATGGAAAAGAAACAAGTGAGGAATGGAATAGAGATGCACACATCAGAGGACACACCATCCATTCGTCTATGCAGTCATTCCACTAACAGGAGAGGGCGCTCTTTTGACGCCTGTCTCGTAATGTCCCCAAACCCTTCTCCCTGTCTGCCTTATTCCACTAACAGGAGAGGGCGCTCCTTTAACGCCTGTCTCCAAACCCTCCTATCGGTCTGCTTTATTGCTACCTCAGAAGATGAGGCGCTACGAAGGAAGCAGAATGTGGTAGCAGGCATTCTTAAAACCTATGAGGAGAAACTAGAAAACAAAAGTCAGAGCACATGCCCCCACCCCAAGCCATGGAGCTCTCGGCACAGAGCCGGGGGAGGAAAGAGCTTTCTGAGAGCGTTGCCCTGGTAGGCAAGCTGACCGCTCGCTCTCCAGCAGAAGACCACATTAAGAATATCTGGGTAGCACAAACGGTTCGTGAAGGATTAAAAGGAGAAAGACATGTAGTCGAGAGGGTAGGGAAGCTGGGTGAATTGGGGAAGTGTTGGAGTGAGTGAGGGGTAAATATGATCAAAACAGGTTACATGAACCACCCAAAGAACTAATTTTAAAAGAATTTCAGGTAACGAACCCCCGCCCCAATCATGAAGCAGAAAAAAACTGTTACACAGTTCACCAACCTGAACAAAGTCTCCTTAAACAAACATTTTCAGATAAGAAAAACTGCTTGAAGCCAGGCGTGGCAGCCAGCACCTGAAATCCCAGAACTCAGGAGGCAGGTGGATCTCTGAGTGTGAGCACATCCTGATCGATATATAGTGATGTCCAGGACAGCCAGAACTACATAGTGATACCCTGTCTCAAAAAACAAGCAAATGAATAGTTCTGGAAATTATTATATATAATATATTATAATGATATAATAATACATAGTATATAAAAGGAGGATCCCTTTTTTGTTTGTTTTTTTGAGACAAGGTTTCTCTGTGTAGCTCTGGCTATCCTAGAACAGGCTGGCCTTGAACTCAAGGATCCGCCTGCCTCTGTCTCCTGAGTGCTGGGATCAAAGGCATGCGCCCCCACTGTCCAGCAGGAAGATCCCTTTTATTGTATTTGGGGAAACTGACCCACAAGACAGGGTTTCCCTGTGTAGACCTGGCTTCCCTGAAACTCACTATGTAGCCCAGACTGGCCTCAAACTCACAGGGATCCACTTGATTCTGCTTCCCAAGTGCTAGGATTAAAGGAGTGCACCAAAAAAACAAGAAAATTCTCTGGGCTGAGGCTGCCTCTGTCCGTCACTCCCCACACAAGTCTGTCAGTCACACATTAGACAGAATGAACACCCAGGCTGACATCGGGCTTCAGATTAGAGAGGAAAGAGTGGAAACAGTGAGGCGGTATGGACAACTGTAGCAGCATGACATTTCTCGGGTGTGCTGGGGTGTGGTCCTGGGAAAGGGTTCATCCTCATGAGATGCCTCCTGACCCCAGGGGGTGCAGAGGTGTGATACCTGCACCTCAAATTTATACATATACGTGTCTATGTATGTATGTGTACACAGAAAAAAGCAGGCTAAAATGTAACAGCTCGTGAATTTAAAGATGAAACTGGGTTTTGTTGCATTCTTCCAGTTTTCCCCAAATTTCAGTTCTCAGGAAAACTGAAGTTCTTTGAAAAAGTCCGTCTTTCAGTCTAATTACGAAGAAGTCCTCACTGGGCCAGCCTAGTAGCACATGACCCTAATCCTAGTACTTGTGGGCAGCGGCAGAGGCTGGATAATCACTGCCAGTCTGAGACCAGCCTGGTCTCCAGAGTGAGTGAGTTCCGGCCAGTCAGGGCTGCACAGTGAGACCCGGTCTCAGAACCGAACAACACAAAGGAGCCTGTCCCACCCAGGCTGCCTTCCACTGACTCCTCGCCCAGCTTCTCTGGTTGCCGTAGGTGACAGACACGTAGGTTGTTTCCCCCATTTCTTCCTTTGGCCGTCCAGTGGGAGGCCCCCATCACCCCACTTGTCCAAGCAAGCACGCACAGCTGGTATTGGCACTGCCCCCAATGTTGTCAGTTGGGGCCAGCTGACAACAGGCTCCAACAGTGAGCGTGTGAGGAGAGGGCCTGGGGAAGAAGAAGAGAAGCTCATTGGAGGCCTCTCTGCTGACTAGACTCAGGAGTCCTCCTTCCCCTGCTCTGTGTACTGACTGGCTGAGTGCCCAAGGCCTGATCTGAACATTTCTGTCCTTTTCAGATGACCCAGCAGATGGCTGGGATGAACTTCTACGGAGCCAACGGCATGATGAACTATGGACAGTCAATGGGCAGTGGAAATGGCCAGGCAGCCAATCAGACTCTCAGCCCTCAGATGTGGAAATAAAAGCAAAGCGCCTGTATGGCTGCCACTCTTCTTCATCCCTTGCTTTCCCTTTTCTCTTCTTTCCCAGCCCTCTCCTCCTCCTCTTTTTCCTACCTCTCTCTGTTTGGTTTAGAAATTGCTAATAAGTCATCTGGGGTTTGGCGTCCTGCCCAACCCAGGCCCTTCCCCCACTCACAGACCTCTCTGTTGCCTTGTGTTGGTCATGTCCCCTGACTTCCTGATTTCCTCCCACCCCACCCTCTCCCGGCACCAGCACCTTAGAAATTATTGGCAGAAGAGGGTACATGAGCTGCTCAGTACCTTCCCTTGAGGCTGAGCCTCCTCGCAGGCCCCCAGAAAGGTCTGCAGAGGCTGAGTGCTTGGCAGAGGGAACGTGGAGTGGTCCTTTGTTTTAAGCTATTTCTAAGTGTTGGGAGTTCTGCTTGAAGAGGAAGGCATTGTTCCCAGCTTTGTGGGAATGAAGGAAGTTGTGTAGTCAGATAATCCTTGGGTTTTGGGTCAAGTTGGTTCTGGCCCTAGAATGAAGCAAGCCCCTTCCTATGAGGATGAGCAAAAATATCATTCCACTTGACTCTGAGTGCTGTCAGGATCTGGAGCTTCAGGACTTGCTGCTTCAGTCTGCCTTTATTAGCACCAAAGACTCCATGAAGGTCCCACACACAAACACATCCCTTGCCCGCCTTCGGCCTGCCTTGAGCAGGATCCGGCCCTGTGGCTGAAAGACCAGCCCCTACGAGGAAGTTCCGAGCGTAGCGTGTGCGCTGCTTGTGCGTGTGGATGTGTGGGTCCCACCTGCCACCTCCCATCTGCTCTGGGTGTTTTGTTTTCCTAGTTCCAGGTTTGCAGCAGAGAGGAATTGATCTCTCAATAGCTAAAACTGTTGCCAGGTTACCTTACAGTTTAAAACTTGCCATCTCATTGATAGCTCCCTCCTCCTTTCCCTTTTCCCATCCACCATCTCCGAGGTCCTCGTGTCTGAGCGCTGTTTGCCCACCTTTTCCAGGTGTAAGAGGCAGAGAGCCTGGGCAGCTTTCTCTCGGCCATTGTTCACCCCACTTGAAAACTCAAACAAGAAAACTTTGCTTCAAAGATCTCATGTGTGGGAACCACAGCGCCTGGTTGCCTTCCTCCTGTGTATGTGTAAATTCCTTAATAAATATTGCAGGGAAGGACCGTTTGCTCGGCTGTCACTGTGTCACTTGGAAGACAGTAAGACACACACACAGGATTTTTGCTTTCCAAGAGCATCCTGCTGCCCTCACTTGCATTTTAAAGAGTTCTGTTCTTGGTATCCAAGGGCTGGGCCAGTCCAGAAGACAGGAAGGAGGCCTTTCTCCAGTGGTATCCGGAGCAGTGAGCAGGAGGGTCTGGGCTCTGTACTGTAAGGGCCGTGGAACATTCGAATCTGGAGTGTTTTCCCCGTAGGTGGAAAGCTGAGACTCAGAGAAGGCATGCAGTTCTCAGGCATCAACCCTTCCTTGGCAGAGCCCGTAGTAGACTCTGAGACTCTGATCTGTGAACACTTTGTTCTTTCCCCATAGCCGGAGGAGAAAAAGGTAGTTTAAACTCTTCCTAGCAAGGGAGCAGTAGCTCCCTTTGGTTGCCCGGTTAAAGGTGGCCCAGCCCTCTAGGCAGTGAAAACTAGAAGGAACTTGACTTCTCCACCGTGAAATGGGATGATGCTCTGCTTGGACAACGGTCTGCAGTGTGTTCCCTCCTCTAGTTGACTCCCTTCCCTCTCCATCTCCCACCTCCACCATCCTTTGAGCAGAGTACACGGTTGAGTGTCACCCGTGTAAGTGTGAGGGTAGCACAGTAGCCACTCACGTGAGACCACTGCTACCCATATCCTTTTGAACCAGAACTCCAGCAAACTGCTATTCCCAGGGGCCTCAGTATAAAAGAGCTAATTGTAGCCTTAAGACAAAGTAATTCCTGTGGTGCATTTAACACAATATAGGGCAGTTAGCAAGCATTCAAATGTCAGTAAGAATTATGTGCCAGACGTGTAAGACATTAATTCATCCAACACAGATTGAATGTGTAAACATTGTTCAAACACTGTCTGAAGCATCAGAGACAGCATAGTAAGTAGCTGCTCCAGTTGTCTGGGCTGATTCAGTAGGAAAGATGGACAATCAAATTAATTTCTGAGAGTATTAAGGGAAGAGGATCGTGAGCATGAGGATTTGGATGGAGTGTATCAGAGGAGGTTATGTCCTAATAGACCTGAATGAGCCACCAGTGTGGTGGAGATCTGGAAGAAGAGTAAAGCAAATGTGTGTACTGGAAATGAGGCATGAGTTGGGGGTGTAGGTGTGGATGGATTAATCTTGCAGGTGGTATCAAGAGAAGAGGGCTGAGCCTTGGGACCCAAGGTTTTAGGATTTAAGAAGAAGAAAAAAAATTAGCCAGGCAGTGGTGGCACACGCCTTTAATCTCAGCATTTGGGAGGCAGAGGCAGGTAGAGCTCTGAGTTCAAGGCCAGCCTGGTCTACATAGAGAAATCCTGCTTTGAAAAACAAAGAAAACAAAACAAAACAAAAAGACATTAACATTGTCCCTGGTCTTAAGCTTTGCACAATACATTTATAATTACTGATGGTGTATTATGAGCAGGGTTGGAGAATAGTAACATCTGAGCTGAGTCTTAGAGAGGTAGCAGTTAGCCAATGGGTAGAGGAAAGGGGAGGAATATTCCAGATAGCACGATGTGGAGATTCCTAAGGTATAAGTGGATCTGTGGTGTGAGATGAGACAGGTAGAGTCGACCAGGTCACAGGAGTGCTTCCCATACTGCAGGTGAACAATAGATGTCATTTTCCCATTTGAGTTTTTAATAGCTTGCTCTTGTACCACTGTGAATAGCATGTCTAAGGAAGCAAGACGAGAGCCATGGGGCCAGAAAGATGGCAAAGCCGTGCTAGGGTCCTGGCATGGGGCTGGGGAAGAATGGACTGGTTCAAGGCCGCAGTTTCATGCCCGATGAGGCACCTCAGATGCTACCCAGTGTCCTGTAGAAATCCTAAAATAATCTTGGGAAAGATTGCACACCTCCTATGTATCTAGAATCTAATAGCCACAGAGTGCCTCCAGAAAGTCCTGTGGAAACAAGTTTGCCATAGCTTACTAGTACTTAGCAGCCTAACTTTACTGTAGAATCCATTTTTTTTTTTTTTTCTAAAATACCTAATATCCATAGAATACCACTTGGGAAAAGCAACCAGAAAAATACGCCAGGGGGTAGAGCTGGAAGATCATAACAATGTCTAGGAAGTGGGACACACACACCTGTCTGTGTGTGTGTGTGCATGCATGTGCCAGAATGACTAAGAGAAAGAATACAATTACGAGTGTTAGAAAGAATGTGGAGCAACTAGAGCAGGTGGGGATGTAAAGTCATCCAAGTTCTTGGAAGAATGCTTTAGTTTAAGATTGCTAACAGGCAACAGTCCTGCCCCAGGTATATATAAATAGAAATGCCTGTTTTTGAACATTAGAAGCATAAAAGTGTTTAGGAGAGAGCATTATTCATAATTCCCCCCAAACCATAAACAATTTAAACGTCCATTCACAGAAAAATGGATGACTAAATTATGGTATATTCATGCTCTAGATTACTGGAGAGAATGGAATTTACCTTATTGGAGCGTGGTCACATGTAACTACATGAAGGGAGTTCACGAGCTTCATGCTAAACACATTTTTCTCTGTGTCATCTCAAAATGTACCCCTAGGTATTTGAGTATATTCCTCCTAAGAATGATAGCCTGTGCAAATTAAATAATTTCATGCCACCTAAGGTCAGCCTATTCTCCATTGCTACAAGTTATTCCAAAAATGTCTCGTGTTCTGGGATTTGTTGGTTTCGAGACCAGGTTTTGCTATGAAGCCCAGGCTGGCCTTGAACTTGAAGTCCTCCTGCCTCAGCCTCCATTGTGCTGTGGCTGCAAGGGTGAGCCAGCGTGGCACAGGGTTGCTTTTCCTTTCAAGCCAGGACCTAATCCTGAGTGTATGAACTGCATTTTGTTATGATACCTGGTTTTTGTTTTATTTATTTATTGTTTTTTTGTTTGTTTGTCTTTAGTTTGGAATAGTGGCTCTAACTTTTCCCTCCAGTACATTGACTTCTTGAATGGCTCAGCTAATTTTTGGTAGGAATTTCAATTTTTAAAAAAATTTTAGCTGGGCATGCTGGCACACTTCTTTAATCCCAGCACTTGGGAGGCAGAGACAGGAGTATCTCTGTGAGTTCAAGGCCAGCCTGGTCTACAAAGTGAGTTCTGAGACAGCCAGAGCTGTAACACAGAGAAACCCTATCTTGAAAAGAAAAAAAAAAAAAGATTTATTTTTATTATTTTGTGTGTATGAATGTTTTTTTAATGTATGCATGTACATCTGTGCACCGAATGTGTCTGGTGTATGAGGAGGTGGTGAACCTCCCTGTGGGTGCTGGGAATCAAACCTGGGTCCTTTGCAAGAACAAGTGCTCCTAACCACTGAGCCAATCTTCCAGCCCTGAGTTTCAATTTTTTTTTAGCTGTTCAAGAAACTTAAGTTGGGCTGGTGAGATGGTTGGTGAGTTAAGGCACTTGCTGCCAAGCCTGGTGACCACAGTTCAACCCATAGGACCCACATGGTGGAGGACAGAATCTACTTCTGCGAATTGTCCTCTGACCTCCACATGTGTGCTGCTGGCCTGTGTACACCAACACACACACACACACACACACACACACACACACACAAAAAAAAAAAAAAAAAAAAACCAAGGTGTATTTAAAGGGAAAAAAGAAATTGGTAGTTAAGTCTTGAGATTTGAGATTTGAAGGAGGTGTGTTCTGCCATTGTGGGGAAAATGGTGAGGAGTTTATATAAAATACTGAGGCTGTTCACTCAGGAGAAACATGTATCTACAGTCTGGTGATATTCACATGGACACACCACAGATTTATGGTTTAATGTAGTAGAGCCAGTAGCTGGACCTATTTTTAAAAATAAATTTTTATTTATTTTATCGTTTGGGTGTTTTGTCTGCACGTATGTCTGTGTGCATTATATGTGGGACCATGGAGGCCAAAAGAGGATATTGGTTCCCTGGGACGAGTTAAAAATGGTCGGTAAAGACATAAATAAGATGGGTGCTGAACTCGAATCTGGGGCCCCTGGAAGACCAGCAATTTCTCCAGCCCCAGCTGGGAAGTTTTAAAAATATAATGTAATTACAGCATTTCTCCCCTTTCTCCCTCCAAAGGGGCTTTTTTTTTTTCCTTCGGTTTTTTTGAGACAGGGTTTCTCTCCTGGCGGGCATATTTTTAATAGACAAGGCTCAACATAAATTGGCTTGAGATAACAGACATTGCTTTGTATGTACAGAAAAAGATATCAAAGAAAAATATGGGATGAATTACTAAACATACCATTCCTCTGTCACCTGCCACTGGTAGGAACCCAAAGACATTTTGTTTACTAAAGTCTTGAGTCCCACTTAGTTGTAAAAGTGCTAGCAAGGCCACAGCCCTGGGTTTGGTCTAGCCACTACCACTAGAGGAAAAAGAATGGTATGACCAAAAGTTCAGCTTCCACCAGGCATGATTGCAAAGGACTATTATCCCAGCAGCAAGATGGAGAGTTTAAGGACAGCCAGGGTACATAGTAAGACGGTTTCAAAGAAGGAAAAAAGAAAAGGAAAAGGGATAGTTCAGTTGATAGAGTGTTTGCCTAGCATGCATGAAGCCCTGGGTTCGATCCCCAGCACTGCATGAACTGCTCATGGTGGTGCACACCTATAATCCCATCACTATAATCAAAGAGTGGGGCAGAAGGATCCAACGTTCAAGGTCATTGTTGGCTATATATTGTTTGAGGCCATTCTAGGTTGTATGAGACCCAGTCTAAAAACAGATACTAGAATCTTTAAGCACCATTTAGTAGCCATTCCCCTGTAGACCAAGGATGCTGATGAAGTGGTGGAGAGATGCCTCAGCGGTTCAGAGTACTTGCTCTTGTAAAGGACCTAGGTTCAGTTCCCAGCATCCACAGGGCGAGTTAAAACTGTAACTCCAGTTCCAGAGGATTCAACCCCCTCTTCTGACCTCTGTATGAATGTGGTCCACAGGTATACATGCATGCACATTAAATTTAAAAAAAAATAATGCTGATGAAATTTATTTCCTGTTTTCAATGGAGTTGTGAAATTCCCAATAGTTGCCTTTTACAATCATCATCTACCTAAAACCCATGGTAACCAGAATAAATACCAAGATCTTTGGAGATAGATAATTGGGAATAGGGTCCCAAATAAATGGCAGATTACTAAAGTCCCACTTTATTCATGTAGCTAAAATGCCCCCAGCTTTGGAGACAGACATTACTGAGGTAGAAATGAAGCTTTGCATTCTGCTGCTGGACCTGAGCTAGTGGGCAGATGCTGAGCCTCCTCAAGAAGGCGAGGCTGCCATCCTGAGAGGGGAACTTAAAGTCTTCCTGGTGTGTGTATGCATCTTCCTCCTGGTCTTCTCCAAAGGTGACTGTGCAGGGTGCATTCCAGCTGTTAGCTGTTGCCAATTCCTGGGTGTATGTAATGCCCTTGTCCAGTTATCTCAGAGACAGTATGGAGCCCAGGTAATGAAAGGTTTGCCCTAAGAAAGCCTCACCCAACAGGACTTTCAGCCTCTCTGACAGATCCTCAAGTCCTGAGTGGCGTCTAGTTGGTATCTTTAGATCTCTTCCCTCAGGCAGATTGGATTCACCGGAGAGGGTTTTCAGATATATCTATAAAGTGTAGATCAGATGGAACATTCTGGAAAGAAGGCTGGGAGTCTTTAAGTTCTTTGTGTATGTTTTCATTTATCCTTCCCCCATCCTATCCTCCATGTTCAGCACAGAAGTCGTCCTCCTCTGTGCCTGGTGCCCATTAGTTCTGAGTCCCTTCTGAGATGACATCTCCAGTCTCTGGAAAAGATACAAAGAAGACTGCAATCCGACCCCAGAGCACAGGGATGCTGGGAATCAGCACTGCTTCAACAGTGTCTCATGAGAATTCCACTCTTAGCATCACTTTCTCTGCTTCCAGTGTGCCCTGGGCAATCCGCCTCTGGGGATCCTACAAGGGAAGTCGGCCCCTTCCGGATCTTCTCAATGCTTCTTCAGGCTTTTCAGGGCTCAAGTCTATTTAGCACCCACCTCCCTGTTTGCCAGTTTCTAAAATGTTACTTTTCTCCTTTCTCATTCAACTTGTCCTGTCGATTTATGTCTATGAATAAAACCCCTGTCCAGAAAAGATAAAGAGGGTTAATCCTGCTTGCCCTCACGTGCTAGTGAACACTTCCTTGAAAGAGAGAAGGCTCCCATAGAAACTGGAGTCTTCAAGTGAGGTGGAAGGTTGATCTATAAGCTGAATGGAAACTAGGCATGCTTGAAATCCCCACACTTCAGAGTCTGAGGCAGGAGGGTTGCTGTGAGTTTGAGATCAGCGTAGGCTCAATGGCAAGATCTTGTGTCAAAAATAAGTAAAAATGAACCGAGCGAATTCAGTGGCATCAGAAGCTCAGACCCAGAGTAAACGGACTCTAAAGGACGATTTTAACTGTTAGGAACTTACCCTTTCAAGTGGTAACTGAAGTATGTCCTGTGTCTAGGAAACTACAAATTGTTCCCTGGATAGCTTGGCGAATTGTCTTTCCAGGGTGTGCTGTCTTATCTCAGGCCCCTTAAATAGGAGCTTTCAAGGACACTATTATTTGGGGAGTGTATGCAGGCTGGTTAGACATGATAGCTCACTTCACAGGAGAGGGTGACTTCCAGCTCATTGTTCACACATTCAGGGACTGATCTGGGTTATCTCAGAGGCAGACCCTGAGACAAAGAAGGGCACACAAGTCGCTTATTTGTGAAACTCAGGAAACACCGGTGGGAAGTGGAGGAAAGGAGACAGGAAAGGAAGACGTGAGTAAGGGGAGGTTACTTTGTAACTTGTTTTGTATGACACCGAGTCAGATGCCTTCATCTCTTTCTTTTTTCCTTCTTTGAAACCATCTTACTATGTAGCCCAGGCTATCCTTAAACTCCCCGTCTCGCTGCTGGGATAATAGGCCTTTGCTACCACACCTGGTGGAAGCTGAACTTTTGGTCATACCAATCTTTTCCCTCTAGTGGCAGTGGCTAGACCAAACCCAGGGCCACAGCCTTGCTAAGAAGGGACTCTACACATTTTATTTTTCATTTTAAAAAGCTTTTTGTGTGCGGGTATTTTGCCTGCATGTTGTCCGTTTGACCATTGGGACAGCTCTTTAGCCCTGAATTACAGATTTGCAAAGGGATCACTTAACTTAGTGGGACTGTTTTATTATTTTTAGGTTAATTTTTTTAATGAACTTTTTAACATTAAAAAAAATTATATCATTTTAAGACTATAGAAATCCTTTATATAGACATTTAAGTCTTTGTTTCTGTATTATGTCAAATCAATATGCAGTTAAGCAACAGGGAGACTCGGAGAAGGGGAGAGTATGAAGTGCACACCGAGGCCGTCACACAGGACGCAGATGGCACTGTGACTTGTATCTCACAGTGGGGCCTGTACCACAGCAGAACATCTGTGAAAACCAGTTTCTTCTACCTGCAGATAACACCCCCTTAAAACTGAGAAGCGATTCCAGTCTCCTCACTGAGAAAAGGTCATTGGAGATATGTCAAGTGACAAGGTTTACTACTAATTGTTTTATTAAAAAGCTGGATCTCTTGGCTACAATGTTTTTATTGTTTTATGGTATGAAATGCTTTCCTACTTATAGGAGATAAATTGTTCTCTTTTGAATACATTTATTAAAATGAAAAAGGGAGCTTCGCTGGGCGGTGGTGGCACACGCCTTTAATTCCAGCACTTGGGAGGCAGAGGCAGGCGGATCTCTGTGAGTTCAAGGACAGCTTGGTCTACAGAGTGAGTTCCAGGAAAGGTGCAAAGCTACACAGAGAAACCCTGTCTCGAAAAAACAAAAAACAAACAAACAAAAAAAAAAAAAAAGAAAGAAAAAGGGCACTTCAGTTTTAGTTCCTAGTTCAAACAGCACTGTGAGGTTATAGCTAATTTTCAGAGAATGCTATATTGATTTTGTTAATTTGTGCATATTAGCAACCTAGTATGTATTTTTCCTTATTATGTATATTTTTGTGTAAATATGAGTATGTGCTCATATATATGTTCCTGTCATGTATGTCTGTATGCGTGTGTGTCCATATGCATTTTCCCTGATGTGGATATTCTCGTGTACATATGATAGTGAGATAATTTTAGGCTGACATGTAAAATTGCCCTTTTGAATGTCAAAATTGATCAATATCAGGAACTTCATAAGGGCTAATTTAACACATTTTTTTGGCCCAAACTGATTCCAAATTTGCCATCCTCCTGCCTCAGCCTCTTGAATGCTGGGATTACAGATACACGCCACTACACATGATTGAAAAAAACATTTTTTATACACATTTTTTCTTTCTTTTTAAATTTTATTTGCTCTTTTGATAAAGCATTTTAGCCCAAATTGGCCTCAAACTTGCTTCAAAGCCAGATTGTCCTGCTCCCATCCTCCAAACGGAGTAGATCAGTGTTCTCATTAAAAAGTTTCATGAATTCTACTTTAAAATTGCATGATATTGTCAGGTATGTGACACTCGCCTATAATCCCAGAAATAGGAGGCTGAGGCAAGAGGATCGCTTCATGTTCGAGGTCAGCCTGGCGTAGGTCATCCTGGACTACAGTGTGAAATCTTGTCTTAAAAAAAAAACAAATGTGAGCCAGGCGGCAGTGGCGGTGGCGCCGCATACCTTTAATCCCAGCACTCAGGAGGCAGAGCCAGGCAAATCTCTGTGAGTTCGAGGCCAACCTGGTCTACAGAGCGAGTTCCAGGACAGGCACCAAAACTACACAGAGAAACCTTGTCTCAAAAAACAAGACAAAAAACAAACAAAAAACCCAAAAAACAAAAAAAAAAAAAAAAAAAAAAAAACCAATGTGTGTGGGAGGACACACACACACACACACACACACACACACACACACACACACACGTGCTCACTTCTATTAGGGATGTGTAGGTGTTCTCTAGCCCCCACTTGTGACAGCAGCCAGTCTGGATACAGTCCGCACCTCATTCCTTGCCCTTTTGTCTCCCCGTCCCAGGCCATGGCTAATCAGATCTTTTGCCCATTTTCCCCACTGATGACTTTTTTCCATTCCTTTCCAACCCTTTTACAGAGCTGAAGCTGATCTGCACAAATACATAAAAATTAAAAACACTTTGAGTCAGCCAGCTGACTTAAAGTGTTTTTAAGTTTCTGCACTTGGTAACGAGACTTTTTAAGTATTGGGGCTATTTCTACCAGCTCCAGTCTCCTTGGACACTCAGTCATTCACCTTCCCCTTCCCTTCCCTCCCTCAGACTTCAAAGAGCTGCCCACCCCCGGGGCTCTCAGATCCCCTGGACCTGGTCCCAGGTATCAGCAACTATTCATCGTTGAATGGGCGATGCTGATGATGGATTTGGGTTGTTTCTGAGGATTAATTTCTCAGAATCACTGTTCTAAATTGTCTTTAATGAATTAGAAGGGAATGCAACACAAGCTTTCACTCTAGCCCTTTGTTTACAGAGAAGAGGTCTAATAAAAATGTTAGTTGACTCATTTCTAGAAATGCTGTTTCAAATAAATATATTATTTTGCATTGTTATGGTAGAATAAACTAGTACTAACAGATGTCAAATTTTACAATGAATTTTGGGCCATCAATTCCACCACATATTATATGACCTGTGTCATAACAATATGAATATAATTAACACTAATAAACTATACAAGTTATTATGACAGTGTTTTGCCCTGAAGATAGGGCTCAGTCAGTATAGAATTTGCCGTACAAGCATGTGGACATGAAATAGAGTCCCCAGAATACATGTAAAAAAGCTAGGCACAGCCCAGAACAGTAGCACATGCCTTTAATCCCAGCATTTGGGAGGCAGAGGCAGGTGGGTCTCTGAGTTCAAGGCCAGCCTGGTCTGTATATCAAATTTCAGGCCAGCAAGGGGCTACATAGTAAGACCGCATCTCAAACAAACAAAACCAAACCCCAATGGTACCTGTGCTTGTAATTTCAATGGCTGGAGGAGGCTGAGACAGACCAGTTTCTGGGGCTCACTGGGAGACCCTGTCCTAAGCAAAAAGGTGGATGAATCCTGAGGAATGACACCTGAGGCTGACCTCTGACCTCTACACACATGCACTAGTATGGAGTCACACGATAGTGTTTTAGCTCAGCTTAAAACCAGACCTTCACTCGTTAGCACTTGTGCTGTCACCCACAAACGGTTTGCTAGTATTATTTCTCGCCTGATTTACTGCAGCCTTGCACTTACTACAGGTTAGAGCGAGCAGAGGTCTGATTATGCTAACACGGAAGTTTGGGGCTGGAAAGAGGGGCCAAGCCTGGTGACCTGAGTTTGATTCCCAGGACTCACGAGGTTAAAGGAGAGAACCAACTCCTGCAAGTTATCCTGGCTTCCATATGCGTGCTGTGTGTGTGTGTGTGTGTGTGTGTGTGTGTGTGTGTGTGTGTGTGTGTACTAAAAGCAGAAGTTGGATCGTGTTGACTCTCGGTTCGGAACTCTGCAGTGGCATCCCTTTTCTTTCAGAATTGTCACAGTGTTTTTACCATGGTTTGCCTCAAACCACGCTCAAGTCTTGCATCTGACTACACAAGCTCCCGTCTCAGGGACTTCATTCTCTGCTAAGACAGTCTTTCTTTCTTTTTGGTTGTTGTTTGTTTGTTTTTCAAGACAGGATTTCTTTGTGTAGCCCTGGCTGTCTTGGAACTCGCTCGGTAGCCACACTCAGAGATCCACCTGCCTCTGCCTCCTGAGTGCTGGGATTAAAGGCAGGGGACCCTACTGCCTGGCTAACCCAGTCTTTCTATAGCTAGCCATGTCCTGACTTCTTTCAGGCCTCTGTTCAAAGAGCATCACATCAGAGGGCACTTTCTTAGCTGCCTTCCATGAAACAGCCCCCACTGCATAGAGCTATTCTCAGTACAATCACAATTGGATATCTTTTATCATTCCTTTCTCCTCATTACTAGTTTGAAGTTGCATATTCCTGTCTTTCAATGGTTACCTGAGTTACAGCATGCATTGAAAACTCTTATTAGGTCACTTACACACAAACACGCACACATATACACACACAAATATTGATGAGCCTTCAAAAATTTTTTTATAGTTTCCAGGTATCTGCCAAAGCAATCCAAGTTATGTTTTATTTCTTTAAATTAAGGAAACATTGGTTTTTGGTGCCGCTCCTGGGACCTGGGAGATTGAATTAAGAGCCTCAGGCAGGCTGAGTGGGTGACCTAATACCACATGGAACTACACCCACAGCTTGTTATCTCTAAGTCTGCATTTGGCACTGTAACTGAAAACTTACGTTTAGGAAGCCAAGCACTTAAAATTATAATGTTGTCTGCAAAGGAAGACACATTTATTTTTTCTGTAACATGACTGTAGAGACCAAAAACAAAAGACAAAAAGACCCCAAAATGGAATAAAGTGTTCACAGTTTAACAATCAGACTCTGTGGGGGACCAATAATGAATTGTGATGTCTTCTACAAGCATTTGGAGGCTACCTCTGAATGACACGTGGTGTCTGACCAGGAAGTAACTAGTGCTGTGAAACAGACGACAGGATAGAAGCCAGCTGGTCCCTTAGGTATGGACATCGCCCACACAAACTGGCCCAGGAGATAAAACTAAAACTAGTTTTACCAGCTTTTCAAAGGCCTCCCGCCCCCTCTCAGCCATGCTATCCCTTTCCAGAAGCACCGTGTGCCGTTGTACAGCAGTGTGTTGAATAAACTCTCAACTGCCCCCCCCCCCTCTCTCTTTTGCAAATTCATTAACAGCCCAAGTGCCACTGTCTTCAACTCAATGGACAGTCAGAGATAACCTTGAACTTAGATCACAGCCCGAGACAGGAAAATTTTTGCAGCTTGGAAATTACTCCCGTGTTGTTCCACTTCAAGCCCCACTCCCCGCAAACAACCTACACTTCCTTAAGGGAATAGCCAGCCCTTTGAGGTCCTAGTCAGGTAAAGAGGATCTCCTAATGGCCATCCCAACTCTGTTAGCCTTTCCCCTCCTCTTCTCTGAGTGCAGAACCAAAGTTCTGTTTTCCAGCTAGCTGGGCAAAAGCCGATTCCAACTTGGACTAACTTTCTGGATGCTGCCTTTCCAGTTTTGGCTCTGGTCAGTCTCTCCCATCTCACCATCTCTCAGATAGCTTCGAATGGGTTCGGTTTTGTTTTCTATGTGGACTAACCTTACACAGATAAGTCAAAATGAGGCACTGAGGAAGGCTAATCCAGTCGGACTGGCGTCTTTTAAGAGGAACGTGGGTCCTAGAGACACCAGGCGCTTCCCCCAGCGGCAGGCACACAGGAGACACCCCGTGAGAACATGGGAAGAAAGGGGCCCTAGCCTCCAAGACCGTGAGAAAACACATTCTATTGTTGAAGTCACCCAGTGTGCGGTGTTTTTTTTAAGGCAGCCTTAGCAACCTAATGCATGCCTTTAGGGACATTAAAAATACATACCCCGGATTTTTTTTTTAAAGTTTATTGTTTTCTAGGTCCCTGTTGCCATTTGGGTTGTCGTCTATTTACTTTTCTACTTATCGATTTGACCAGAATGAGGTTAGGAGAAGGCAGGAACTGCTTGCTATTTAAGGCTGCATCCTGGAGCCCGAAGAAGAATGAAAGAATGACGGAGAAGCGGCTTCCCCAGGAAGACCGGCCGGGCTACCCGGGCCCCGGAGACCCTGAGCAGGCGCCGGTGGCTCCGCCGGGCACCGCCCCTGGCTCTAGCAGTCACCGGCGGCTTCCGGCTTCCGGGATCTGGGTCGCGAGTCGGCCGGGAGGGCGGAGCCACGGGCAGGGCGCCGGCGCGGGCGGCGTGGGGTGGGCGGGTCCCGGGTGGAGGCGCCGGGCCCACGCAGGGGCCTTAGGGGCGGGGTGAGACGGCCGCACTCCGGCATCTGGACCGCGGCGGCGCCGGGCGTCCTCGGCTGGAGCAGGAGATGCTCGGGTAGCACGGCCCTCCACGCCGAGCCTCGCTCCCGGGTGCCGCGGGGGAGAAGCGGGAGAAGCCGGTGTCCAGTCCCGAGGCCGACGGTACCCTGCGCCCCCACGGAAGCCTCGGTGCGCGCTGGGCGCCGCGGTGTGAGCGTGGAAGGCTGGCGGGAACGGATCCGCGCCGCCCGGGGCTGCTCCTCCGGTGAGTAGGCAGCCCCGCTGCCGGACTGAGGGCTGGTCGGGGTGACTGACTAGCTGCGAGGTTCCGAGGATGGGTTCCAGCAAGCTTCTGTGACTGACAGCTGCTTCGGAAGGAACAGCTGAAAGTTTCTGCACTTGGTAACGAGACTTTTTATGTATTGGAGCTATTTCTACCAGCTCCGGTCTCTTTGGACACTCAGTCATTCACCTTTCCCTCCCCTCCCCCAGACTTCAAAGAGCTGCCCAACCCCCGGGGGATGAGGGGAGCTGCTTTTGGGCTCTCAGATCCCCTGGACCTGGTCCCCGGTATCAGCAACTATTCGTCGCTGAATGGGCGATGCAGATGATGGGTTTGGGTTGTTTCCAAATTTGCTTCTACAGTCAATTCTGCAATGGTTCTGGTTGTACTTGACATACCGTTTTTTTTTTTTTTCCATTCGAGTTCCGTGGGAGCACGTACCCCTCTGTCAGTTTTAATTATTTCTGAAAAGAGGATTTATTTCTCCGGCTGCTGGGCATCTTGCGTGCGTGATGATGTCGGTTGCTGTTTGCTTGTGCCAATATGCAGCTGTGTGGGTTGTTTTATCAACTGAGATACTCAAGCTGAACTTTTTTTTTTCTGGATTTTCGAGACAGGGTTTCTCTGTGTAGTTTTGATGCCTGTCCTGGATCTCGCTCTGTAAACCAGGCTAGCCTCGAACTCACAGAGATCCACCTGCCTCCCGAGTGCTGGAATTAAAGGCGTCAGCCACCGTCGCCCGACTGAGATACTCAAGCTGAACTTTAAGTTCAGATTTCTAGTTTTTTTTTTTTTTTTTTTTTTTTTTAATAACTTTAAAAGATGACGCCATGGGGCTGGCGAAGATGGCTCAGCCGGTAAAGGCTTTTGCAGCCAAGTCTAATGCCCTGAGTTCAATCCTGGTGGAAACAGAGAATTGACTCAAAAGTTGTGTGGCCTCCACACACACCCATAAATAAGCACATGTAAATTTTTAAAAATTAAGATGATGCTGTTGTACAGCTTTAAAATGAAAAGGTTTTAATTATTAACTTAGAGTATGCTGAAGACCTAACATTGTCTCAGCACCACATTCCTGTGCAGTTACAGTTACCATCCCATTTTATAGACCGGGAAACAGAAGCCCAGACTTGAAATGCTTTAGAACTTTATGTACAGGTCTCAGGGTTCTGACATCAAAGATTCTTTCTTGACTCCAAATATGTAAGCAGGCAGAAGGAGCATGCAGCTTACCAGGTAGGAAGTCAGGTCAGAGTGTGCGGACATTTGTACATTTTGGGGTGCTTGTCTCTGTATCTGTGTGTTTGGAGTTGAAGGGTACTTCTGTATCCAGGACACTGTTATTTCAATATCGATGCCAAATCTTATAGGCCTTTTGCAGTTATAAATACATTTCTGGACTTCTGGCTGTATGATGGGTGCTCTGGATCATGTCTTTCTTTTCTTTTTTTCTCTCTTTTTTGGTTTTTCGAGTCAGGGTCCTGGAACGCTGTAGACCAGGCTGGCCTTGAACTCACAGAGTTCTGGGTTTAAAGACATGCACCACTGCCACCAGGCTGGATTGCGCCTCTCTTGCCTTTTGTTCCTCGAGTGCGGATTAGTGGGATGGCTCAGTAGGGAAGGGTGCCTGCCGTGCCTTACAACCTGAGTCCAGTGCCTGTGACCCACGTGGTGGAAGGAGGCCCTGTGACCTCCACTGGGCATGCGGCATAAGCACACAGACAAATAAATGAATAAATAAAGTTTTTAGCCAGGTGGTGGTGGTGCACACCTTCAGTCCCAGCACTCAGGAGGGAGTTCTAGGGCCACACAAAGAAACCCTGTCTCCAAAAATGAAAAGAAGGGAGAGAGAGAGAACGAACACAAAGGTCTCAAACCAGCTCACAGGACTCTCCCAAAGAAAGACCATCTGTTTCCAGAGTTCCTCGAGTCACGCTGGTCTCTGATGTTTCAGGGTCTCAACAAACTTTGGTGGGTAGAAGCTTACGATCTGAGGAGGACCCTACACCTGAGAAGCCTGTCATCAAAAGTTCCAGCAGTTTCCCCACCAGAAGCTGCCACCCCCAGTTAGGTGGGCACCATCATGCCTCAGCAGCTCGTGATCACCCTGTCCACTGAGGCCAGCACCTGGGTGAAGTTGAACCATCATCCTGGGAAGACCAAGGAGGGGGTGCCCCTGTGGGAAGATGTGACAAAAATGTTTGAAGGAGAAGGTGAGAACAGCGGTGGTCCTTTGGGGATAAGTTAGGGATAAGAAGGTCTATGTGGGGCGCATGCTTGATTTGGGGGTTGGAATATTTGTGAAGGAAATGCTGGGCTCCTGGTGACTTTTACTATGCACCACTTACATTTCCCATCCCCAGATGCAATATATACAACAGGAAGATGGGCTGGTCATAGAATACCACCCCACCCTTACCACACCCCCTCCCTACCCCCGCCACCAGGTTCCTGAGTATGGGAATCAAAGACTCTGTCCCAAGTTCAGGTTTTCTGCAAAGCTCCTGGGCATCTAGACTCTAGTCAGTGTCTTTGAAAGTATTAATCTTTTTGTCATTGTCTTCCTCTGAGTGGCAGGATCGAAATGTCTGACTGCTCTCATTTCTCCTAAGTTGTCAGTTCCTTTTTGTTGTTTTTAAGATTTATTATAGTGTTGTCTGCATGTACACCTGCTGCCAGAAGAGGCACCAGACCTCATTACAGATGGTTGTGAGCCACTATGTGGTTGCTGGGAATTGAACTCAGGACCTCTGACAGAGCAGCCAGTGCTCTTAACCGCTGAGCCATCTCTCCAGCCCAGTTGTCAATTCCTTTAAGACATGTCCAAGTCTTGGTCTGTTCAAAAGTAGTTAGTTGGGGAGAGGAGTAAATGTCTCATGTGATCTCTTCATTCACATCCACAATGCTTTGTATTCAGCCAAGTGTTTGGTTTTGTTGTTGTTTTTTATGTCCTAGCTGAGGGGCTTTGGCTAAGCATCTTAACAGATGGAAGAAAAGAGAATAATTCCCTCTCTTGGTTGTTGGTAATGGTGTTTTGTCTGTGTCTCGTGTGTAGCCCAGCCTGACCTCCAACTTGCTATGTAGCAGAGGCTGGTCTTGAACTCTTTACCCTCCTGCTTCCACCTCCTGATTGCAGGGATTAGAGATGGGTGCCACCATGCCTGGCATGAATAATTATCTTGAATGCTTATTATTCATTGATGAGGTAGACACATAGAGATAAAAATAATAGCAGATAGCCTTAAAAGAGTTCTTCGGCATACAGTGGGCAGGAAGCCATCCTCTGACTGCATGTACTAAGACATTTCCCCAAGGCAGATACCACTGAATCAGGTCTAGAAGAGTGTCTTAGTTTTGTTTTGTTTTTTGTTTTTTGGGAGAAGGGATAGAATAATCTGTACCTTAAGGAGTGGGTCACAGAGTGAACCATAGAGTGGGGAATGCTCAGCCTAATCAAAGGTTAAGAATGTGGTGCCAAGCTGAGTGTGTGGCTGAGGCCAGCCTGAGTGACAGAGTGAGACCCTGTCTAAAAAGAAGAACAAGCCCCGTGTGGTGTGGAAAGCTTAAGTCCCGGTGCTCAGGAGGCCGAGGCCAAGGCAGGCAGGTCTCACAAGTTCCAGGCTAGCCAAGGCTACCTGTGCTTTGTGAGTGTATGGGGAAGGAGCCCCTGCCAGTGGGCCTGGGGGCAGTTTTTCTGTTTGGTGATCTGGGTAGGCACACACCTCATGGTTTTTCTCCTTCTACAGCTCCGATATCCCATGGTACTGATGATGGGAGCCAACGAGAACGTTTATCGGATGGCGTGAGCCCCAGCATCCCTGCAGCGGAATCCCAGGTGTGGTGGAGTTTCCTATCATTTTCCTCACATTCCTTCTTAGATTTTAGGGATGGAAACTGTCTTTTTGAGAAGTGGAAGTGGGTTAAGACCAATAATTCAATCTGGCGAGTTCCATACAAGTTCCTTACATATAAATAATTAGAGTGCTGTGGTGGCAGTGTCCATTTTTACAGTGACTTCATCAGGAATGAACATTGTCCTAATTTCAGGGTAGAAAGCAAAGAGAGTGATACCGTTCCACCCCAGCTCCAAGCCGACAGGAGCCATCTAAGATAAACATCAGTAAAAGAACCAAAGGTTGGAGAGAGGGCTCCATGGCTGGGAGTGCTTGCTGCGCACTGGTGAAGACCTGAGTTCTGATCCCAGCCTCGGCATAACAGTCTGGGTGTGCTTGTAACCCCAGTGTTGAGGGGGTGGAGATAAGAGGGTCTCTGGGGCTTGCTGTTTGCCAGCCTCGCTGAAGAAACCAAGCTTCAGGTTCAGAGAGAAACTGCCTCAACGGAATAAGGCGACATGATGGAGGACACCCAGTGCCCTCCTTATGTTCCACCTCTGCAGACACAGGTGTCTAGTGTAGTATTAGCGGGACCAGCCTTAATAGTCTACATCCCAAGGGCTAAGGAGAGAGAACTACTAATGGCCAGGACTATTTTCAGGAAATAGAATCTCAGCACACCGAGCTCTATCGTCCACTTGCTTTAATCCCTCTGGCATAACATCCTTCATAACACAGCTTCAGTTCTGTTCTCATGTCTAGCTCCTTTCTTGCCTGATTTCTTTATCTATTACTCCCTCTAAGTTCTATCTTGATTCTCTCATCTTAATTCTGCCTCATTAGGTCCTTTTCACCTTGTTCTTACCCAGCTAGTACTTCCCCATCTGGCTCTTCCTCATCTTCCATCTCGTTCCTCTAGTCCTCTCTTTTAGCTCTTCAATCTAGTTCTTCCCCATCTCACTTTGTTCCTCTCAAGTTCTTACCCATCTAGTTCTTCCATTCTCTTTTCTCTTCTCCGTCCTCTTGCCCTGGAAGTCCTGGTATATAAAGCCAGGCTTCCAAGGTCAAATGGAGGGGTGATAAGAATCACATTGAGAGGCAATAACCGGTAATTATCATTTGCAACCCCAAAGGGAAGTGACTAATGGGGAAATGAATTAACTAAAGGCTAAATTCGGGTAATATCTAAGAAGAGGGATCTTATGTGCTCAACTATAGTCTTAAATATGATTAATAGAAAATGTTAAGAATCTATAAGTTGCTAGATCAATGGGAGAAAATAAAACTTGTAGATGTAACCAACCGTCTTATTAAATAAGAAACACAGAAACAATGTAAAAGAGAAAGCTGAGAGGTCAGAGCTCAGAGCTAAAATCTCACCCTTCCTCCTGCTGTCCCAGCTTCCTGAAAAAGAGCTATTTCCTGTCTGTAAGTCGCTTTTCTAGTCATTCTGCCTTCTCATTGGTTGTAAACCCAAACACGTGACTGCCTCATCACTGTCTGAATGTACAGCCCCCTAGGTCTTAAAGGCATATGTCTCCAATGCTGGCTGTATCCCTGAACACACAGAGATCTATGGGATTAAAGGCGTGTGCCACCACCGCCACACTCTGTCTATGGCTCTAATAGCTCTGACCCCCGGGCAACTTTATTTATTAACATACAATCAAAATCACATTTCAGTACAATTAGAATACAACCACAAAAACTGTCTTCTTTTTTCCTGTGGCTCCTATCTGTCCAAGCTATCTGCCGTTTTTTCTGCAGGGTGGGGGAAAGTGTGCTCAGTTGCTAAGCAACCTGTATACAGCTAGATGCCTCTGGTGATAGTTAAAGGGAGATCTGGAACTAGAGGTAAGGTTTGGGAAAGTAGGAAGCTTAATTGGCACATCTGCCAGGCCTTCTCAAACAGGTAGCCTGTTTTTTTTTTTTTTTTGGTTTTTCAAGACAGAGTTTCTCTGTATAGCTTTGCATCTTTCCTGGAACTCACTTGGTAGCCAGGCTGGCCTCAAGCTCACAGAGATCTGCCTGCCTCTGCCTCCCAAGTGCTGGGTTAAGTCTGTTCTTAGAGAGTACAGAGGTATCTCTGATAAGGTACTTTCCTCTATCTGGGGATGGACCTGGCCGGATGCTGCCAATGATGATAATTACAGGGAGGCCTGAACTGGGGTTCTGGCTGAGCATAGCTGTCAGTGCAGAAGGTTATCCAAATATTCCTAGAAGTGGTTAGGTAAGGAGTTAGAGGTCCATAAAGTTAGTAAGGCTGTAAGAAAGGAGGGTCCAAGCTAAATTGTGTAAAGCTATTACTTAACGTCTACCTGACCTAGGCGGTGTCTCCTTGTGGAATTTATCTTAAATTAGGAGACTTGCCTGTGGACTGTTATTACTGCTAGTCCTTTAAAGGGCCAAGGGAGATATTTGATTCCAGAGGAAGCCTTTCCTGAGGCTGTTCTCCAAATACCTGGAATGTGTATGTCCAGAGAGTGATCAGTCCACACTGTTAGCCCTTCTTAGGGAAAAGTCAGTTGGGAAAACTATGAAGGCACACATGATTTTCATAACAGAAGACAGCTGATCTATAACAAGCCAAGTAACACCAAAAACTCCCTGGAATTTGGGTTCCTCTGGAGGAAATCCTTGATCCCTCCAGGTAGTGACTTTGCCATAGCCAGCTGAGTTCTTATGATATTCCTGCGGCCCACAGCACAGGTACACACACCTGCACGTGTGTTCATATGCTACACACACATACATGCACAACAGATTGGAAAAGCAGTTTCTAATATAAATCATAACCATCAAATGTGTAAGCGAGAAGTATATTCCAAGGTTCCTAGTGATCTGTGTGCATGACTGTGACCATTGGTATAGTATTAAGAATAGCCACATGAGAGGTGGATAGAGAAAAAAGTGGCCAGGCCACATAGACCACACCTTTCTCAGGTGCATAGGAAACAAAAGAATCCAGAACCATTTGGGGAATTGTGTCACAAGTAGGTCATCACTGCCTGATAGAAGTTTTGTTGGGACAGAAGGAAATTCTGGAATAGGTATAAAGAAATACTTACAGGGGCTGGAAGATGGCTCAGTGGTGAAGAGCACTTGCTGCTCTTACAGAGGACTCAGGTTGACTCCCAGCACTCACATCAGATAGCTCATAACCACCTATAACTTCAACTCCAGTTGGATCCAACACCTCTGGCCTCATGGGCACCTGCATGTACATGGTGTACATACATACACTCAGGTGCACGCATATACATACAGTAGAGAAATAAATCTTAAAAAAAACCAAACAAATATTTACTAGGAGATTTTTGGAGACCTGGAGAGAAGGCTCAGTGATTAAAAGCAATGCACTGCTCTTGCAGAGGACCTGAGTTTGATCCTAACATCCATGTTGGCTGACTCAAAATTGCCTGTAAGCTGGGCATGGTGGTACATGCCTTAAGAGGCAAATGGATCTTTGACTTCAAGGCCAGCCTGGTCTACAGAGCAAGTTCCAGGACAGCCAGGCCTATAAAGAGAAACCCTGTCTCAAAAAAAAAAAAAAAAAAAAAAAAAAAAGAACAACAACAACAACAAAAACCCACTTTTTTAAAAGAGATTTTCTTGGAATCAGAAGCATTTTCAGTGAAAATAATATGAGATACAAAGTTCAGTGGCTTGGGGCTTGTTTTTGTCTTGTGGTTAGGTGTTTTTTGTTTTTTTTTTTTTTTGAGTAAAACTGAAATTTATTATAAGCCACAGTCGTCCTAGGGACCTCCATGCTATATATATAGCCTCTATGGTTCTATGGGTTGTGGTCTGATTGTTCTTTATTTTATATCTAGAATCCACCTATGAGTGAGTACATACCATGACTGTCTTTCTGGGTTTGGGTTACCTCACTCAGGATGATTTTTTCTAGTTCCATCCATTTGCCTGCAAATTTCATGCTTTCATTGTTTTTCTCTGCTGAGTAGTACTCCATTGTGTATATGTACCACATTTTTTTCATCCATTCTTCCGTTGATGGGCATCTAGGTTGTTTCCAGGTTCTGGCTATTACAAATAGTGCTGCTGTGAACATAGCTGAGCATGTATCTTTATGGTATGAATCAGCATTCCTTGGGTATATGCCCAAGAGTGGGATGGCTGGGTCTTGAGGTAGTTCCATTCCTAATTTTCTGAGAAACCGCCATACTGATTTCCACAGTGGTTGTACAAGTTTACATTCCCACCAACAGTGGAGGAGTGTTCCCTTTGCTCCACATCCTCTCCAACACAGACTGTCATTAGTGTTTTTGATCGTAGCCATTCTAACAGGTGTAAGGTGGTATCTCAGAGTCGTTTTGATTTGCATTTCTCTGATGATTAAGGATGTTGAGCATTTCTTTAAATGTCTTTCAGCCATTTGTAGTTCTTGTTTTGTGAATTCTCTTTAGCTCTTTAGCCCATTTTTTTTTTTTTTTTTTTTTTTTTTTTTTTTTTTTTGGTTTTTGAGACAGGGTTTCTCTGTGTAGCTTTGCGCCTTTCCTGGAACTCACTTGGTAGCCCAGGCTGGCCTCAAACTCACAGAGATCTGCCTGGCTCTGCCTCCCGAGTGCTGGGATTAAAGGCATGCGCCACCGCTGCCCGGCGTCTTTAGCCCATTTTTTAATTGGACTGTTTAGTACTTTGATGTCTAATTTCTTGAGTTCTTTATATATTGTGGAGATCAATCCTCTGTCAGATGTGGGGTTGGTGAAGATCTTTTCCCATTCTGTTGGCTGTCTTTTTGTCTTATTGACTGTGTCTTTTGCCCTGCAAAAGCTTCTCAGTTTTGAGAGGTCCCATTTATTAATTGTTGTGCTCAGGGTCTGTGCTGTTGGTGTTATATTTAGGAAATGGTCTCTGGTGCCAATGCGTTCAAGAGTGCTTCCTACTTTCTTTTCTATTAAGTTTAGTGTAACTGGATTTATGTTTAGGTCTTTGATCCACTTGGACTTGAGTTTTGTGCATGGTGACAGATATGGATCTATTTGTAATCTTTTACATATTGACATCCAGTTATGCCAGCACCATTTGTTGAAGATACTTTCTTTTTTCCATTGTATAGTTTTGGCTCCTTTGTCAAAAACCAGGTGTTCATATGTGCATGGATTAATGTCAGGGTCTTCAATTCGATTCCATTGGTCCGTATGTCGGTTTTTATACCAGTACCAAGCTGTTTTTATTACTATAGCTCTATAGTAGAGTTTGAGGTCAGGGATGGTGATGCCTCCAAGGGTTGCTTTATCGTACAGGATTCTTTTAGCTATCCTGGGTCTTTTGTTTTTCCATATAAAGTTGAGTATTTTTCTTTCCAAGTCTGTGAAGAATTATGTTGGGATTTTGATGGGGATTGCAATGAATCTGTAGATTGCTTTTGGTAAGATTGCCATTTTTCTATGTTAATCCTACCTATCCATGAGCATGGGAGATCCTTCCATTTTCTGATATCTTCAATTTCTTTCTTTAGAGATTTAAAGTTCTTATCAAAAAGGTCTTTCACTTGTTTAGTTAGTGTTATCCCAAGGTATTTTATATTATTTGTGGCTATTTTTTTTGTCTGTCTGTCTCTTTAGTTCTAACAGTTTTGTTTATTATTAATTAGTAGTATTATTTAGAAGAAAATAGGTTCTATTGAAATTTGGGCTTGAGGAAAATCACTTATGCTTCCTTTGAAGTGTCTCCTGTCTGAAACAAACACTTTGGACTGTCTTTTTCGTTGTTGTATTCTGAGGCAGGGTCTGTCTATGTAGCTCTGGCTGTCCTGGAACTCACTCTGTAGGCCAGGCTGGCCTCAAACTCACAGAGATCGCCTGCCTCTGCCTCCTGAGTGCTGGCATTAAAGGTGTGCGCAACCCTGCCTGGCCTTGGGCTCTCTCCTTAAACGGACCTTCTTAGCATTATGCAACAGCCATCCGATTACAGCCATCCCACCCTGAACCTGCTCAGTCTTATCTGAAGTGCACTTCTTTTTAAAGCAGTGGTTCTCAACCTTCCTAACGCTGCGACCCTTTAATACGCTTCCTTATGTTCTGGTGAGCCCCAGCCATAAAATTATTTCGTTGCTCCTTCACAACTGTCGTTTTGCTGCTGTTATGAATCGTAATGTAAGTCTCTGGTATGCGACCCACAGGTTGAGAGGCCCCCGTTTTAAAGTCCAGCAGGGCGCCTTGGCCTGCAGCCCACTTGAACTTGGCTCTCCAGTTTCCCCCCCTTGGTTTGTGCACAGTCCTTTCCCTTTGAGCCTGTCTCCAGTCTGACCTTACGTAGCCGGCGCGTGCTGGTTTAGTCCGCTCACACATGGGTGTTGATGTGGTGGCTTCTTTCTCTGTCCTGTTTGTATTTGTTCCTTTGTTCGTCTTCTACACCTTCTTTGGGATCGAATACTTTTTCAGGGTTCCATTTTGGTCTTATAATGAGTTTTGGCTACTTTTTAAAAGTCCTGTGGCGGTGCAGTCCTGTGAATCCAGCTCCCCGACCTTGTCTCTGTCAGTCCAGTCTACCTTAAGTGACAGTGACATTTGCTGCTCTTGCAAAAGACCCGGGTTCAGTTCCCAGCACCCACACGTGGCTCCTAACCATCTGTATGTAACTCCAGTTCCTGGGATCCAATGCCCTCTTCTAACCTAGTGCACCAGGCACACATGCATGCATGTAGGAAAAAGACTCATACACATAAATAAACCTTAAACAAAAACGAACAAACAAGCGGCTTTGAGATTCCATCTCACTGAAGTCCGAATGGCTGTCGTCATCAAGAAAAGAGGCAACAAATGCTCGTGAGGATGTAGGGAGAAGGAACCCTTACACACTGCTTGTGAACACAGCCATTATGGAAGTCAGTATGGAGTTTTCTCAAAAAAAAAATTCAAATAAGATTGCACTATACTCCTGGGCACATACCAGAGGGCCCTGTATTCAACCACAAAGACACTCTGCCTCCATCCATGCTGTTCTGGGTCCTCAGACAGATGTTCAGTCTGAGGCCTTTGGGACCATTCTAGAATCTTCTTCCCTCAGATTCTCACATGACCCTCCCCCACTGAATCTGCCTCTGGCCAAACAGTACCTTCCCTACTTCCACAGCACCCCAAAGAGATGATCACCTCGACTCTCACTGGCTTTCTCACTTTTTCATATTTTTTTTTTCGGTCCTGTATCTTTAGTCACTTATAGCAGTCTCTAGACAGACCCAGCAGCTACTCTTGGTGAAACTGGTGTGGAATCCCTCTGAACTTAGAACACTGCCAGAGCTCTGAGGCTGTCTGGGGTGGACTGGCTCACACTGACTGTTTGACATTCTAGGAAGCATTGACTTTCAAGGACATAGCTGTGGACTTCTCCCAGGAAGAGTGGGGACAGCTGGCTCCTGCCTGCCGGGATTTGTATCGGGAGGTGATGCTGGAGAACTACAGAAACCTGGTGTCCGTGGGTGAGGACCGACCGGCCGTTCTCATTTCATCTCTACTGCTGTGATAAAATCCCCCACAAAAGCAACTCCGGGACGAGAAGGTTTATTCGTCTCATGATTTTAGTTCCAGTCCATTTCTCTGGGGAAGTTGAGGCAAGAACTTAAGCATCACATCTACCGTAAAGAGCAAAGGCTGGACTACATCTTTGCTTGCTTGCTCTCAGCTAGCTTTCTCTACTCTGGCGTAGTCCAAAGCCCCAGACTGGGGAATGGTGCCACCCACAGTGGACTGAGGTCTTCTCTCATTAATTATGACAGCTTTCCACACCAACTTGTGTTGCTAGAGTTTTCCTGCCTGGCCCACAGTTAGGACAAATCTTTGTCACCCGCCAGTCCCACAGCCGCTCAGACCCAACCAAGTAAACACAGAGACTTATATTGCTTACAAACTGTATGGCCGTGGCAGGCTTCTTGCTAACTGTTCTTATAGCTTAAATTAACCCATTTCTATAAATCTATACCTTGCCACGTGGCTGGTGGCTTACCGGCGTCTTCACATGCTGCTTGTCATGGCGGCTGCTGCAGTGTCTCTCCTTGTCAGCCTTCCACTTCCCAGAATTCTCCTCTCTCCTTGTCCCACCTACTTCCTGCCTGACCACTGGCCAACCAGTGTTTTATTTATTGACCAATCAGAGCAATTTGACATACAGACCGTCCCACAGCAAACTTGATCTAGACAGTTCTTCAATTAAGAATCTTCTCAGGAAAGCCACGAAGAATCAATAAAAAAAAAAGCTTAAAAATTATACATTAAAAAAGAATCTTCTTAGGTGATTAAAGGTTGTGTCAAGTTGAAATTTAAAAATTAACCATCATGCCAGCTCTCCTCCACAAACCTGCCCATTATAAGAGAGCCATTGTTGGTAAACTGTTGATGTCAGGGGTTCACTGGGTTTTGACTGTGGGTTCTATGTTAGAGATGTCTTGTTCCTTTGAAGACCATGCCAGGGCATATCTGATGACTTCTTTAAGGGACAACTTTATTTGGTAGAGCTAGGAAAGAAAGATGTAACCCTCTTGGTTATCAGAACCCTGAATACCAAAAGCTGGACCAAAACTGGGGCCAAAACTCTGGGGCGGTTCTTAAACAGCAGCGTCAACAACATTCACAGTTCTTCTTTAACTCTCTGAGCAGGATATCGACTCTCCAAGCCTCGTGTGATTTCCCAGTTGGAGAAAGGGGAAGGACCATGGATGGCAGAGAGTCAAGGCCCAGAGGATCCCATTTTCGGTGAGACCAGGGTAGATGAGCCCTGTGGGTAGGGAGGCCAGAGTGCTGGGGTTGTCCTAGGCTGTGGGGAAGGCTCAGGGCGCTGGCAGGCCTGCACTAGGTCTCACTTCACCCCATTGCTCCTTTCCTTCCCAAGCCTTGGCGAGTCTCCTCAATTAGAAGGGAGAGAAGTCTTATCCTCATTAGAGTTAAGTCAGATCCTTTCACAGGACCGGAAGGTCGACTGACATGAAACATCTTATAAACGTTGCTGTCTCTCTAAAACGGGTCGTTTTTCAGTGCCAAATCACATTGCACAGATCCTTTTCTCTTTTGCTTTTATTTCTCTTTTTCCCACTATAATTTTATCGTTTTCATTCTCCTTTTAACTCATATATAATTTTCCTCATAACAACTTCATAAAAAGTCCTGCAAGAGGATTGGCAAGACAGCTCGACACATGGAGCTCCTTGCTGCCATGACTAAAGCCCCGAATGTGACCCCTGTGACCCCTGTGACCCACAATGTAACAGGAGAGAACTGACTTCCTGAAAGTTATCCTCTGACCTCTGTCCACGTGTGCTGTGATATGTGTGCACCCACAAACATGTAATTTAAATAATTAAAAGCTTTTCTCTCACAAATAATCGGGAAAGTTAAAAGAAATAATGCAGTCATGTTAAAGTGTTGGCAAAAATGCTCAGTTCTGAGAACGCTCACGCTAACTGGAATGCAAAGAGTGGAACTGACTGAAAGGCAGTTTGGTGTGCCTCATCAAATCAAGGTGCGTCTGCCCCGTGACCCAGCAGAGCTGCGTCAACCTGCTGTTTTAGAGGTATCACTCGCCTGTGTGCACGGACAGAGATGGATATGTGCATGTCCACCACAGCGTTTGTGTAGCCTCTGGTGTGGAATTTCGGAGATAGTAGCAGAAGGGTCAGGAATTCAAAGCCAGCCTGGTTTACATGAGACTCTGCCTCAAAAAAGAAAAAGGCTCAGGATTTTCTCCATGAAGGTCTTACATGTATTACATATCCTGTGTCAGATTTGTCATGAAATCCTACACTCGCTACTATCGATGATAGATTTTTAGAATTATATTTTGTTTATTGCTGCTAAGTTAGTAACACTTTACTTTGAACATTTCTATTTTGACATATTTTTAAACTTTTATTCATTGTTTTCAGGGATTTTGAAACAGTATATTATTACTGTGTAGTCCAGGCTGGCCTCAAACTCAAGGTGATCCTCCTGCCTCAGCTTGCTGAATATTGAGATTACAGGCAAGAGCCATCACGCCCTGCTTGATATTCCAGAATTAATATTCATAATGATCTTAAGCAGTCAGCCACTTGTTTTACCCTGTTATAAATAATAATTGCTTGTACATCCTCCTGGGTTTTATCATCCATAACTGATCATGCTCAGACGAACACAGGCTGTGGGGGCAGGAAACTGCATGCACACGCCAGGACCACAAAGCAAGCAACAAGAAGAAAAAGAGGAAGGCTGCTGTGGTTTTGGTTTTTAGCCTGTTTCTTGATGGACTCTTAAAGGTGACCTCGTAGAGGGCTTTTAAATAGGAAGCCAGCAACTGTGGTACAGAGGGCAGGCCCTAACGTCACACTCCTCTGTGTAGGAGGAGTGAGGCCAGCCTGCGACGCTTGAGACCCTATCTTAAAAAAGGAAAACCTCAGATAAACAAGTATTTATTTAATTTTTAATTCAGTGCAATAGCAAATTTCCAAATTCAAAGTTCAGTCTTACTTTCTCTCCCTCAGCTTTGGATGGGGTGCACAGATGACTTCTTCCCATCATCCCCCTCCTATCCAGGACCAGAACCAAGGGCCTGCTAAACTCAGACTTTGTTATTGCCTCTGTGGTGGTGCACACCTTTAATCCCAGCATTTGGGGAGGCAGAGGCAGGTGGAACTCTGAGTTCAAGGCCAGACTGGTCTATAGAGTGAGTTCCAGGACATCCAGAGATACACAGAGAAACTCTGTCTTGTAAAATAAAAACCCAAAAACAAAATAAAAATAAAAAAGAACTTACAGGAAATTATACCTTCCATGAATACAAACATGTCACCTAAAATATTAGTTAGTAATAGTGTAATGATTGCTAAGTAAGAAAACTAGCCAGAGGACTAGAGGGATGGCTCAGTGGTTGGGAGCACTGGCTGTTCTTCCAGAGGACCCAGGTTCAACTCCTAGCACCCACATGGCAGCTCAAAGCTGTCTGTGATTCCAGTTCCAGGGGACCCGACACCCATGGCAAAAACACCAATGCACATAAAATAAAAATAAATAAATAAATAAAAAACTAGCCAGAATTTAAAACTTTTTTATTGAGTTTGTTTTTTGACAGTTTTATACATGTATTGTGTGCATTCTAATTATTATAATTAATCTTCCCATTGAGTCTCAAAAAATTAAATATAAAATTTAAAAACTAAAACAATTAGTCAGAATTTTAAAGGACATTTACCTCAAACATAGCAGCAGCAGCCATTCTGGGTTTCTTTTATTTTATTTTATTTTATTTTATTTTACAATACCACTCAGTTCTACATGTCAGCCACGGGTTCCTCTATTCTCCCCCCTCCCACATCCTCCCCTTACCCCCAGCCTACCCCCCATTCCCACCTCCTCCAGGGCAAATCCTTCCCCGAGGACTGCAGTCAACCTGGTAGACTCAGTCCAGGCAGGTCCAGTCCCTTCCTCCCAGACTGAGCCAAGTGTCCCTGCATAAGCTCCAGGTTTCAAACAGCCAACTCATGCAATGAGCACAGGACTTGGTCCCACTGCCTAGTTGCCTCCCAAACTGATCAAGCCAATCAACTGTCTCACCTATTCAGAGGGCCTGATCCAGCTGGGGGCCCATTCTGGGTTTCTTATAAGTTTCCTTTACATAATTGATATTTCACAGATATATTAATAGCTGTAAGGAACAGAACATAGTAATTACAGCTTTTAGTTAATGGTAGTGTAATGCTCTTGTGAGTGCTCTTATTTAAGATCCTAGGCTCTGAGCTGGTGTCTGTGCTGCTGCTGGGGGTGTGTGACATCTCACTAATCCTTCTGAGACTGCTTGTGAAAAGCAGCTGTCAGTTTAAAGCCATCTCTATCCTAGAAGGCATAGTCCTTCGGTGTCATTCCTCAGTGTTACTAGAACACAGCTAAGCCGACTGTGTGATGCAGAGCTAGCAGCTGACAGGTAGAGGCAGGAGGAGCAGGCGTTCAGGGGCATCGTTGGCTGTGTGAGGCCCTGTCACAAAAAAAAAAAAAACCTAAAAAAAAGAGACACTCAGAATTGAATGTTGCAAATTTTACAACATATAAAAACAGATGCAAACTACTCATTGTTTTTGTTTTTGTTTTTTTGTTTTTTTTGTAATTTACGGTTTATTTTTGAGATTGGGTCTCATGTAGCTCAAGCTGGTCTTGAACTTCTGATCTTCCTGCCTCCACTTCTGGAGTGATGGGATTGCAGGCATATGCCATCTCATCTAGTTTATTCAGTGACGCAGGGTTTCATGTAAGCTAGGCAAGCACTACCAACTGAACAGCCCCATTCTCTATTTCTTAATTTCATTTCTTATTGCCTGGCCAGGCTGCATAACTATATCTTGTAAATGGACATTTCTTGTCCCAACTGCCTGGTCCCAAATAAACACACAGAAGCTTATATGAATTATAAATACTCAACTGTTAGCGTAGGCTTGTTGCTGACTAACTCATACATTTAAATTAACCCACATTTCTATTTATGCTTTGCCATGTGGCAGTACCTTTATTAGCATGGCACATTCATCTCCTGCTCCCTCTGCATCTGGCTAGTGACTCCTGACTCTGACCTTCTCCTTCCCATCATCCTTAGTTTGGTCACCCTGCCTATACTTCCTGCCTGGCTATTGGCCAATCAGGGTTTTATTAAACCAATTCCAGTGACAAATCTTTACAGTGTACAAGAGGATTATTCTACATCAATATCTAAATACAGTAAAAAAACAAAAACAAAAAACTCATGGGCTGGAGAGATGGCTTAGAGGTTAAGAGCACTGACTGCTCTCCCAGAGGTCCTGAGTTCAATTCCCAGCAACCACATGGTGGCTCACAACCATCTATAATGAGATTTGGCACCTTCTTCTGTATACCTAATAAATAAATCTTTAAAAAAAACAAACAAACAAACAAAAAAAAAACTCATGCTTCTTTCTGTACTGTTATCTAAATCTCTATTCTGTAACACTTACAGTGGTTGGTTTTTTTGTTTTTTTGTTTGTTTGTTTGTTTTTCCCCCTTTAATTTTTCGAGACAGTGTTTCTCTGTGTAACAGTCCTAGCTGTTCTAGAATTTGCTCTGTAGACCAGGCTGACCTCGAACTCACAGAGATCTGACTGCCTCTGTTTCCCATGTGCTGGGATTAAAGGCGTGGGCCACCACCACCCGGCTAGTGGTTGCTTTTTAAAAAGATTTATTTATTTTATTTTATTTTTCTAGATTTATTTACTTATTATGTATACAGTGCTGTGTCTGCATGGCCAGAAGAGGGCATCAGATCTCATTACAGATGGTTGTGAGCTACCATGTGGTTGCTGGGAATTGAACTCAGGACCTCTGGAAGAACAGCCAGTGCTCTTAACCTCTGAGCCATCTCTCCAGCCCCTAAAAAGATTTATTTATTCATATATTTCATGTATATGAGTACTTTGTCTTCATGCACACCAGAAGGAATCTGATCCCATTACAGATGGTTGTGAGCCACCATGTTGTTGTTGGGAATTGAACTCAGGACCTCTGGAAGAGCAAGTAGTCAAGTGCTCTTAACCACTGAGCCATCTCTCCAGCCCCAGTGGTTGAGTTTTTTTCAAAGCATAATGAATGAGTTATGTGAATTGCTTTTTTTTCCTTGTCTTTCAGATGAGAAAAGGAAACCAGAAACCAAGGAGTCAGCTGCAAAGAATGACATTTCCCTCAAGTTCTCTCAAAGCACCATGATGGAAAGGCTCATGGAGGAGGACACTGTTTGTTCTACATTGAGCAAAGCCTCCAGCTACCATGAGACATTAGAAAGGCACCAGGAAACCCGTAGGAAAGGTGGGAGGCGAGTTGTCTTGACCCACAAAAAGGGACACCAAGAAGCGAACAAATTCGGGGAACACCTTGAGGGTTCCAATGTTATTTTAGAGCAGAAGCACCATAAATACAACCCAGCTAGGAGGAAGAACAAATATAAATTAGATTCAACTAACAGTCCAATGAGCTGCATAGGAGCCAGGCTGTATGGGTGTAATATATGTGAAAAAATGTTCAAACAACCTATTCACCTTACAGAGCACATGCGAATTCACACTGGTGAGAAACCCTTCAGATGTAAGGAGTGTGGACGGGCCTTTAGTCAGAGCGCGTCTCTTACCACACACCAGAGAATCCACACTGGAGAGAAGCCCTTTGGATGTGAGGAGTGCGGCAAAGCCTTCAGGCATCGCTCATCGCTCAACCAGCATCATAGAATTCACACTGGGGAGAAACCGTTCGTCTGTGATAAATGTCAGAAAGCCTTCAGCCAGAACATCAGCTTGGTCCAACACTTGAGGACTCATTCTGGAGAGAAACCCTTTAGCTGCCATGAATGTGGGAAAACTTTCCGACAGATTCGACACCTCAGTGAACACATAAGAATTCACACTGGGGAGAAGCCCTATGCGTGCCCTTCCTGCTGTAAAACGTTTAGTCATAGAGCATATCTCACACATCACCAGCGAATCCACACTGGTGAGAGACCCTACAAATGTAAGGAATGTGGGAAAGCCTTTAGGCAAAGGATACACCTTAGCAACCATAAAACTGTTCATACAGGAGTGAAAGCCTATGAATGCAACCGTTGTGGGAAAGCCTACAGGCACGATTCATCCTTTAAGAAGCACCAGAGACATCACACCGGAGAAAAACCTTATGAATGCAATGAATGTGGGAAGTCCTTCAGCTATAATTCGTCACTGAGCCGACACCATAAAATACACAGGAGGACCTCTTGTCAAGATAATGTATAAAAAATGATACAGGACATGAGAACAAAAGCAACTCTAAACTGGTGATTCTAAGCTTTAAAATTTCAGGACTCAGATAAATTTGAGAAGTTGATAATTATTAATAATGGCAACTTTTATTTTACCAATAGCATAAATAAATGCTACTATTGATTCCTACTGTCTGGCACCTTTATAAAATGATAAATTCAGCATTATGAAAAATTCACTTTTCCCCCTCATTTCTGGTATATTAATAAATTATTTCTTTATGGATTCAGTTTGGGAACTACTGTTTCAAATGTTATCACCTGGGCTGTGGAACTGGCTCAGCAGGTCAAGGCACTTGCCCCTAAGCATGGTAACCTAGCTGATTTTGACCTTGGGCTCCGTGTGGTAGGAGAGAACTGGCCTCCACAAACTGTGCTCCAATCTCCATGTGTGCTAGGCTCACATTAATTTTGAAACATGATCCATGTCCTTTTACCAGAGTCAGTTTTGAATATCTTTTCTCCAAGCTTCTTAACACCAGCTGCTTAAACACCTGTGCTCTTTTGAAACATTTATTGATTTACAATTCTGAATTAAATCTAGGACATCATGAATGATTGGCAAGTGCTACCACTAAGCAGCAGCATCAACTTTTTTCCCCCTTTTTTGAGACAGTCTTTTTTCCCCAAGGCTGACCTCAAACTTACTATGTAGTCAAGAATGGTCTTGAACTTATGACTTATGATCCTTCTTGTCTCTCATGGTCAGGAATTACAAACGTGGGCTACCACACTTTGTTGATGCAGTGGTCTTAGAGCTTTGTATGCCTGACAGTCACCCTGCCAACTAAGGTACATCTCAGTCCTTTAGCTTTTTTTTCTTTTCTTTTTTTAAAGTTTTGGGACTAGACTCACTGAGTTGCCCAGGCTGGCCCCAAACTCATGGTGCTTCTGCCTTAGCATTCTGTGTAGCTGAGATTACAGGCTTATGCCATGAGGCTCAACTCAAACCCTGCTGAGTATACCAAGTTTTCCCTTAGAGGTCTTAAGTTTGCAGAGATGTCCAAACTTGACGTTGCAACATGAAATTCACACTCAAAGAACTCTGCAGTTGGGGCTGGAGAGACATCAGGTGTTTGCCAAAAATGTAAACTATTTAAGACAAGGGTTTCTCTTCTCTCATCTATAGCAGTGGGGTTAAATTTTAGGCAACATTTTCTATAAAGGCAAGCCATTTCTATAAAGGTTCAGCCATTCAGAGTTTATGCTGCTACTGCAGAGGACCCATGTTTGGCTTCCAGCATTCACCTCAGGCCACTCCCAACTCCATGTAACTCCAATTCCAGGGCTATCTAATACCTCTAGCCTTTGTCAGTACCATGTGTAAAATTTCAAACCCAGACTCAGACTCAGACCTGCATGTAGGCGTGGGGCGCGCGCACGGGTCATTTTTAAAAAGCATTAACCTTGAAATTGAGCTTAGAAGATCTCAAAGTAACTACAGTGCTGTGGATATCACTCTATGTAAATAAAACACTGATGGCCAATGACCAGGCAGGAGGTAGGTGGGACAAGGAGAGAGGAGAATTCTGGGAAGCGGAAGGCTGGGGGAGAGACACTGCAGCCACCGCCAGGAGAAACAGCATGTGAAGACGCCGGGAAGCCACCAGCCACGTGGCAAGGTATAGATTTATAGAAATGGGTTAATTTAAGATAAAAGAACAGTTAGCAGGAAGCCTGCCATGGCCATACAGTTTATAAGTGATATAAGCGTCTGAGTGATTATTTTATAAGTGGATTGTGGGACTAAGGGGCTTGGGGAACCTGGAGAGAAGCCCTCCAGCTACAAATGGCGCCTAACGTGTTGGCAAAAGTTTCTACCTAAAACCTGAGAAAAGATTCTAAAACGGAGCTTAAAACAGCTTCCTAATTGTCTCTCTCAAATGAGCAGCAGCTGCCGGTTTGAGTTACTGGCGGGTTCCTTGTGTGTGTGCTCGATCTGCAGTATGGCGGGAATGAGGCCTCTGCAAGTGGCACATTAAGCTGCATGGTGGATTTAGCTTTTGCTAGTACAAAAAAAAAAGAGGTTTCTGGGCTACACGCTGCTTTGATAAGAAGCATAGACCCACTATTTCTGAAAATTGATGGCTCCCAGAGCTGGCGGAAAACGTACCACCGCCATGTTGGGAAGCTGAAGTGGGCAGAGCCAGCAGCCGCAGCGCCGTTTCAGGCTTAGAATGCTGCAGTTTAAGCAATAGGCTCAAGGTAATATAAAACATAAGCCACATAAAGATGGCTACCCCACAGAGAATCTGGATTATGTTCTCTTTGATATTCGTAACTGAAGAAAAATATTTGATTGCAAAAGCTGTTGAGTTATGCCAAAATGTATATTTTAAAGGTACCTTGACTTCAAAATTTGGCTATAAGGATATGTTGCTTTGGAAAAGAGGCTCTGCTTTTGTTTCTACAGAAAGCCAGAGGCTATGGATTTGTTCCAGATTAAGATACATCAGGTTTGACCAGCCAAGACCACCTGAAAGGTCTCCGATGACACCATGGCCCAGATGATCCAACATCCAGAATCATTTCAAGGCAACTGGCTCAGACGATACAGTCTCATGGACTACTCCATGATCCTAAAATTTTCTCTGTGTCCCCATAAGATACAGCGCCCCCCTCCAGCAGGAAGTAGTAAGAGAAGCTACGCCCAAATTCCCAAATATACCAAGCTGACTTTGGAGATGTGTAAAAGTTAAAACCTTCCTTTTAAAAAAAAGAAAGGGGAAGTGCTGTGGGACGGTCTGTATGTCAAATTGCTCTGATTGGTCAATAAATAAAACACTGGTTGGCTAGTGGCCAGGCAGGAAGTAGGTGGGACAAGGAGAGAGGAGAATTCTGGGAAGCAGAAGGCTGAGGCAGAGAGACACTGCAGCCGCCGCCATGACCAGGAGCATGTGAAGACGCCGGTAAGCCACCAGCCACGTGGCAAGGTATAGACTTATGGAAATGGATTAATTTAAGCTATAAGAACAGTTAGTAAGAAGCCTGCCACGGCCATACAGTTTGTAAGCAATGTAAGTCTCTGTGTTTACTTGGTTGGGTCTGAGTGGCTGTGGGACTGGCAGGTGACAAAGATTTGTCCTGACTGTGGGCAAGGCAGGAAAATTCTAGCTACAAAATATTAATGCAGAGGGACGCTGCCGCTGCCGCCGCCGCCGCGGGCCGCCTGCCGCCCTTGCGGGAAAGCGGACCTGCCGCCAAGCCAAGCAGTTTTTAATGGATTCTTGTCACGTTGGGCGCCAGATCTCATTTCTCTGAGTACCCTTTGGGTTACATCCTGCTGGTAATGGCGTCTGATTGTAGAAGGAACAAGTAGGACATTTCTTTACTATTTCTTTGGCTTGTTGCCAGGTTATGGAAAAATCCTTTTTTAAACCTTTACTATTGACGTGATGTTTTTTATGAAATTCTGAGGCCTCCAGCACATTTCCTATCAATAATTTATCAATCTCATCATTGCCTTGTGCTAGAGGGCCTGGCAGACCAGTATGGGATCGAATGTGAGTTATATATAAAGGATGATTCCTTTTCCTGATTGTATCTTGTAATTGAATAAATAGTGAAGTTAATTCTGAAGCATCAGGGATAAATTCTGCAGTCTCAATATGTAACACCACTCTTTCAGCATACTGAGAGTCAGTTACTATGTTGAGAGGTTCTGAAAAATCCATTAATACCAATAGAATAGCATACAATTCTGATTTTTGAACTGAATTATACGGACTTTGAACCACTTTACTTAAATTTTCTGATTTGTAACCTGCCTTTCCTTCTTTGTTGGCATCTGTATAAAATGTACGAACTCCAGATATGGGTTTTTGCCGTACAATTTGAGGCAAGATCCATTCAGCTCTCTTTATAAGATCAATTCTATTGCTTTTGGGATATTTGCTGTTAATTTCTCCCAAAAAATTACTGCAAGCTCTTTGCCAAGGTTCACTTTCTGTCCATAATTTTTCAATGTCCTCCTTAGTTAATGGTACGACAATTTCTGCTGGGTCTATGCCTGCTAATTGACGAAGTCTCAATTTTCCTTTGTAAATCAAGTCAGAGATTTTTTCCACATAAGTTTTTAATTTTTTATTTGGTTTATTTGGTAAAAATATCCATTCCAATATAATATCTTCCCTCTGCATTAATATTCCAGTAGGAGAACGCCTAGAAGGTAAAATAACCAAAATGCAATCCATCTTTGGATCAATACGATCCACGTGTCCTTCATGCACTTTCTTTTCTACCAAGGCCAATTCTTTCTCAGCTTCAGGTGATAATTCTCTTGGACTATTTAAGTCCTTGTCACCTTCTAAGGTTCTGAACAAATTAGTCAGTTCATCATTTTTTACCCCAACAATAGTTCGTAGATGAGAAATATCTCCAAATAATCTTTGAAAGTCATTAAGAGTCTGTAGTCTATCTCTTCGAATTTGCACCTTTTGGGGTCTAATTTTTTGTAGCTCTATTTTATATCCTAAATAATTAATAGAATCTCCTCTTTGTATCTTTTCAGGAGCAATTTGTAATCCCCAGCAAGGCAAAATTTTCTTTACTTCTTCAAATATTATTTCTAAAGTATCTGCATTTGAGTCAGCTAGTAAAATATCATCCATATAATGATAAATTATAGATTTAGGAAATTTTTTACGTATCACTTCCAATGGCTGTTGTACAAAATATTGGCACAGAGTTGGGCTATTCAACATTCCCTGTGGGAGGACCCTCCATTGAAATCTTTTAACCGGTTGAGAATTATTATAAGTAGGCACTGTAAAAGCAAATCTTTCTTTGTCTTTTTCTTGTAAGGGTATTGAAAAGAAACAGTCTTTTAAATCAATAACTATGAGAGGCCATCCTTTTGGTAACAGAGTAGGCAAAGGCATCCCAGATTGTATAGAGCCCATTGGCTGAATTACTTTGTTAATTGCTCTAAGGTCTGTTACCATTCTCCATTTACCAGATTTCTTTTTAATAACAAATACAGGAGAATTCCAAGGGCTAGTTGATTCTTCAATATGCTGAGCATTTAACTGTTCTTCTACCAGCTCTTCTAAAGCCTGGAGTTTCTCTGTTGTTAAAGGCCATTGCTGGACCCATACAGGCTTGTCTGTTAACCATTTTAAAGGTAGAGCTGTTGGTGTCTTTGGAAGATCATCAGTTATTGTGCCCTATTCTTGTATAATATGGATGGCTGGTGACCACTCATTAGAACAATATCTTCTAATATTTCTCTCAGTAACATGTGCTAGTTTATGATTTGTTTCTGAGATTGGAGGGATGTTAATCTGAGTATTCCATTGTTGCAACAAGTCTCGACCCCACAGGTTCATAGTTATGTTAGCCACATATGGTTTTAATTTTCCTCTCTGTCCTTCTGGACCTATACATTCGAGCCATCTTGCACTCTGTTTCACCTGAGATAATGTCCCAATTCCTAACAGTTGAACGTTTACCTCCTGAAGAGGCCAAGTTGGATGCCAAAATTCTGGTGCAATTATGGTAACGTCCGCACCTGTGTCTACCAGACCAGACAACAAAACACCATTTATTTTTATTGTTAATTTTGGTCTTTGTTCATTAATAGAAGTTTGCCAAAAAATTTTCTTTATGTTTTCTCCTGAATTTTCTATTCTCTCTGTTTCCTCATCCTGACCAGCATGATTTATTCCAATAGGCATTTGGTTATTTAATCGCTCTCCAGAGCAGGCATTTCCTCTATGGCTGCAGGAAAGGTTTGAACTGGATTTGCACTGGGGGCCTGCGCGAGGCCCCTCTGGGAGTTTCCCGAAGACTGAGGCAAAGGATTACCCTGTCTGTCCTTTGTTGATCTACATTCGTTGGTCCAGTGTTTTCCCTTACCACACCTTCTGCATACTCCAGAAGGAAGGGGCCTTCTGTTGCCATTGTTCCTTGAAGAAACATTGTTTCTGGGAATGACCTGTCTACAGTCCCTTTTCAAATGTCCTTGCTTTCCACATCCAAAACATCTAACACTCCTCAAACCTTTTGAAATTACTTCTCCTACCCATGTATCATCATGCTCATCAGCTTCAACATTAATTGTTTCTCTAATCCAATCTTCCATAGGTGCAGATCTTGCCCTTAATGGCCTGATTATTCTTTTGCATGCTGCATTCGCATTCTCAAAGGCCAAAGATTCAATTATTGCCTTACTAGCTTCTGAATCCGAGACCATTCTCTTTACTGCTGAAGCCAGTCTTTGTAAAAAATCTGTAAAAGACTCTTTTGGGCCTTGCTTCACCTTTGTAAATGACTCAGATTTTTTTCCTGGTTCCTCAACTTTGTCCCATGCATTCAAGGCTGCCGTTCGACATAAAATTAGGGTTTGGACATCATATAAACATTGTGTTTGTGCTGAAGCATATTGGCCTTCGCCCATAAGCTGATCCTGGCAAACTTGTATTCCTTTATCCCTCCATTGTTTTTCTATGTTTTTAGCCTCCTCCTTAAACCAAGTCAGAAATTGAAGTCTCTGGCTGGGTTCCAGAACACCTTGTGCGAGGTCCCGCCAGTCCTGTGGTACTATCCTATTATATGTTGACCAAGAGTTTAACATTTGCTTTACATATGGGGAATGCATGCCATAAGATACTATTGCCTCCTTAAACCTTTTTAAATCCAACATTTCAATTGGAGCCCAAGTATTTTGTGTAGCCATTTGATCAGGCATCTGCTGTACGGTTACAGGATAAATTAAGGGTGACTGTGTGAAAACAGGCTTTCTTTCTGCAACCTTATGATCCCGACTTGAAACAACTTCACTGTTAATTTCTTCTGTCTGAATTTTTACAGGTTTAACAAATTCTTCTAAAGCTGTTATCCTGGCACTTAAATTGACTATCTTTTTAAATATTAAAATGTGGATTATTATAGTGATAAGGTGCATAATTCCACCAATACTAATATTATATAGTTGTTCCATTGCCAGACTGCCTAAAATTTCGAACAAAAACCAATTTTCTTCCAATGTACACATAAAACCCATTTTTTTTTTTGATGTGGAAAAAATTCTCTTTTAGATAGTTTCCTTTAAAATATCTGATATGTTATGACTTACCAAATCTGCGTAGAACAGTAGAAATCCGAGGGGATTTTCAAAGACTGTCCATGCTGCCAGCTGTCTTGGTCTACTCTTGCAAGATTCCCGAAGTTGCTTGCATCCGTCTACCATTTCTCAGGTACCATTATGTTCCTTCTCAGGTCTTTGATGTGGTTGAAGACTAGATAGTCGTAATTTCCTCAGTTATGATAAAAGATAAGTTAGCTATAAAACCTTAAACTCACAAATATAAGATAGATAGGACATCTTCTTTAATATTGTAACTATAATTCTTGCTCGGTAATTGTTTTGTTATATGTAATTTTACCATGTTAAAGTTAAAACCTTCCTTTTTAAAAAAAGAAGAAAGGGGAAGTGCTGTGGATATCACTCTATGTAAATAAAACACTGATGGCCAATGACCAGGCAGGAGGTAGGTGGGACAAGGAGAGAGGAGAATTCTGGGAAGCGGAAGGCTGGGGGAGAGACACTGCAGCCACCGCCAGGAGAAACAGCATGTGAAGACGCCGGGAAGCCACCAGCCACGTGGCAAGGTATAGATTTATAGAAATGGGTTAATTTAAGATAAAAGAACAGTTAGCAGGAAGCCTGCCATGGCCATACAGTTTATAAGTGATATAAGCGTCTGAGTGATTATTTTATAAGTGGATTGTGGGACTAAGGGGCTTGGGGAACCTGGAGAGAAGCCCTCCAGCTACACTACAGTTTTGTGTTGAGCTTAAATCTTAACTATCCTGGAGTGAGTGTAGCCCCTAAGCTGCCCCTTGCCTTGGTCTGCAGCCAGCACCTGCTTGATTACGGTTTACCACATAGAGTCACTCCTCCCTCTGCTGATACAGATGTTTTCCCTACAGATGTGGACTCTCAGGGTTCTCTTCTGTGGCCATACACTTGGTCTAATTGGTCTTATTGCCATTTTACACTTCAATTACATCTCCATCCTAGAAGTCTCCTGAGCTCCAAAATACGTTCAATGTGGATATTGATTATTCCACAATTGCTTCAAACTGGACACGCTGGAACCTTTTACTATCTTTTCAGTAAAGTCTGCATTCCTTAACTCAGAAAGTTGTACCACCATCAATCCAACTCTTCAGCCGAAACTTGTTCTCAGCCATTACCTCCCCCAATGAGTCGCAAAGTACTATTCTAGGACAGCCTTGGTTTACTACTCCATAGGCCAGGTCAACCTTCAAGTTCTTAGCACTTCCTAACTACTTAGTCATCAGCTGACCTGCCTCTAGCACAGTAGTTCTCAACCTGTGGGTTGTGATCCACAGGGGGGTGTCTAACGACCCTTTCATAGGAGTCACACATCAGATATTTACATTATGATTCATAACAGTAGCAAATTTACAGTTATGAAGTTGCAATGAAAACACTTTTATAGTTGGGGTCACCACAACATGAGGAGCTGTATAAAGGGTCGAAGCACTAGGAAGGTTGAGAACCACTGCTCTAGCAAGTCTGTACTCCATATGCTGCTACAAAACATACTAAAACACACACCCAATCGTTATTGCTTAAAATCCATCAGTTATTTATGATTAAGTGAAGAAAAAGGTCATCTTATCTAAGTGCAGAACCATTAGTACTATTTCCACCCAAACACACTTTGACTTTGCCATAAAGATTTTGTGGTCCCCAAATACCCAGTCATATTACTGGATTTTCTTGGGGCCTTATGCTGAGCTCTGGTAGCATTATCAGGCTAAGCTTGGCCACTAACCTTCTGTATCCCCTTAAAGAAAGAAGCAGAGAAGCCAGATGGTGGTGGCACATGCCTTTAATCCCAGCACTTGGGAGGCAGAGGCAGGTGGATCTCTGTGAGTTCGAGGCCAGCCTAGTCTACAGAGTGAGTTCCAGGACAGCCAGGGCTGTTACACAGAAAAAGCCAAAACCTAAAACAGTAACCAAGAAAACAAAAAAAGAGAGAGAGAAAGGGGATTTATGCAATGAGACCACTTTGGAAAGAGGAACAGAGATCTAATGATTCCTAAGACCACCATCTTTGGGGTCCTAACATGCGGTTTACGTTTATTTATTTTTGGTTTTTGAAGACAGGGTTTCTTTGTGTGGCCCTGGCTGTAATCCGGTGCTAGGATTAAAGGTGCATGACACCATGCCCTGCCAGCCGAAGTTCAGGTTTAAAGAGGCCAAGAGAGATGCACAACTAAGCTGTTGTGGTCCTGCCCATTGTCTCAGCTTGTGTTTCCTGCTGAGTGATCCCGACAAGTTGTGAGGACCGTGTGAGGTCTCCTCCGGGGAGTCAAGTCCTCCTCTGGATAGCACGATGCTCCAGCGGTTCCCTTCCTCCAGCACAGGATTCTCTGGATCCAGGCTTCAACAGCCCTCTTCCCTCTTTACCCCTGCAACCCTGGCTCTAGTATTTCGTTGGCTTTAGTCACCACCTGTGCGATGTCCTCTTTTTTTCTGCCCAGGTTCTTTGGCATCCATTCGTCCTTCCACAGATCAGAGAATGATACAATCGAATTTATATAAAAACAAAACAAAACAAAACCCCCTGGATTTCTGAACCCTTAAGTTCTTGACTGCATTTACTAAATGAACCAGAACACCAGACCTTATCCTTTTGGAATTTAGGCTCAAGTCTAAAATCCCAGTGCTGAGGTTTTAGGTGTGGGTCCCCAATGGGCTGGAAAGTATTTCTCAAAAATAGGAACAACTCGGCCTGGAGGGATGGCTCAGAGGATAAGAGCACTAGCTGCTCTTGCAGAGGAACTTAGTTTCCCTGTGCCCACGTGGTTCTCAAACCTTCTCTAACGCTAGTAGTTCCAGGAGATCCGACCCCCCTCTTCTGGCTTCTACAGGCACCAGGCAGGCACGTAGTGCATATACCTGCAGGCAAAACATCCATACACATAAAATAAAAACAAACAAAAATCATAAGAAAGAAAGAATCTGGGCACAGGGGCACAATGCCTGTACTCCCAGCACCAATAAAACAGAGGCAGGAGTATCCCAACTGGAGGCCAATAAAAAGGATGAAAAACCCAAGGGCCCTGACAACAGGAGCGCCAGCGTCTTTGAAGCTTGAGTTCGTTTCCTTCAGCTGGGAAAGCTGGTGCCAGATGCTAAAGTCCGGATTCGGGGTCCAAGGGCGTCAGAATCCAGCTGCACTGGGAACAGCGAGGTGACCGCCAAGACCCTTCCTCTCACCCGGCTGGCGGGCGCAAGAGACCGGACAGTGACAGCTAGATCCTTCTGGGCAAAACGACACTAGACACGGCGGCAGATGCAGGTGAGGCAGGTTTTAAATACCCGCTCATCTCTAGTCTCCAGAGACCGGAAAGGGAGTGGGGGGGATGGGCAGGGGGGGGTGGCTCTGAAAAGGGGCGGTCCTCGAACCGCCGCCAGGAACTCTGGGACCGTGGTGGTGTTGAGTGGCCGTCCCGGTCGGGCCCGCCCCCGATGCAAGCTTCCTGATAGGTATTTTGAGCCCGGCCCCGATCCGAGTCCTGGCGCGTGGGCTCAGTACACTTGAGGGTGCGTGGGGGCACACCAGGGGGGACGGGGGCTGAGTGGAAAGCACGCGCGTGGAAGGCCTGGAACGAGTCCGGACGCCGTGGACAAAGGCGGGAAGCCGGAACCCATCGGCGAGGCACGGCCTCCAACCTCAGGCTGCGGCTGGGAACCTGGGGTCGGAAGTGAGCGCCAAGTGCAGGGGTTGCATTAAGTAGCCCCTTCTGGGGAATGGGAAGAAGTTATGGAGACCTTGCCTGGAGAAGCCAGGACTTATGGTAGCAGCTGTCCCTGCAGCGTGTCTCAAGTAGAAACATGAGGGAATGGTCAAGTCCATCTTCCCTCGCTTTGCCATTTTAATATGCGCTCTTCCCTGTGAGGAGGGAAATCAGCTAAGGCCCAGGTGAGTACGAGCTCCTGCTCTCCTAAAGGTACCATTTTTCAGAGCGAGTAGATACATAGATTCATCGCTTCCTTTGAAAGAGGAAGGAAAGCTACATTTGTGTGTACTGTGTTTCAGCTGAGTAGGCATAGAAGGATTAGTTTACCAGTTCTACATTTTAAAGATGGGCCGATGTGCCCGTGGCATCGGAATTTTTTTTTTTTTTTTTTTGGCGAGGGATGGTGGTGGTGGTTTTTCGAGACAGGGTTTCTCTGTGTAACAGCCCTAGCTGTCCTGGAACTCACTCTGTAGACCAGGCTGGCTTCAAACTCACAGAGACCCTCCTGCCTCTGTCTTCCGAGTGCTGGGATTAAAGGGGTGAGCCACCACCTCCCGAGCATCAAAAAATTTTTTTAAAGATATCCTTTTCTCATCCTTCATACCCATACCTGTTTTTATTTTATTTTTTATTTTATGTGTACGAATGTTTTGCTTGCATATATGTAAGTGTACTACCTGTGTGCCCAGGGAAACCAGAAGAGGGTGTAGGATCCTCTGGAACTGGAGTTACAGACAGTTGTGAACTGTCATGTAGGTTCTGGGAATTGAACTCCTGGCCTCTGGAAGAGCAGCCAATGCTCTTAACCACTGAGCCATATATCCAGCCCCCCAAAAAAATTTTAATGTGTCCAGGATTATTCAAGAAACAAGTAGCACCCTAGCAAATTCTACTGGATTTTTCAGGATTAGATTCAAAATCTGTGGACTTTTGATACTGATCTTGATACTGATCTGGTATTTTCTGATCATCTCATTCTTTTTCACCTAATTTTTAGCTATAACTATGTACTTTTTAAACATATATGATCACATATATTTAATATTGATATTAATAGATATTTATGTATCTTTTTTTTAAGAAGTATGCCAGGAGGGTGCATGCTGTTAAAATCAGCAAAGGTAGAGGCAGTGAATCTCTTGAGTTTGAGTCCAGTCTGGTCTACAGAGTTGAGTTCTAGGACAGCCAGGAATACGAATCCTGTCTCAACCCCACCCCACCCCAAAAAGAAGTCAGAAGTCTTTTTAAAAAGTGTATAAAATGAGGCAATTTATGGATGCTCTAGTAGCTTTATAATTCATTTATGGTCTATCTGAAAATGCTGGTCCAGGCACTAAGATGATGTTGACAAGTCATCACATGTCAACAGTACATTGTGTCATCTTCCTTTCTGAATTTTTTTCTTTTTTTCAGCATGAGAATGTCTAGGCTAGCCGGGTGGTGGTGTGGCATACCTTTAATCCCAGCACTTGGGAGTTTGAGGCCATCCTAAGATAGTGGCAAGTACCAGTGTAGGGCTAACACAAGTTTGTATAAAGAAGATCATTTATAAGGTCATAGGGTAATTTTTTCGTTTTTGCTATTGTTTTGAGATGTGGGCTAATATAGTCCAAGCAGGACAGCTTTGTCTGTGTAGCTGTGAGACCTTGAACTCTGATGCCTCCTATTTCCACCTCCTACGTGAAGGGAATACAGGCAGGCCCTGCCACTCATGGCTAGTAAGTGTACGTTGCAATTCACTAAGAGCTTTTTCTCATCATTAATATATCTCCAGACCTATACTCATTAAAGATGGTGAAATAATATTCCAAATCTGTAGAGTTTTGAAGTAAAATAGGCCAACCTCAATGAAACCAAGGCCAGGAAAAGTAAGATTTGCCTAAAGTCGTCCACAATATGTTAGTGGCTGATGCATGAATAAAACAAAAAATTTCTATTCTCAAAAAAATTCTGCTGGGCTATGATTATAACTTAGTGGCACCACTTACTTACCCTGTGGAACGGCCAGGATTCTCTCTAGAAGTGAAAACAAAAAATAGACATGGATGGATGGGTGATAAATACAAAGACTCATTTGTAAAGTGTACCTGTGTGTAACTCTTTGGAAACTATTAATTAGTCATAAGTAAATTGACTTCTTAATGCTGGGGTTGTAGTTTAGCAGTAGAGCACTTGCCTACCACACATTAAGGCCCCGGATTCACTTCCCAGTACTGCAACCAGTGGGTGAATCGGTCAGCCATACCATGATTCTCACAGGAATTTCAAGTTTTTGACGATGTTTGGTACATTATATAGGTCCCTCCTTGTTCAGTCTAGAATTGCACCATGGCAGAAACTGGGGAAGAGGAGACCGCATCAGCAGAAGCCTCGGGGTTCTCGGACTTGAGTGACTCGGAGTTGGTAGAGTTTCTGGACCTGGAAGAAGCCAAAGAATCAGCTGTTTCACTTAGCGAGCCTGGCCCTTCTTCTGAACTCCCTGGGAAGGATGACAAGCCTGCAAGCTTGCAGAACTGGAAACATGGGTTGGATGTCTTGTCACCCATGGAGAGATTCCACTTGAAATATTTATATGTCACTGACCTGTGTTCTCAGAACTGGTGCGAATTGCAAATGGTGTATGGAAAGGAACTCCCTGGTTTTCTGACCCCTGAGAAGGCAGCTGTTTTGGACAGTGGTGCTAGCATCCACCTAGCAAAAGAACTAGAACTTCATGATCTTGTGACTGTCCCCATCACCACTAAAGAAGATGCCTGGGCAATCAAGTTCCTCAACATCCTGTCAATGATCCCTACCCTACAGTCAGAAGGGCGCATCAGAGAGTTTCCTGTGTTTGGGGAAGTGGAGGGAGTATTTCTTGTTGGAGTGATCGATGAGCTGCACTACACATCCAAGGGGGAACTGGAGCTGGCCGAACTCAAGACACGAAGGCGCCCAGTGCTCCCTCTGTCAGCTCAGAAAAAGAAAGACTGTTTTCAAGTTAGCCTATACAAATACATCTTTGATGCCATGGTACAAGGGAAGGTGACTCCTGCAAGCCTAATCCACCATACAAAACTGTGTCTAGACAAGCCACTGGGACCTTCAGTGCTGAGGCATGCCCGACAAGGAGGCTTCTCTGTGAAGTCTTTGGGTGACCTCATGGAGCTTGTTTTCTTGTCTCTTACACTGTCTGATCTCCCCGCTATTGATACCCTGAAACTCGAGTATATCCATCAAGAGACCGCCACTGTGTTGGGCACAGAGATTGTAGCCTTTGAAGAGAAAGAAGTGAAGAGTAAGGTGCGGCATTATGTGGCCTACTGGACAGGCCACCGAGATCCTCAAGGCGTTGATGTGGAAGAGGCATGGAAGTGTCGGACCTGTGACTATGTAGACGTCTGTGAGTGGAGGAGGGGCCGTGGAGCGCTCAGCTCTTCGTTGGAGCCCAAAGCCAAGGAGTTGAAATGACCAGAAGATATGCTTTCAGAAATGTTGATCATTTCTGATTTAATATACCCGTGTGAAAGGACCAGTCTCTCAGCTTGGCTTTCGTGGATGAGGTTTTAATTTTTATGCCTGTGACCTTTAATAACATTCCAACCCAGGGCCAAGGATCAGGAAAGAATGGAGAGATTTGGGGTTATAGTGACCTTGGAGCTTTGAGATGAATTGAAAAGAAGACAGATATACATCATGTCTGCAGCAAGGTATCCCTCACTAATCACTGTTTTCTCAAGATTATTTGAGTTCTGATATTTTTATTTATTTTTTTTACATTTTTCATAATAAAAATGAAATGCTCTCTAGAACTGTTGAATGTTTGTGTGTTTGCTGATCTCAGTCCTTTAAAGACTAGTATATATAATTGTATAATAGCACAATCCGTTAAGTTCATGCATAAACATTTTTAGAAATAGAGCTGATAGAATAGGCGGACCAAGAATTTAAAATAAGCATAATAAGTATTCTCAAAGAGATGATGCAAGAAGTCATAGAAGTGAAAATATTAGATGAAAAATATATATGAAGTAACAGTATTCACACATTATATAATCTAGCACGACCACTCCTGGGCATATGTCAAGGGAAATTCATATATATGCAATAGGAAATATGAAAAAAAAATACTTTCACAAATACAAAAACCTAGAAACTATCCTGATGCCCATCATCAGGTGATTAGAGTTGTATAACAATCAAAACATGATCCGCAATGACATGCAACAATATCATTGAATCTTAGCAACACATTAGGTGAAAGGACAAGCCCAAAAAGATTAAATGCAGCAGGACATCATAAAGTAGAAACAAACATTTAAAGGAAAATGTAATGGGAGGGTTAGATTATAGCTTGTCTCTTTAAGATACTAGTCACTGTAGGAGGCCGGATCTCACAGCCTGAAGACTTGAGGCCTCATCCCCTCCTAGAGATGACAGGCCACTGCTGGGAGGATTAAAACACAGATTGGAGTGGGGAGAGCAAACCCTACCTAGCTAGACAAAGGAGAACTAGCTCTGCTTTCCCTAATGTTAAATTATGGACTAGCTCCAGATGAATTCAAACTACATAGTCTCCATAGCAAAGACATGTATTACTTTATAGCCCTCACCCACTAGGAAAATAGTATAAACATAAGTTCTGTCTTTGTTCCCTGGAAATGCACACCCTCCTTCCTGTCTGCTGACAATCCAAGTCCCCAAGTGGCTGGAATAAAGAACCTACTTTCACCTGGAGTGTGCTTACAACCTGTCTATAAAACCAGCTCTTTCTCCATTGTCTATTTAACAGACACATTTTCAGGGTACCAGAAAGCAGAGGAACCATTAAACATCACCAAAGAAGCAGGAGAACCAAACTGAATGGCTATCACCTGGAAATCAAGGACATGATAGAGACAATGTTGGAGAATTTGTAAAAGGTGATGAATGGTACGCGTGCGTGTGTTCAATTCCTCGTTCCTACATAGTGGAAAGAGAATCAGATGTCCTCTGATCTCCACACACACTGTATTAATGTAATTAAAGAAAAGATTAACCATTACAGTAGGAGATAAAATAGGTAAGCTTGGGTTTGGGGAGATGGTTTGTTTGGTCAGGTGCCAGCTATGAAGCATGAGAACCTGAGTTCAATCCTAGCATGCATTTAAAAGTGGATGCAGTGGGTCGGAGACTGACTACTATGAGTGGGTAGAGACAGGCAGATCCCTGAGACTTATTGGTCAATCAGTCTACCTAATTGGCAAGCAAATTGACAGTACATGTCTACGCCAGAGAGATGGGTCAGTGGATAATAGCGGTTTAAGGTGTTTTCTACTCTTGAGAAACACCTAGGTTTGGTTCCCAAAACCACATGGTGCTCACAGCTTGTAACACCAATTCCAGGGAATCCCATGCGTTCTTTTTACCTCCAACGGCTTCTGCACACACGTGGTGTACATATATATCCTCAAGGACACACAAAATAAAGTTTGCCTCCAACTCAAAGCAATCCACAGCACCCGAAACTGTCAATTGTAAAATATGTTTCAGTAAAAATTTTCCAGATGTGGTGGTACAAGTTTGAGGCCAGCCTGGGTTACATAACGAGCACCAGGTTAGCCAAGGCTATAGTGTGAGACCTTGTCACTAAAACAAAAAATAAAGTAAAACATGAAGAGGGCTAGTGAGATGGCTCAGCAGGTAAAGGTCATTGCCTCACGCTGATGACCTGAGTTCAATCCCAGGCACCCACAGAAAGGTGGAAGGAGCCCACTCCATAAAGTTGCCCTCTGGCCTCCACACACATCATGGCATGTGCTTACGTACCCCCCACATACACCAATAATATATTTTTTTAAAGATTTATGGTAATTGAACTCAGGACCTCTGAAAGAGCTGCTAGTGCTCTTAACCTCTGAGCCATCTCTCCAGTCCATTTTTTAAAAAATGTGCATTGGTGTTTGCCCACATGTATGTCTTTGTGAAGGTGCCAGAACCCCTGGAACTGGAACTGGAGTTGTGAGTCATAGTTTCATTATCTATCCTGGACTGAATGCTTTGAACCCAAGATCTTCTTGCCTCAGTCTCCTGAGGTCTTCTGTGCCACCAGGCCTGACTTTTAAAATCAATTTCTCCATTACTCTTTGTCTTAGGGTTTCTATTGCTGTGATAAAACACCACAATCAAAAGCAACTTGGGGAGGAAAGGGTTTATTTAATTCTATAGTTTGTAGTTCATCATCCAAGGAAGTAAGAACAGGAACTCAAGGTGCAAGCCTGGAAGCAGGAACTGAAGCAGAGGCCATGGAGAAGTGCTGTTTACCGGCTTGTTTCTCATAGCTTGCTCAGCCTCCTTTCTTATAACCCAAGAACACCTCTCCAGGGGTGACACATCCCACAGTGAGCTGGGCCCTCCCCCATGGAATGTCAGTTAAGAAAATGCCCTACAGGCTTGTCTGTAGGCAAGTATACTGGCATATTCTCAATGGAAAGTCCTTTTTTTCCCAAATGACTCTAACTTGTGTCAAGTTGACATTAAACTGGCCAGCAGAGTCTTGTATTATAGCACGCCTCAGTTACAGAATTATAAATACACATTTATTTTTCCTCAGCAATTCCTTAGCCTCTGGTGCTGATATTATACCTGGGAGTTATGAGTATAGCTCAGTTGTTCTAGAAGTCCTGAGTTCAATCCCTCACACACACACACACACACACACACACACACACACACACACACACACAGAGAGAGAGAGAGAGAGAGAGAGAGAGAGAGAGAGAGAGAGAGAGAGAGAGAGAGAGAGGCTGTTAGTAGCCTTGCATTTTTTTAAATTTTACTTAAGGTGTGTTTGTGAGTGTATGTCATGTGTGTACCTGCAGAGACCAAACGAAGGCAATGGATCCTGAAGCTGGAGTTACAGGCAGTTGTGAGCTGCCAGAGGTGCGTGCTGGAAACCAAACTCAGGTCCTCTCTGAGAGCACTGGGTGCTCTTAACTACTTCAGTCATCCCTCCAGGCCCTTACTGTTATTTTGATACACCTGACTTTTCTCTGCATGACTGTCGTCCTTGAAGAGATTTTGCAAAATTTTCAAAAGCAGAAAAGTTTCCTGCCACTTCACATTTGTCATCTGTGATGGTTTGATTTATATTCTTCTTTCTTTTTCTTTCTTTCTTTTTCTTTTTGTGAGACAGAGTTTCTCTGTGTAGTTCTGGCTGTCCTGGAACTTGTTATGTAGCCCAGGGTGGCCTTGAGCTCACAAAGATCCACCTGCTTCTGCCTCCTGAGTGCTGAGATTAAAGTTGTGCACCACCACTGCCCAGTTATTTATATTTTCTTTCTTTCTTTCTTTTTTGTTTTTGTTTTTGTTTTGTTTTGTTTTTCGAGACAGGGTTACTCTGTTATAGCTTTGGAGCCTGTCCTAGAACTCCCTCTGTAGACCAGGCTGGCCTCGAACTCACAGAGATTGGTCTGCCTCTGCCTCTGCCTCCCGAGTGCTGGGATCAAAGGTGTGTGCCACCACCACCTGGCCTACTTATATTTTTCTTGATCAAGATACATTATACTTTTTCCTATATACTACTTTTAAATTGTTTTATTATATCTTATGACTTTTGTCATTTGTTCTTAGCTTCTGGAATCACATGGCTAAGGATTATTTACTTTAGTTTCTCTTATTTTCTTTCTTTTTGGGGGAGGAAAGGGGTTGAGACAGTCTTACACATAGCTAAGGCTTCAAACAAGCTGTGTAGTCCAAGCTGGCCTCGAGATCTTTCTGCTTCAGACTCCTAAGTGCTGGGCTCCTGGTGAGTGTCACCACACCAGCTCCTTCATCTCTCTTCTCTTTCCCCTCTCTTTCCCCGTTCTCTGACACAGGGTACAGCCAAAGCCATGTATGGTTGACAAATGCCTGTAATCTCTGAATTTGGGAAACAGAGTCAGGAGGGTCAGGAGTTCCAAGCCAGCCTGGGCTACATAAATATAGCAATCCCTTTTCTTGAAACTAAAATAAATAAAGCATGATGGCTGATCCAGCACTAGGGAGACTTTGGCAGGAGTATTGGAAGTTCAAGGACATCCTGGGCTATATAGTAGTTCTAGGCCAGCCCAAGCTATAAAGTGAGAGCCTGTCTAAAAGCACCAAACTAGGGCCAACAAGATGGCTCAGTGGGTTAGGGTGCTTGCTGCTAAGATGACTCAAGTTCGATCCCCAGGATCCAAGGATAAAACAGACCATATCCTGACTTCCACATGCCCTCTCCCCAATAAGTAAATAAGCACTGTGGTGGTCTGAATAAGAAGGAGACCCATAGGCTCATATATTTGAATGCTTAGTCCCCATTTAGTGAACTATTTAGGAAGGATTAGGAGGTGTGGCCTTGTTGGAGGAGGTGTGTCACTGGGGGTGGGCTTTGGATTTTCAAAAGCCTACACCAGTCCCTGTCTCTGTCTCTGTGTGTGTCTATTTATGTATAGGGTCTCTGTGTGTCTGTCTCTGTGTCTGTCTGTCTCTGTGTGCCTATTCTCTCTCTGTCTCTCAACATCTCTTTCTATGTGTGTCTCTCTGTCTCTCTCCCTGTCTCTCTGTCTCTCCCCATACCACCCCCTCGCGTCTCTCTTTCCCCTTTTCTCTCTCTCCTCATCTCTCTTTCTCTCCTTTCTTTCTCTCTCCCCTTCTCTCTCTCTGTCTCTCCACAGTTTGTGGTGGATCTGATGTGAGGTCTCAGCTACTGCTCCAGTCACGCCTGAGTCCTGGTTGCTTCGGTCATGGTGTCTCCTCATAGCAACAGAACAGTGATGAAGCCAAATACCAAAGCCAAACAAACCTGCCACATTGGAGGCAACATGGTACGTAGTGATGAAAACTGGATGCCTCTCCCAGAGATCAGGAATAGAAACAAAAAAGATGTCTGTCCTTAACAACTTCTAGTCAACATTGTGCAAAGGATCTTGGGTAGCTGAAGCAATTTTGAAAAAGAATGCAGTTAGGAGAAATTCTTTCTTAAATTCAATGTATAATGTGTGTGTGATGGATGGGCACCCATGCCACAGTACATATGGAGGGAAGAAGATGGCTTTGTAGAGTCAATCCTCTCCTGCCTTTATGTGGGGATCTCACTGGGTCGCCAGGCCTGGGTGGCATCTGAGGCATTGCCCAGGCCAAGGAGAAGTGTTACGCTTTCAGAATGAAAAGCTGGATGGGATACTTGGCCCTCAGCTGGTGGCCAAGTTTTGGAAGTTGTGTAGGAGGTGGAGCCTTGCTGGAGGAAGGTGGTGGGCTTCTGGTCAAAGCCCACCCGGTTCCTGTTGAACTCTGCTTCCTGATCAGAACTATAGAACAAGCAGTTGCCAAACTGCTCTCCCACACCCCCATCACCATGTGCCTGTCCCCTGCCATACCAGTTGCTGTGACGGACAATATAGGTCCTCAACCAGAAACCAAAGTAAACCTTTCCCAAATGAAGTTGCCTCTTACAGATTGTTTTCTTTTTAAATGTGTGTGAGTGTTTTACCTGGGTGTATTTCTGTGCACCCTGTGCTTACAGTAGCAAGGGAGGCCAGAAGAGGGCACCAGATCTGCAGGACTGAAGTGACAGAAGGTTGTGACCATGTGGGTGCTGTCCATGGAAGCCATGTCTGTGCTCTGGAAGACTAACCAGAGTTCATAAGCACTGAGCCAGCCCTCCAGCCCTCTTGCAGGGTCTTATCCCAATGGAAGAATGCTAACTAGCAGGGTACTTGTGCTTCAAGGCAGAGACTGTGTTCTAAGTCTAGATACAGGGTCTGTGGAAGAGTGAAGAAATGTATACAAGATCAATTTTTGAAATTGATAGAAGAAATATATACAAGATTCACTTTTGACAAAGTTACCATGTAAGTCAGGGTTTTGTTTGTTTTTCAACAAACGGTGCTGCAAATGTGAGAAGCTGGCCGACGGGGTCTGTGATTCTAACTCATCCGCAGAGTTCGTCAATCATGGGGGGAAAGTGTTTTTTAAAAACTTCTATCTCTACCGGGCGGTGGTGGCACACACCTTTAATCTAAGCAATCAGGAAGCAGAGGTAGGCAGATCTCTGTGAGTTCCAGGACAGACAGCCAGGGCTATTACACAGAGAAACCCTGTCTCAAAAAAAAAAAAAAAAAAAAAAAACAAAACAAAACAAACAAAAAAACCAAAGCAACACAAAACAAAAACACTTCTATCTCCACTGTCCACAGAAAGACTTTTACCCTAGCCATTATCCTGTAAACAGTACAGTATAGATACTCCTCATCTAGCGTCTACGTTGTACTAGATATTACAAAGATAAACAGGAGGATGTATGTAGGGTACAAGCAAATACTGTGTCATTTTATATAAAAGACTTCTGAGCCGGGCGGTGGTAGTGGTGGTGGTGGCGGCGGCGGCGGCGGCTGTACTCTGCCAGTACTCATCAGGCAGAGTCAGGCAGATCTCTGTGAGTTCGAGGCCAGCCTGGTCTACAGAGCGAGATTCAGGACAGGCTCCAAAGCTACACAGAGAAATCCTGTCTTGAAAAAACCTATCTATCTATCTATCTATCTATCTATCTATCTATCTATCTATCTATCTATCTATCTCTATACTCTAGAGAGAGATATCGATATATATTGAGGAAATACACTCACAAATACAGAACCATGTAAACACGGGAGCAAATCCACCTGGCAGTCAATCACACCAGGAAGCAGGCAGCAGGGACAAGGGGCTCATGATCTTTTAAGAGGTCAAGTACAATGGCAAGGAGCACTGCCTCCTTTGGTGGAGCAAATACCACTACCCAGAGGCAAAAGAAAAACAGGATAATTAGTTAAGGAAAGCTGACTAGAGATAAGCCAAACTAAGGCCAGGCATTTATAATTAAGAATAAGCCTCTGTGCGTGATTTATTTGGGGACTAGGTGGCAGGCCCCCCAAAGAGTAAAGAGCCAAAAAAAATTATTATTTTACAGGAACAGAGAAATATATTTTCTAAATCACATGATGCAGTATAAGAATACTCCAGGAAGAATAAGCATGCTTTTGGAATACTTTTAACAGCTTTGGTAATGTGAATGATTTAATAGCAATAAAGTCACATTTAGAAAAAACTGGAAGAAGGCTGGAGAGATGGCTCAGTGGTTGGAACCCTTGGCTGTTCTTCTGGTAGACCGGGGTTCAATTCCCAGCACCCACAAGGCAGCTCACAACTGTCCCTTGGAAAAAGACTACTGATCCATTCATCTCTAGCTCACAAAAAAAAAAAAAAAAAAAGAAAGAAAGAAAGAAAGAAAGAAAAGAAAAGAAAAAACTGGAAGAAATGCCATCAGGTCAGTAGTGTTAGTGGGTGATTTCTGTTTTATGCTTTTCAGGATTTCATAATTCCTAGTGATTTCCCTTCCCCAGTAACAAGGGTACTGGCAGCTCGTGAGATGGCTCAGTGGGTAAAGGCACCCGCCACCAAGTCTGATGGTCTGAGCTCAGTTTCTGGGAACTCACGTGGTAGAAGGAGAGGACAGACTCAAGAAACGTATCCCTCAACGTCCACTTGCACACTCTGTACCTAGGCGCACAAGTACACACAAATAAGTGTAATTATAAAACAAGGGCATCGGTTCTTCCAACTACAAAATGTATGTCCACTTAAAAATATCAAAATACTGAGCTGGGTATGGTGGCACTTGACTGTAATCCTAGAACTCACGAGGCTAAGGCAGGAAGATTGTCACAAGTTCAAGACCAGCCTATCTACTGTGTGAGACCCAGTCTCAAAAAAGAATAAAAACATTATAAAGCAGAGCTAGCTGAAACTGGTCTACTATAGAGTGTCAACTCAGTGGAGTAGGAGTGTCTAAGATCTTGAAATGGAAGCTGGAAGTGGTGGCACATGGCTCTCACCCCAGATCTCAGAAGGTCAGGATGAATGGATTGCCTGAGCCCAGCAATTGGAGAGCAGCCTGGGGAACAGAGACTCCACCTTTTTTGTCTTATCTACTTTTTCGTGTATTTGTGTGTGAGGTTTTTGTGAGTGACTGTTCTCTGAGCCAAACAACAGCAATCTTGGGGAATTTGGCTGTTCCCACTTGCAAAAGGATTACTGGCTGGGCTCCTTGACTGTTCACATCCCGTCATGGAGGAGTAGAGAGGGCCACAAGGCCCTCACCTGGGTAACCTGCCAGCTCCCTACCACCAGTTGTATGCATCTGTGCCTTAATCACACCTGGCCTTGGGGAGGGGCTAGAGGGTATATAGCCTGGGAGACCAGGGCAGAGGACTTCATCTATGTATCCGCAGGGAGGTCCTTGTCCCTTCTGGGTAAAAGCTTTCCAGTGCAGCTGTTTGGGGGGGAAACACCCACATTTCTGTAAGTATCCCCTCACCTCTGCTCTGTAATTAAGCCCCATATAAACTCATAGGTTTCCCAGAGTGAACTTTGGTAGAATTGTGTCTCAGTTTGTCATTGGGGCCTTAGGAGAAACATAGACCATGTTTACATCTCCCCATGGGAAGAGATTTTAGCTACAGGGTTATATATGTGTGTGTAGGTTCGTGATTATGTACAAAGAAGACAATCACAGACAATGTGGAGCAATTTCACAGATAAACATAAATGACTTTTAAATGTATGGGCAGGTGTTCAACCTGTCTCATAACAAGAAATGCCAACAGAAAGAAAACTGAGGCCAGCTGTGGTGATGTGTGCTCTTAATTGCAGCAAAGCCAGGGTGATCTCTGAGTTTGCAGCCTGAGGGGGTCCCTGCAAACCCCAAGAAGAGATAAGAATGAAAACCCTGTGCAGATTGACCTAGTCAATCTGGATCAGACTTCAGGGAGTCTCATAACAGGTAATTTATTCCCCATGTATTTAAGCCCAGTACAATTTGAGAAAAGTTTCCTGATGTAATGCAATCCCCCTTGCACAAGAAATCATAATTACACTGAAACTCAACTCAGGGTACCTGTCATTCCCCTAAGAAGATGGATTCTAGAGATAGGCTACCTGTACTATCTTAAGGGCCTAAGGGTCTGTCCTGGTTTTAGTCCTACAGATAGCCTAGAGCCCATCTGGGCTGTTAGCCATCTCTGGTCCTGGTTGGGGGAGCTTGGGGGAGCCTCTGGCTATCAAATCATTTAGACTACTAGCCATCTCTGGTCTTGGTTTTAAGAGCTTGATATGGCCTGGCATAACAGATAACACAGACTACCAGGCTGTTAATCACATCCAATTCTCAGCCTTCTGGATGGAAGAACAGGTTTTTCATCTTTCCCATTGGAAAGACAATCCTCTGTGCTTTACATTCCTAGTTTCTCTGGAGATCTTAACATTCCTGGTTCTCTGGAGATCTGTGGGCACAAGGACCTTCGTGCTGTGCTCCCAACAGAGGCCAGTCTGGTCTACATAGCCAAATTCCAGGCCAGTCAGGGCTGCACAGTGAGAGCTGGTCTCACGAAATGAAGGAAACGAAAGGATGTCTTTCCTACCTGTCAGGGAAGCAAAACCTTGAACAGTTTAAAATCCACTGTTAGCAAGGCTCTGTAGAGACAGGTATTCTCACGTGTTGCTGGGATGGGAGAGCTACAAAACAGAGCGACTGCTGTGGAGGAGAACCGGAGACTGTCCACCAAGACTGTAGATGCATTTGCCTTTTGAGCTACATTCTGTTCCCGAGACTCTCTCTTGTGCGTAGATTTGCACATTTGAAGTGAACATGAAAATATTTTGGCATTGCCTTCAGCGGTGAAAAATACAAAACATACCCATCAGTAGAAGTCGGCTTAATAAACTTTATGCCCAACAATGGAATAGTCTGCAGCTGAAACAAACAGTCAAGACTTGGTTGCTTTTATGTTTTTGCTTTTTAACATTCTTTTTAGATTTATTTGTTTTATATGTATGGGTGTTTCACCTGCATGTATGTCTGTGCATCCCGCACATGCCTGATGCCTACAGTGGTCAGAAAACAGCAAGGTCATCTGATTCCCTGAAACTAGAGCTACTTACTGATGGTTGTGAGCAGCCACCACAGGCTGGGAACTAAACCCGTGTCCTCTGCAAGAGCAACAAGTGCTCTTTCCGCTGAACCATCCCTCCAGCCCCCAGCTTCTGTTCTTTGAGTATCCCAGCCTGGCCTCGAACTTTCTATATAGCCCAGGATGACCTTGAACATCTGATCCTACTGCAACTATCTTGGGTGCTAGGATTCCAGGTGTGCACCACCACATCTGTATAGTGGTGGTGGAGATGGAACCCAGGATGGAATGCTAGGCAAGCATCCTACCAACTGAGTGTGAGTTACAGCCCGGCTCCAACCCTCAGTGTTTCTTAAAGGCAGCAAATGGAAACACTGACAGTCTCCATCCCACACTCTCCCCCTTCTTCCTGCTCTTTTCGTGTTCAGAGAGGCACTGGAGATGAAAATCGGGTTTAGTTCTCTCCCACACACACGACAGACACTATTCTGCCACAGGTGCCGATGGCAGTGACCAGGCAGGGTGTCACACTTGGGAGGAGTAATTCGGGAGGGTCTAGAGTTCAGGGCCAGCCTGAGCTACACAGTAAGACCCTTTCTCAAAAATGAGGGAAGCTAAGGAAATGGCTCAGTTGGTAAAGTGCTTGCCTTGAAAACACAAGGATCTGAGTTCAATCCCCAAGCCTGTGTTTACAACAAAACAAAGCAGGAATGGTGGGGTCACTTGGAATTCCGACCTTAGACAGGCAGAAACAGGCTCAATGGCTGGCTGGTCTGGCCTGCTCGGTGAGTTCTAAGCAACTGAGACACCCCGGGGGCTGTCCACAGGTTACAGATGCCTAGGAGTGCCATCTCGGGCTGCATGTGTGGAGGTTTTGTGGTCCCCGTCCACTTCTTCCTGGATTTGTTTCTCCCCTTCCTTTTTTTTTGGGGGGGGGGTCCAGGGACAGAACTCAGGTCATCAGGCCTGCACAGTGACTGCTTTACCCACTGAGCATCTTGTAGAGCCAAGAGGTTTTAATCGGTATGTTTGCTGTGGATAAATGGAGTATTTGGAATGATTCCCAGTGCAGGAGAAATGGGCTGGGGTAGGGGTGGGTGGGTTTCTGGATCTGACCAGGTCCACCCTGGTTCACCACTCTGCCTGGTACTTGGGTACCACACTCTGGAGCTCAGATACCCAGGCCAGTCCTCTGTGCCCTGTGAACCAGGGGAAAATGTGCTTAACACAAAAGAAGAGACTAGAGAACCTCAGGTCAGGCCCGTCTTCCGCAAGGCTGGCCAGCTGACTTCCCTGCTACTCAGGGTCCCCTTCCCAGTAACGTCGTCTTGCCTGCAACATTTCCTCCTACCTAAGCCGAGAAACATGCAGCTATCACAGGCCAGGCCAGGCGCATGCTTAGATGATCCCTCAAGGTGCTCTCACCTGCCTAAGGCAAAGAAGACACCACTGAGGTGGTGAGTGCTGGTCCTCACCAGAACAGGTGCCAACTGTGCCTGCAGAGAAGGGGAGTCACCATAGGCAAGGACTCACTGGCTTCCTAAACCTGTCTCCACTTCAAAGTCAGAGCAGCCTGTGCTCAGGTCTGTACAGTCTTCAGAGGATTCCTTAAATGGGTCAGGATAGCGCTGTCCTAAGAACTCAGACACTTGATTCCCAACAAGCATCAGTCTGCTAAAACATACCCACCAAGGATCCCGAGGTGGTGGCAGAGGCAGGCGGATCTCTGTGAGTTCGAAGGCCAGCCTGGGCTACAGAGCAAGTTCCAGGAAGGCCGCAAAGCTACATAGAGAGAAACCCTGTCTCAAAAAACAAACAACAACAAAACACATACCCACAAAGGGGTATGTGTGCACATTTATGAGCTGGATCTTAAATTTTTCCCAAAGGCTCTTATGTGAAAAGCTTGGTTGCCAGTCTGTGACATTATTGGGAAGTGGTGAGACCCATTGGTGGTCTAACGGGCGGCGGCGGCAGGGTGGGGGTGGGGGATGGGGGGGTGTCGACGAGATGGGGGGGGAGCGCTGTCCACAGCCCAGCTGAGCTAGGAGTTAGGAGTGTGGGGCAGGATGGACTAGATTGCTGAGAGACTAAAGAAAACACCCAAAGGCTTCATGCCAGACACGAGGCTGACTGAAACTTATGAGGAGAGGCAGGAGGGAGGGAGAGGGGGAGAGACAGTGTGTGGCACGCAGACCAAGAGCCCTCTGCTCCCCAGCGTTCCTTTTTGATTGTACTGCTCGCCACAGCAAGGGAGGCATTAGGTTAGACTGCATGAGCAGTGGCATCATTAACTCGCCAGCTAGCTTTGTCCTCGGATGACCAGCATTCCAAGGAAACGCTGACAGCCTGTGCGGGAAGTCAGCCCCTCTTCTGATGACGCTGTTCACCTGGTTCCTGCGGGGGGTAAGAGAACTTCACTTTGAGGGGATATGAGGGACACCGGCCCTTTCCTCTCTGATTGCTTACCGACTGCCACAGCTCTCTGCCAGTTATGCCGCCTGAGCGGAGGTTCCAAGGCAGGAGAGCCAAGAGCCCTGGGACTGAGACCTCTGATGCAGAGGGCCAAAACAAACCATTCCTTCTTTAAAAGTGAAGATCCCAGTGTTTCATCACAGTGTCAGAAAGCCAGCTAACGCAGTCACTTGAGCTCAGTGTAGGCTAGAAAAGAGCTTATTTCTGTTCTCTTAGAGAGGCCACAGGAGGGACTGGGGATGGGGCTCAGTTGGTAGATACATGGTTAGCCATGTATGAAGCCCTGGGTTCAGTTCCCAGCATCATGGAAAAATCAAGCACTGTGGTGTCAGTACTGGGGAGGCAGAGGCAGGAGGACCAGAAATGCAAGGCCCTGGTTCGCTTCATAATGAGTTGGAGCCAGCCTGGATTACATAAGACCCTGTCTCAAAAAAACAAAATAAAACAAGTCACAGAATGCAAGTGTCCAAAGAATTATTTGATATGTAAATCACAGCTCCAGATTAACCATGTCACCCACTGAAACTGCTTTCACGACCATGTGGGCTATAAATGCAAAGACTTGCTTATTTTACTTGCATTCTTCATTTTAAAAATATTTCTCTTATGGTTGAAATAGTGTAAAATCTGCCATCTTTTCTTTTTTCCCCTGTCTCTGCCTTCCAAGGGCTAGGATTAAAGGCGTGCAACACCATCGCCTGGCCAAATCTGCCATCTTAATCATTTTCAGTGTCCAGTCCACTGGTGCTGGTGGGCAACTCTCTCTGTCTGTAACCTTTTCATCTCACAAAGTCTGAAGCTCCCCCTGTGGCATCACTACCTGCTCCCTCTCCTCATGGCTCCTAGCAACCGCTTACTCTAAATATCTCGCTTAGTGGAGCCACACTGTGCTTGTCTTTTTGTTACTGCTTATTTTGCTTTACAGAATATCTTTAAATCTCATTTGCACAATCAAATGTGTCAGAACTTCCTGTTTCACAACTGAACAGAGTATTCTAGTCTGTGGACATCCCCACATCTGGCTTACCCATTCACCTATCAATGGACACTTGGATTTTGTCCATGTTGTATATATTGTGAATGACTCTACTGTAGAACTTGAGTATGCAAATATCTCCTTGAGATCTCATTTTCAGTTCTTTTGAGTATATGCCCAGAAAAAAAGAATTGCTGGACCCTAGTAATAGCATTCTTAATATTCTGGGCACCTGTCCGCCATACTCTTTTCCTTTTAAAAATTCCTACCCTGAAGGCAGCAGAGTTCCAATTTCCTTCAGACCTTGGAATGCTTATTATCTTCTGTACATTCATAGTGGCCATCTTAATAGTGTGAGGTAGTATCTCACTGTAGTTTTGGTTTACATTGCCCTAATAATTAGTGATGTTGGGCACCTTTGCATTGGTGAAAGTATTACCCTATTTGTGTACCATTGTTTTTTTGTTTGTTTGTTTGAGATAAGATCTTGCTATTTATTTTGAGATAGAGTTTCACTATGTAGCCCTGGCTGACAAGGAACTTACTCTGTAGACCAGGCTGGCCTCAAACACAGAGAGATCCACCAGCCTCTACCTCCTGAGTGCTGGGATTAAAGGCATGCACAACCATACCCAGCTCCATTTTCTTCTCTTGAGACAGGGTCTCTTACTGAACCTGGAACTCAGTGGCTGACCAGAAAGCTCCAGCCTCCACACACACACTGAGGCACGTGTTATGCCCCCAAACCTACACATACAAAGAAACACACAACTGTAAAAAGAAGTTTTTAAAAGATCTCTAAGGGGCCTGGAGAGCTGGCTCAGCAGTTAAGAGACTGGCTGCTCTTCTAGAGAACCCGGGTTTGATTCCCCGCACCCACATGGCAGCTCACAACTGCCCTAAACTCCAGTTCTCCAGGGTCCATTACCCTCCTCTGGCTCCAAAGGCACCAGTAAAGCATGTGGTACACAGATATAGATGCAGCCAAAATACTCACACATAATTTTAAAAAATCTTCAAGATAGTACCTATGAGATTATGGGCTGTCAGTTTAACCTTCCACCATACGAAATAAAAGCATTTCTTGCTAGGATGAAAAACCATTCAATGCATATTCACCTAAGATCAGTTCAGCGAGAGGTCCCTCTGGATCACTGACATGTCTTAGACCCAGGAAAGGAAGGGACCTTTTACCTACAGTATTTGCTTATTCATTCATGCACTCATTTTGCATGGCTGGGGATCGAACCCAGGGCCTTGCATATGCTAGACAAACATTCTACCATTATGCTACATCCCTAACCACAGGAGATAATTTTATAAAACCCATAAGAGAGATGAAGGTTTTTTGAGGGAATGATTACTTTTTGAAAAAACAGGGTCTTACGTAGCCCAGGCTAAGTCGAACCTTCTATGCCGCTGAATATAGCAATGATCTTCTAGCCTCTACCTCCAGAGTGCTGGGATTACAGGTGTGCACTACCATACTCAGTCAGAGGGGGATGATATTATTGTTATTACTATTACTAGTATCTATTATTATTTTTGACACAGGATCTCACTAGGTAGTCCTGGCTGGCCTTGAACTCACAGAGACTCTGCCTCTCTCTCCAGAGTGGTGGGATTAAAGGCATGTCCCACCACACCTGGCTGATATTATTAGAACTAGCCTACATTTTCATTCCTGGATCCTGGAAGATATTCTTTACCAATCTATGAAGTTTGGAGGCAAATATATACAGACATAAAAAACCAATCAAGACTGTGGACCTCCATTTTACCACCCATACAAGCGGCATTAGCTAGTGAGCCATCGTTAGGCTTTATTTATAAAGGAGCTAGCTGCTCGCCACGCTTCTGCAGCCTCTTTACAACTCGCTCACATAGTTATTATTGGCACGGGCCTTGTTCTTCTCTGCCAGCCCTCAATGACTCACTTTTGGAAGCCAGTGGATTCTTCAGCGATGCCTTTTCTTGGGCAGGCTGCTCCTTCCTACCCGATGAACTTTCCCTGCACGCTCCATCAGCCAGTTTGCTTGGAAACAGAGTTTTCACCATATAGCCCCGGCTGACCGAACTCACTCTGTGTAAACCAGGCTGACTTCAAACTCACAGAGATCCACCTGCCTCTGCCTCCCGAGTGCTGGGATCAAAGGCGTGAGTCACAACATCTCGCCTTGATCAGCCAGTCTTTTGTCACTGTCTCCTCCTCACACCACCCAGGCCTGTGGCCAACTATGGAAACTGTTAACTAGCGATGGCTAAATGTGCTGGTAAGGGTTTTTTGTTTTGGTTTGGTTTTTTTGTCAGCTTGACACAGCTAGAATCATCTGGGAAGAGGGAACCTCAACTGAGGAGATGCCTCCATCGGATTAGCCTGTAGTTCATTTTTTTGATTGATGATTGATGTGGGAAGGCCTCACCCACTTTGGCAGTGTGGCACCCCTGGCAGGTGGTCCTGGGGTGTATAAGAGAGCAGGCTGAGCAAGCCATGGAGAGCAAGCCAGTGGGCAGTGTTCTTACCTGGCCTCTGCTTCAGCTCCTGTTTCCCAAGTTCCTGCCTTGACTTCTTGCATGAAGGACTACAGACTGAGAGGAACTAAACCCTTTCATCCCCAAGATGCTTTTGGCCAGAGTGTTTATCACAGCTGTGGAAAGCGAACTAATACACTAGATGAGAATAATGCAGGCTCCCATGTTCTATGCCCAGCCATGGCTTGAGTTTCCTGAGCAGGTATACCATCTCAGCTGCATCCTGGGAATAATCTAGAATCAGTCACTCTAGCCATGAAGACATTCCCACTTTTACATTCTACTTCCTGGGTGAAGATACGTTTCCAATGTTATCACCAAAGCTCCAGTCCTTTCAAATGGCTCCTGACCAGGAATTCCCTCGGAGCAAGGTTTGGAAAAGATGACAGTCTCCATCCTACCCCATAGACTCCTATTTTCAGATGCCATTTTGAAAATAGGCATTATGGAGGTATAATTACAGAAGATACAATGCATTCTTTCTTGATTTGTTTGGGGGATAGGGTGTGGCTTCGTAACCCAGACAACCCTTGAACACTTGGTCCTCCTGCTTCAGCTCCCCAAGTGCTGGAATTACAAGCCTAAGACACTACGTGTAGTTTACTAACTGGCATCTCCCCCTGCAGATTAGCCTGGAATGTTCTAGAATTTAACGTAGTGGCCTTTACCCTTTGTGTCTTTTCTTCCCTGAGGGTTTTTTGTTGTTGTTTTGTTTTGGCGGTTCATCTTCGCTGTTGCTTGTAAACAGTCGTGTTACACAGTTGCGGAATCCATATGCCACAGGTGGCTGTTCCCGTTGCACCTGTGGGTAGACATCTGCTGCTGCTTCTGATCTACCCTCCGATACCTGTTCCTCCATGGTGGCACAGTTCCTTTAAGGCAGTGGTTCTCAACCTTCCTAATGCTGTGACCCCTTATTAAACAGTCCCTCCTGTGGTGGTCACCCCAACCATAAAATTGTTTTGTTGCTACTTCATAACTTTAATGTTGCTGCTCTTATGAATTGTGATGTAAATAGCTGTGTTTTCCGATGGTCTTAGATGATTCCTGTGAAAGGACCGGTTAACCCCGCATAGGGGGTCGCGACCCACATGTTGAGAACTTCTGCTTTTAGAGTTTCTTTCGGTGAGAGCATGAGGTTTTGTCAGTAGATGGTGCTGCAGAGCCATCGCAGCAGGCAGGAACTTGATTTTCCCTTCCTGGTTCTTCAGAGTTTGACTCTCTTTCCTCTACTGCCAGAGGCACACACAGGCACGGGAGCTGTTAGTGTCTTGCCTGGCTGTGTGTCCTCATTACGTTAACGGCTACGAAAACATAGCCTTAGCCCAGGGCCACCTTGAACAGTGCTCCCACTGAGGACACTGCCCACCTCAGGTCTTGCTCAGCCCAGATGGCTCTGACACTCTTGACTCCTGGGTGCCAGTCCCAGCTTCTGCTAACCAGCTCCCTGAAGGATGTTTCCAGCATCTCTCCCCGTGTGGATGTCGGGCCTTGTGCCACTCCATCTGAAAGTAGGTTCATGACTCTTCTGGGTACTTCTGCTAGCTGTCACCTGCCTGTGAAACTTGGGTGTTTCTGCTACCAAGTCCAGCCTGAGTGACCCAGCACACTAGTGCTGCTGCTTCTTCTTCTTCTTCTTCTTCTTCTTCTTCTTCTTCTTCTTCTTCTTCTTCTTCTTCTTCTTCTTCTTCTTCTTCTTCTTCTTCCTCCTCCTTCTTCTCCTTCTGCTGCTGCCGCTGCCGCTGCCACCGCCGATTCTTTTTTTTTTTTTTTTTTTTTTGAGACAGGGTTTCTCTGTGTAGCCTTGGCTGTCCTGGAACTCACTCTGTAGACCAGACATGCCTCTGTCTACTAAGTACTGGGATCAAAGGCATGTGCCACCACTGCCCGGCTTCCAGCATACTTCTTATATTATCATACATGTTTTCCAACAGGTTTACATCCTAGCTTCCGGAAAAGAATCCCCTCTTCCAGTTCGTTTCTTTGGGTGCCTTCTCTCAGCTTTAGGATTATCTTAGGATTGAACTCAGGGCCTTGTGTATACTAGGCAAGCACTCTACTACTGAACTACATCAGGCTGTTCTAGTTCTAGGAAAGGTTTATATTTTTCTACTCTGGATATCTTTGGGTGGTTGCTTCCAGGATACCTCACAGACACCGAAATCGGAAGATTCAGAAGTCTTTTTTGTTTGTTTGTTTGTTTGGTTGGTTGGTTTTTTGAGACAGGGTTTCTCTGTGTAGTTTTTGGTGCCTGTCCTGGATCTTGCTCTGTAGACCAGTCTGGCCTTGAACTCACAGAGATTCACCTGACTCTGCCTCATGAGTGCTGGGATCAAAGGCGTGTGCCACCACTGCCTGGATCAGAAGTCTTTTATATAAAATGACACAGTATTTGCTTGTACCCTACATACATCCTCCTGTTTATCTTTGTAATATCTAGTACAACGTAGACGCTAGATGAGGAGTAGCTATACTGTACTGTTTACAGGATGATGGCTAGGGTAAAAGTCTTTCTGTGGACAGTGGAGATAGAAGTGTTTTTGTTTTGTTTTGCTTTGGTTTTTGGTTTTCTTGAGACAGGGTTTCTCTGTGTAATAGCCCTGGCTGACTGTTCTGAAAATCACAGAGATCTGCCTGCCTCTGCTTCCTGATTGCTTAGATTAAAGGTGTGCACCACCACCGCCCTGTGGAGATTTTTTAAAAAACACTTTCGCCCCATGATTGACGAACTCTGCGGATGAGTTAGAATCACAGACCCTGTCGGCCAGTTTCGCACATTTGCAGCACCGTTTGTTGAAAAACAAACAAAACCCTGACTTACATGGTAACTTTGTCAAAAGTGAATCTTGTATATATTTCTTCTATCAATTTCAAAAATTAATCTTGTATACATTTCTTCACTCTTCCACAGACCCTGTGGAACACAGTCTCTGCCTTGAAGCACAAGTACCCTGCTAGTTAGCATTCTTCCACTGGGATAAGACCCTGCAAGAGGGCTGCAGGGCTGGCTCAGTGCTTCTGAACTCTGGTTGGTCTTCCAGAGGACAGGCATGGCTTTGATTGACAGCACCCACATGGTCACAACCTTCTGTCACTTCAGTCCTGCAGATCTGGTGCCCTCTTCTGGCTTCCCTTGGTACTGTAAGCACATGGTGAACAAAAATACACCCAGGTAAAACACACACATTTAAAAAGAAAACAATCTTTAAGAAGCAACTTCATTTGGGAAAGGTTTCCTTTGGTTTCTGGTTGAGGACCTATATTGTCCGTCACACCAACTGGTATGGCAGAGGACAGGCACATGGTGATGGGGGTGTGGGAGAGAAGGTTGGCAACTGCTTGTTCTATAGTTCTGATCAGGAAGCAGAGTTCAACAGGAACCGGGTGGGCTTTGACCAGAAGCCCACCACCTTCCTCCAGCAAGGCTCCACCTCCTACACAACCTCCAAAACTTGGCCACCAGCTGAGGGCCAAGTATCCCATCCAGCTTTTCATTCTGGAAGCGTAACACTTCTCCTTGGCCTGGGCAATGCCTCAGATGCCACCCAGGCCTGGCGACGCAATGAGATCCCCACATGAAGGCAGGAGAGGATTGACTCTACAAAGCCATCTTCTTCCCTCCATATGTACTGTGGCATGGGTGCCCATCCATCACACACACACATTATACATTGAATTTAAGAAAGAATTTCTCCTAACTGCACCCTTTTTCAAAATTGCTTCAACTACCCAAGATCCTTTGCACTTTCTATTTCTACAAAATCCTCCTGATATTTCTATCCAGAGTACACCAAATCTAGAGATTAATTTAAGGATAACTGACATCTTTTTTTAAAGAGTCGTTTTATTTTTATTTTATGTATGGGTGTTTTACCTGCATGTATGTTTATGTGCCATGTGTGTACAATGCTCACAGAGGTCAGAAGAGGTCATCTGACCCACTCAGATTGGAGTTACAGATGCTTATGAGCCACCACGGGGGTGCTAGGAATCAAACCTAGGACCTCTGGTAGAGCAGTAAGTGCTCTTAAGTGCTGAGCCATCTCCCAGGCACAAGAATTGACTTATTGATAGTACTGTGTCTTTCAGTCCATGTTTAATTTCTCAGCAGCATCATGTTTCAGTGTGTAGTTCCTATAAATATTTTGTAATTATTGTATATGTGTGTGCATCCATGGGCACACAAATGTGCCATGGTGCATGGAGGGAGGCCAGAGGACAGCTTTATAGGTTGTTTCTCTCCTTCCACTTATCATAGAGTGCTGATTCGGTTTTTGTTAGCTTGACACAAACTAGACACCTTGAAGGAGGGAACCGAGGAACTGCCTCAATTAGAGTAGCCTGTGGGAGGGTCTGGAGGAGGGTGTCCCTTAATGGTTAACTCATGTAGGAGGGGCCAGACCACTGGTGGTGGTGACATCCCTAGGCAGCTGGTCCTGGCCTACAGAAGAAAAGTAGCTAAGCAGAAGCCAGTAAGCAAGCCACAGTTGTCTGTGGTTCCATCCTCTACTCCTGCCCTGACTTCCTTCAGTGATGGACTGATCGGGAAGTTCAGCCACACCACCCCTCTCCTCTTCCTGTTTCTGGTCCTGGTGTTATCACAACAATGGGAAGCAAACCAGGACACACAGGTCTGGGGATCTCACGCAGGTCATCAGGCTTGCACAGCAAGTGCTTTACCCCCCTCCCTTTACCCAGCCCTCTCACCAGCCTTACATCTCTAAGATGTATTAGGTGCTATTATAAATAGCATGGTCTCACTTGGGAGGAGAGGCGAGAGGATCATCACAAAATTGAGGATAGCCTGATCTATATAGTTAGTTCTAGACCAGTCTAAGCTACATTGGAAGATCCTGTCTCAAAAAGACAATGATCTTGAATTTCATTCTCTAAAATTATTTTTGATAGGGTATAATAGTAAAATTGATGTTTGTATGTTGAACTTGTGCCCTGGATCCTTGACAAATTTATTACTATGAGTTATCTTTTTTTTTCTGTAGAATGTTCTGTCTATACACTCATCCTACCTGTAAATAAGGCAATTTTATTTCTTTTACTCTAATCTGTGACCTTCCATTTGTCTATTGTCTTAATTGACTAAGACTGCTGGTACAATGTTGACTAGAAGTTGTTAAGGACAGACGTCTCTTTTGTTTCTATTCCTGATCTCTGGGAGAGGCATCCAGTTTTCATCACTACATACCATGTTGCCTCCAATGTGGCAGGTTTGTTTGGCTTTGGTATTTGGCTTCATCACTGTTCTGTTGCTATGAGGAGACACCATGACCAAAGCAACCAGGACTCAGGCGTGACTGGAGCAGTAGCTGAGACCTCACATCAGATCCACCACAAACTGCGGAGAGACAGAGAGAGAGAAGGGGAGAGAGAAAGAAAGGGAGAGAAAGAGAGATGAGGAGAGAGAGAAAAGGGGAAAGAGAGATGCGAGGGGGTGGTATGGGGAGAGACAGAGAGACAGGGAGAGAGACAGAGAGACACACATAGAAAGAGATGTTGAGAGACAGAGAGAGAATAGGCACACAGAGACAGACAGACACACAGAGACCCTATACATAAATAGACACACAGAGAGACAGAGACAGGGACTGGTGTAGGCTTTTGAAAATCCAAAGCCCACCCCCAGTGACACACCTCCTCCAACAAGGCCACACCTCCTAATCCTTCCTAAATAGTTCACTAAATGGGGATTAAGCATTCAAATATATGAGCCTATGGGTCTCCTTCTTATTCAAACCACCACAGTGCTTATTTACTTATTGGGGAGAGGACTTGTGGAAGTCAGGATATGGTCTGTTTTATCCTTGGATCCTAGGGATCGAACTTGAGTCATCAGGCTTAGCAGCAATCACCCTAACCCACTGAGCCATCTTGTTGGCCCTAGTTTGGTGCTTTTAGACAGGCTCTCACTTTATAGCTTGGGCTGGCCTAGAACTACTATATAGCCCAGGATGTCCTTGAACTTCCAATACTCCTGCCAAAGTCTCCCTAGTGCTGGATCAGCCATCATGCTTTATTTATTTTAGTTTCAAGAAAAGGGATTGCTATATTTATGTAGCCCAGGCTGGCTTGGAACTCCTGATCCTCCTGACTCTGTTTCCCAAATGCAGAGATTACAGGCATTTGTCAACCATACATGGCTTTGGCTTTAACACTAGTTTTTCATAAATTCATTTCATAAAGTTAACGACATTCCTTTGTGGGCTGGAGAGATGGCTCAGAGGCTAAGAGCACTGGCTGCTTTCTGCAAGCTGCAAAAATATACAAAGTAGGATTTCAGCTGATTATGACAAAGCTAATGCCTGGAAGTAGCCAAGGGCCTTCCAGAGGTCAAGCTGAGGCTCAAGGAGCCATGGTGATATTTGGCTTTTGATTCTGCTATGAGTTTCTTGCTATTGTAGCTTTTCCATCATTTATTGGGCACCATTTCCCCTCTACTAAAGGAATATTTAGATAACCGTGTGGGCTGACAGCTATGCACAGCCAGAACCCCAGTTCAAGCCTCCCTGTAATTATCATCATTGGCAGCATCTGGCCAGGTCCATCCCCAGATGGAGGAAAGTACTTAATCAGAGATACCTCTGTACTCTCTAAGAACAAACTTAACCATCCAGGCTACCTATTTGAGAAAGCCTGGTGGATGTGCCAATTAAGCTTAACTTTCTCCTTTCCCAAACCTTACCTCTAGTTCCAGATCTCCCTTTAACTATCACCAGAGGCATCTAGCAGTATATAGGTTGCCTAGCGATCAAGCACACCTACCCCCACCCTGCAGAAAAAACTGCAGATAGCTTGGACAGATAGGAGCCACAGGAAAAAAGAAGGCAGTTTTATTTTCTCCCATTGACCTAGCAAGTTATAGATTCTTAATATTTTCTACCAATCACATTTAAGATTATAGTTGAGCACATAAGATCCCTCTTCTTAGATATTACCCGAATTTAGCTTTGAGTTAATTCTTCAGTCATTTCCATTTTGGGTTGCAAGTGATAATTAACAATTATTGCCCCTCTATGTGATTCTTATCACTCCTCCATCTGCCCCTGGAAGCCTGGTGGTCACTGCCTGAGGAAAATTCTTACCTGCCTTTATGACCCTGTAGAATTCAAGCCTGCCTGGTGACCTTGCTTGGCCAGGGGCTTGCTATTGCTTGGGTTTATAACTGGATTCCTGGGAGACTTAGGAGGAAGGTGAAGAACTTAGAGATGGAGAACAGAGAGGGATAAGGAGGATTTTGACCATAGAGTACATGTGGGCGAGATGGAAGATGAGGAAGTCCTAGCTGGATAAGAACAAGGTGAAAAGGACCTAGATGAGGCAGAATTAAGATAGAACTTAGATGGAGCAATAGATAAATATAGAGAGAAAGCAGGCAAGAAAGGAGCTAGGCACGAGGACAGAACTGAAGCTGTGTATATAGAATGTTATGCCAGAGGAATTAAAGCAAGTAGACTATAGAGCTCAGTGTGCTGAGATCCTCTTTCCCAAAAATAGTCCTTGCCATTAGTAGTTCTCTCTCCTGAGCCCCTGGGATGTATAATATTAAGGCTGGTCCCTCTAACATTATACAAGAGCTGCTCTTCCAGAAGTCCTGAGTTCAATTCCCAGCAACCACATGATGGCTCCCAACCATCTGTAATGAGATCTGGCGCCCTCTTCTGGCCTGCAGGCATTCATGCAGACAGAACACTGTACATGACAAATCGTAAAAAGGACATTTCTAGCTGGGCTCTGGTGGCACACGCCTTTAATCCCAGCACTCAGGAGGCTGAGGCAGGCAGATCTTTGTGAATTCAAGGCCAGCCTGGTCTACATAGCGAGATCCAGGAAAGGCACAAAGCTACACAGAGAAACCCTGTCTCGAAAAACCAAAAAAAAAAAAAAAAAAAAAAAGACATTTCTTTGTATTCCTAATTTTGAGATTTTTTTTTTTTTAAAATCATGAGTTTTGATTTGTCATATTCTTTGTGTGTTCACACGGATATGTGAGTACACTTGTGCATGTGTCTGAGCATGCATATGGAATCTAGAGGTGGATACCAGGTGTCTTCCTTTAATTTTTTTTGAAATTTACTTATTTGTATTTTATAGGTATGGGTGTTTCGCCTTGTGCACTACATGCATTCAGTGCCTGCAGAGACCAGAAGAGGGTGTTGGGTTGGGTTCCCTGGAACTGGATTTACAGATGGTTGTGAGCTACCATGTGGGTGCTAGGAAGTCGAACCCAGGTCCTCTGGAAGAGCAGTCAGTGCTCTTAACCTCTGAGCCATCTCTCCAGCCCCACCCCTCGTATATTTTGAGATGGGTCTCTCACTGAATCTAGAGCTCACCAATTTGACTAGGCTGACTGACCAGAGAGCCCCAGGGTTCTCTTTTCCTCCCCGAGCCCTGAGGTTACAGATGCACACACACACCACCACACAGGGCTTTGCACATGGGTGCTCAGGCTCGCACCTGAGACAGCTCTGCAGTTCCAGATTCTTTTTATGTGTCCATTGAGACAAAACATGGTTTTCTCTTTCTTGTTTACCCAGCCATTCTTTGTTCCTCTTTTCTTTCTTTTCCCCTTCTTTTGTGTACTGTTAGTAATTGTCTTAGGGTTTCCATCGCCTGGAAGAAACACCATGATCAAAAAGCAAGTTGGGGAGAGAAGGTTTTATTTGGCTCACACTTCAACATTGCTGTTCATCAGTGAAGGAAATCAGGATAAGAACTCAAACAGGGCAGGAATCTGTAGGCAGGAGCTGATGCAGAGGCCATGGAGGGAGAGCTGCTTAATGGCTTGCTTCCCATGGCTTGCTCAGCCTGCTTTCTTATAGAACCCAGGACCACCAGCCCAGGGATGGCTCCACCCATCATGGGCTGGACCCTCCCTCATTGATCTCTTACTGAGAAAATGTCTTACAGCTGGATCTCGTGAAGGCATTTCCTCCACTGAGGCTCCTTGCTCTCTGATGACTCTACCTTATGTCAAGTTGACACACAAAGCCAGCCAGTACAATAATGGATCCTATCTCCACTCTATTATCATCTGGTTGTTTAATGTTTCACTATCTTCTTTTTTAAACTAGTGTTTATGCATCTTTAATAGTCTACCTTCCAATGATAACCTACATCAAGTATACTGTGCAAAGCTTACACAGTACCACCATTCCCCATCCTACTCTTTGTTCTGTGATTTTCCTCTATTTTGTTTCTATGTAAGTTTTCTGCTCCACAGTAAGTGGTTAGCAGCTTTGCTTTTTTTTTTTTTTTTTTTTTTTTTAATGCTGAGGATCAAACCCAGGGACTGGCATTTGCAGGACACAGCCCTTCCAACCACATCTGTAGCACACACCCCACCCCACCCTTGCCCCTTTAAATTCAAGTTATATTTCCTTCTTGAAGGACTCTGGATGACCTAGAATTTCCTATATAAAACAGGCTGGTCTCAAACTCAGAGAGAAGCACTTGCTTCTGTGCTGTGGAATGGTCTGTATGTCAAATTGCTCTGATTGGTCAATAAATAAAACACTGAATGGCCAGTGGCCAGGCAGGAAGTAGGTGGGACAAGGAGAGAGAATTGTGGGAAGCGGAAGGCTGAGGCAGAGACACTGCCAGCCGCCGCCATGACCAGCAGCATGTGAAGACGCCGGTAAGCCACCAGCCATGTGGCAAGGTATAGATTTATGGAAATGGATTAATTTAAGATATAAGAACAGTTAGTAAGAAGCCTGCCATGGCCATACAGTTTGTAAGCAATATAAGTCTCTGTGTTTACTTGGTTGGGTCTGAGCGGCTGTGGGACTGGTGGGTGACAGAGGTTTGTCCTGACTGTGGGCAAAGCAGGAAAACTCTAGCTACACTTCTGCCTCTCCAGTGCTGGGATTAAAGGCACATGTCACATCACCCAGCAAATGTAGTTTCAAAATTTAAGTGGATATGCACATGCCCACTTGTCTATATGTGTACCGTGTGTGAGAGCGCTGGTGGAAGCCGGAAGAGGGCATCAGAACCCCAGGAACTGGAGTTAGAGGCAGTTGTGAGTTGCCTGGCATGAGAGCGGGGAACTAACCCTTGGTCCTCTGGGAGAGCACTAGGTACTCTGAACCAGGGAGCCATCATCTCTCAAGTCCTGCTTTTGTTTTTTGATATATGATGATTATCAAATTAAGAAAGTTACCTTGTTAGCTAGGAATTTTTCATTATTCTAAGTAGGATAAATCCTTATAAAATGCTTTTTCTGCATTAGGATAAACACTTTTCTCCTTTAATCTATTAATGTAGTAAATTACAGAGATGAAATTTTCTAATAATAATGAAACATCTTGCATGCCCATGATAAACACTGCTTAATTATGTCGTACTACGTTTTAGGAATTGTTGGAATTCACAGTTTATATTTAGGATTTTCACATCCTTGGGGGGGGGGCAGCCAAGGGGTGCTGGAGAAGCCAGTGATTATGAAAGCCCAGTCTAGAGCATGACTACTGGTCGTTGTTTCCATCAGGTGTGGCGGAGGCAGCCTTATGCCTGAGCAGCCTTGCCCTCCCCCTCCTGTCCACTCCATTTGGGTGTGCTCTGGAGAGTCCATGGAGACAGAAAGCTTTGAGGGCCAGTAAGCAAGGGTCCCTGGGAGACCACACTGGGAAGCCAACTGGCCAGTCTGATCCTTCCCATGGCTCAGGAGTATCACTGTGGTAACTAAGCTTCCAGGCAGAGGTCACAGACCCAGGTTCATGCCTTTTTCTGAGCTGTACCTCTCTTCTGCCTCCCAGCCAAGGCAGCATCCTCCTTCTCTTTAATTACTCAGAACCATTTTCTTTCCCAAAATAAAGACCAGCCTCAGAAAGCCACACATGAAACCAATTTCAAATGAACTTTAATTTTTTTTTTTTTTTTTTTTTGCTGCCCAAATACTGTACATGCAGAAGCCGTGTGAAGAATTTTCTCCTCAAGGGGATTGGCAAGGACGTCACATGAGACAGCCGGCATTTCCCTCCCAGCTGCCCACCTGCCATCCAGGAGCCACAGTTTGGAAAGACGCTGCACACAGAAACTGCTGAGAGCTCGGGTATAAAAGGCTAATTACTTCTTATCGAAACAGTGTGCTTGTCAGTCCCTAACAGCTCTCGCTCGCTCTCTTCGCAGGATGCATTTGGAAATTCTAAAAAAGGGGTTTCTGCCTTCTGTGAGTTTCCATGCTACAGGAGTTGCTAGAAGTCTTGGGTCTGCTTTCCCTGAGGAAGCAGCCACTCTGCCTTCTGAGATAACGTTTGGGAGAAGCGGTTTTAAAAAGCCAAATACTTGGAAGTTCCTTCTCTCGTCCCATCAGAGAGAATTCCTTTAGGAGGCTCTGAGCGTCCACTCTTCCTGGGCTGTCATCTAGAAGCAGAATGAGAACTGGCCCTTGGAAACAGTCATTTCTCACCAAGACCAGAGAGTGGCGGAAGGGTGGGGGTGGGGGCCGACAAATTACAAAGAGGTGACGCCACATCTGTCGGGCTCTGGGGTTCTCTTGTCAGGAGTAGGATCTGAGCATGGACCAAACGAGGACCTGCTCCCAGCAGGAGAACCAGGGGAGATGAACCCGGCCTCCCACCACCTTCAACTCCGAGCCACGACTTCTGAAGCATGGGGAAAGCCATGGAGCAACTAGCTAATGCTCTGATTTACAGATGAGGATGCCAAGGCCCGGTGAGGAGTCTCACACAAGGTCACAGTTTCTGGCAAAAAGAGGGGAGAAAAAAAAAAAGGTAAAGAACAGCCATCCCTGTCCAGGTCATTGGCTAATGGGGCAGATGCTCAGTTGTCCCTGGTATTCTCAGGTCCAGGGACCCTTCCTGGCATCAGTATGGACTTGCTGGCGGGCCCTGTCCCTGTTGGCTAGTGTCCAATCAGAGCCGGTTTCTCCAAAGCAACACTCATGCTTTTCAAGGAGCACCTGCTGAGACAGACTAGGCCGCAGTCTCTCACTCACAGGGCTTTTCTTACAGGCACAGCCAGGCTGGGCCCGCAGAAGCCCACACTCAGGGTTGGGGGAGGGGAGATGCTTTGCTACATTAAAGATTAAGCCCTTTGTCAGAGAACAAGGACCTTCCCTTGGGCATGCCAACGTCTGACCTGTGTTTGTCCAGCTCCACCGACAGACAGAGCTGGTGCCCAAGGAGGCCAAGTTGCTCTCTTTGGCATCACTGACATTGCTCTGAGATGCTCAGGCACTCTCAAAATGACCCTTTCCCAGCCAGGCCAGGCTGATCTGGCCACCATCGAGCCACACCTGATTGGATGGGGCTCCCCTGCTCTCTGATGGTGGTTAATCTCCCCAGCCTCTTTGGACCTGGGCTAGAAGCAGAGCAGACTGGAGGGAGGAGGCAGGGAAAGGGTCTACATTTCCATCTCCTCTCTGATCATCCAGCGGAAGATGATGCAGGAGAGGGGGCACATTCAGAAGAATGTCTATGTGTCAGGACAGTGGAGACAACTGAGGAGCAGGAGAGAAGAGGAGGTGGTAGGGAAGCAGGCCTCTTCTGGTCTACCTCCCCGTGGCCACTACAGAAATGCTGCTGGACAAGCTTCCAGGCCCCACCTGAAGTACCGCATCTCCCCACACTGTGGAGAGCAACCTCGGTCAAAGGCAGCGACTTCTTAAGAGAGTTTGCACAGTGCTGGATGCAATGGGAGAAACGCAGAAGAGCAGCCTTGCTGGGGCGCCACTGCTTCCTAGGGCAGGAGTGATGGAGAACATGAGGTATCAGGAGCTCTGGGTCCCCGGGGACGCAGAACCTGCAGTGTGAGGTCCCTGGCTATGACAGGGCTCCTGGGAACACAGTTGAGGATTGTGCTACATTTCATTTCCAAAGAAATGCCCTGGGAGGGCTCAATTGTCTTTAAAAAACAAAACAAAACAAAACAGAGGCTGCTGGTCTCCCCCAGGCTGGCAGTAAAGGAAGAGCTGGCATGCTTCCGTGGTGGTGGTGGGGGGGGGGGGATCGAGCCCCTGGGAGAGTTAGCTTGACCCCAGTGCAGGACCACCAGGCACCACCTCCCTGCCTCTCCAGAGCCTTCCTTGGTCTTCCCTCTACCCAATGGCATGCTGGCACTGCCCAGGACCCGCTGAATAGGTGATCCTCGGTAGAGCTGGGTGGGAGGAGAGACTGGATGAGAGCCTTTGGGACGGATTCTTCCCCCAAAGGACCAAATATCCCTTTGTCAAACCAAGCCTTGGCCCATTTCCTAGAGAATGTTTCCCATCACAGAGTCCCATCTCTGCCTTCCTTGTAGGGAAGGAATCTGTTAAAAAGTGGGACAGGCTGAGCAGGGCAGAAATACAGAGACACATGCTCTGAGTCATCCATCGCTGCCCACAGCCCAGCATCGCTCGCTCGCTGCAGGGTTACTCCTGTCTTAGCCACAGCGCCGATGAATCCGGCCTGCCTAGAGGAGATGGGACAGCTGAGTTCCTTCCACTCCTGTGACCGCTGCCGCCGGGGGCAAGGGGTTATGTGAGGTGGCCCGCTGGTAAGGGAACTCACAAGGACCCAGTTACTTCTTGACCCATTATCCTTTCCTCAAAGGGCAGATGGCTCCCAGCCCAGGCAAGTCACACGCCTCTTCTGAGACAGGGCTATCTCTAGAATGGCATCCCAGTGGAGCCCTGCGGCCAGGGTGCTGAGAAACAGACCTTTAAATCCAGCCCCTCTATCACATGGACATACTAGCCTTACACACCCCACGTGTGTGCGCAAGAATCTAGGTGGGATTACTTCTTCAGTGTTAAAAGGAGTGAATTCCTCAAGATCAATGGGGTGGGGGTGGTTACCTTCCATGAGAGGGGTGGGACAGCCAAGCCATCTCCTAGGCAGTTTACAGCCTCCGACTGTAGGCAGGCAGGTCAGCAGGAGTTCCCAGCACATCATCATCCCCTGTGCTAAGCCTCCTAAATGAGAAACTCCAAGGCCGGAAGCCCCTCTGCTGGCAGCTCCCACTTCTGGAGGTGACTCAGTGCTACCTCAGCAAAGGTCTATGCTGTCAGTGGGTTACTGAGCCTCCTCCACTCCAGATGGCCTTCACACCACCCAGAGGACAACTGCTTTACAGGTGTGCACACCACAGGCAAGAGGAAAACAACCCTTTGCAAGCCAGTTTCCTCCTTGCCCCCTACCCGTTAAGGCTCGGAGGCCAGAGCACTTCGCCTCGTGTCTAGTGACGAGGGAGATACATATACTCCCAGCCAGCAAGGCTGGCAAGAGAACGTCCCCTGGCCACGACCTCACTCACCCGCCTGCGCAGACATCCTCAGTCCTGTTCACTGTCTTCGGCCTCAACCCCAGTTTGTGTTGGGGCTTTTCCCCTATCCTCCTTTGCAAGGAGGGTGCAGGACTCTGACTACAGGGAGGTCTTTTGGGCTGGGCTGGCTTTATGTACCCCAGCTTTGGTACAAAGGGAATTCACACACAGGCCAAGGATTTTTCACAGTTACCCTGGTATCTCTCCCTGCCTAGGGACTTGGGCTAGAGGCATGGCCACACTTGGAGATGGGCTAGAAGAGAGGCAGAAAGAGAGCCTTCCCCTACCCTACCCCCACCACCCCTCCTCCTTCCTATTGGACATGGACCAGGGCTGCTTTGCCATCTCCCAGGCAGTCTCCAATTCCACCCTATAGCTGAAGAGGAGAGGCACGGGTACAGCGCTCCAGAGCTAGCCTTTAGTATTAACAGCCACCTCAGGCTCAAGCCCAGGCACTAGTCCTTCCAACAGGGTTCTCAGTGGTTGGGAGGAGCCCCAACCGGACAAGGGAACGGGGTAGTAAAGCAGAGGCAGCTGGGGTGCCTAGTGCAGGCCACTGCCCAGAGGAGCAGAGGGCCACTCAAGAAAGGCAGGGAGGTGAGGGGTAAGTATTGCTGGTACAGAGCTGGTGACAGAGGCACCCTCGAGTGCAGAGCCAGGCTGCTCATGGAGCTAGGAGGCTGGAGTCCTGGGGTGTCAGAACCCCAGCTGGGGACTGGTGTCTAGAGATGAGCAAAGAAAGCAGAACCCTGGAAGAACGCTTCATGCGGCTAATCCCCAGGCCAGACAGGGTTCTTGACTGTGGCTCAAAACAATTCAGCCTTAGCCCTCCTGACTTCAGCAAGCAGCCCTACCCATGACACCTCTTACCAAGCCATGCTCCCTCAAGGATAAGTCCAAAGGGGGTCAGGCCCATCCTTGATGCCTGAGAAGGCCATCTGATTTGACAGAAACCCCCCTGGGTCCACCGGGGTGGGGGGTCCTTTGGCATGCTGGAGCATACTCCAGCAGAGGGGAGGTCAGGCCATAGCACGTCCTTCAGTGTGTCTGGCCAGCACCCTGGAACTCAGCTCTCAGGCACTTGGCCTGTAAGAAGGTGCCAGCCCCAGGGAGAAACATTCTCAAGGCCCCTCCTCCCCAGCTATCCTGTCTTCCTGGGGGCTGGACCAGGGCAATGAGTGAGCATGCCACATGCTTGTGGAGTGCATTCAATGGGATGATGACCAGCACAGCTGGGGTCGGGAGAAGAGACTGGATTCCTAGAGGGCACCAGGTATGGTCGGCTGCAATGGATGCTACATTCCTCAAAAAAGAGCAGCAATGCTGGGAGAGGAAGGAAACAAAAGACAGGACAGGAAACCAAGTGGAGACCAGAGACAAGAACCAGGCTGTGACTAAGCAGGGCCCACCAGTGGCCACATGCCCTACTTCCACCCCTGGAGACTCCAGGGACGAGATGTGTCCACGTGATGTTCCTTTGGATTCTTTCCAGCAAGATACAGAGGTGTGGACTGCAGTCCATGTGGTCACCAGGACTGACTGTACCCAGACAAATGGACAGATATAATGTGGTCACACACACACACATACACACACACACAGACACACAAACACACACTACAGTCTCCACTGCCAGCTGGGACGAGCCCAGCGGCCAACAGGCATGCAGCAGGGCGAGGGGTCCAGAAAGACATGGAGACTATGTACAGGGGGCGGGGTGGCCAGCAGGCTCCCTTCCCCCTCCAGCCCCTGGCCTCTTGTCCTCAGGGAGGTCCTTAGGAGCACGAGGGAGAGGGGCTGGTGGCACTCTCCAAAGAGGACTGGGACAGGCGCCTGGTAAGGGATCCGAGTGTGGAGTCAGCCACAGAGGATGTGGGGAAGAGTTTGTACCAGCCCGTGACAGCGGCACTTAGGTCCAACTCGTCCAGCATGATCTGGGCCATACCCATGAAGCACTTGTGGTCCATACGGCCGTAGTCTCCCCAGACGATCACCTGGCAGAAGGAAGGGGAAGGGGGAGGCACTGAACCTCCAGGACTGGGCAGCGGGCCCAGGACCTACCAGCTTCCCGCGGGCACAGATGGGAGAGTCGGAATTAAAAAACAATACGGGCCTGTGCTTTCTGAGCACCTGGGACATGGCAGACTGTATCCTATGGGGGCCATGCACCATCTCAACTGTTGTAAGAAGTACTCTTCCCCTCTGTGGCTCAGGGGGTTAACTAACCAACACAATGCCCCACAGTGATCTGGGATTAGATCCTGGGTGCATCTGGTTCCAGACCTCCTCCCAGCAACCCCAGGCAGCAGCTCTCTCCACAAAGGAACAGACGTGTTCAGGGCCTGGGTCATAGCTGCAGCCCTGCTGCTGGCTGCTGGCTGCTGTGGGCCTGAATAAGCCCCTTGCCCTGACTGTCTCCATCTGGAATTCGAGGAGGAAGAGATTGGCTCAATGAGTTTTCAAACATTTTTAAAAAACAGACATCTGATACTGGGCCTCTGCCCCAGAATCCCAGAGTTCTGCAGCACTTGGGTTTGTAACCCCATGGGCCCTTACGACAGAACCCCATCACAGCTCAGAGGAACAGCCTGCTATGAGATGGACAAGCTGGAGGATTAAAAACATCAGAGGTGGATTCCTGAAAGGGGATTATGGGATTCGAGGCTCTTCCTCGGCTTTCCAAGTGCCCGGAGGTGAGCAGCTGTCTCCACAGCCCCAACGGGCAGTGGACTTGAATCTCCAGACCTCACCCAGAATAATCTTTTCTCCTTTAAAATGAATCTTGGGTGTTGGTTACAAATAAGCAAGCCAGGCTTCAGGCAAGGCAAGTCACCACCACTTTTAACTTGGTGAGTGTCTGCCTATGTGCAAACTCTTAAACGTTTTTAAAAATATTTTATGTGCACGCATAAACATGAGTCAAGGTTCCCACAGGGGCCAGAGGCACTGGGACCTCCTGGAGCTGGAGCTAGAGGCAGTTGTGAGTCACCCCAACATCTGTGACAGGAACTGTCTTCTACAATAGTGGTGCATGCTCTTAACCTCTGGGCCATCTCTTCTCCGCACATCCTAACCACAATGAGTGTCAGGCAGGGACTGAGCCCAGAAAGTCAGGGAGGCCCCTGTGAACTCAGGTTCATCTACTGAAGGGGCGCAATGAGGCAACACCCCACCCTCAGGCTCATCAGGAAAAGCCACTGATACACTGTTTCGTTCTCAAGGAGCTGGCTGGCCCGAGAGTCACCCAGACTTGGGCTCAGTTCTGCTCATCACTCAGCTGAGCAGGCCCTTCATCTTTCTGAGACCCCGCCTCCTCATTTGCAAAATGGGGAAACCACACCTCCTTCCCAGGATCACCTCTGAGGAAGACATAAATCGTTCCAGAAAGTGCCTAGCAACACCCAGCACCCAGTGAGGGACAAGGCACAGGTAGGAAAGGTAGGAAAATGGAGACGGCCAGCGAATAAAGCCTGGTTCTCCTGCCCAGCTGGGAGAACGGGGAGCTATTTCACTATCGCTCAAAACCCTATGAATTGTTGGGGAACAGAAGCATGGGCTGTGAAATTAAAACACAGAGGGGAACAGGAAGAGGGAGGGAAGGAAGTGGGGGGAGAAAGAAAAAAGGGGACTGGCGAGACGGCCCCGCAGGTGAAGTGCTTTACACAGAAGCTGAAGGACCTCAGTTCAATCCCCGGAAGCCACGTCAAGGCGAAGGAGAACTGACTCCACACTACATGTGTGCCTCCCAAATGCACGTGCACCCACCCCCTACCATGATAAAGAAGAGGCGATGTAAACGAGTGCACCTGGTTCAATGCTTGACCTGAACTTGAGTGTCTACCCTGTAAACACTGACCTGCAGAACCTTGCCTTGGGGCCCCTCGTCAAAGAGCAGAGCCTGCTGGTACAACGGATCACAAGTCTTCTTGGCCACCTTCGTTTTTTTCTTGGCTACACATGCCCCGTTCTCCAGCAGGTAAGCCTTGATATAGGTGGCTGAAAATGAAGGCGCTTGGTTGGGAGAGATGCCATAGCCTGCCCCCACCCTCCAGGTGGTTCTGGTGGGGGGTGGGATGAGCTGGCCCAGCTTGCTCACCAACCTTCCATCCAGGCAAGGTGTGGATCACTGTCCACAGCACTGCTTTAGGGCACTGGTGAGCTGAGGACTTGCTTACTAGTACCCCATCCCTGCCAAGACCCTTCCTCACGTCCCCCAGCTGCTCAGCCTCACCTGGGAGGGATTTGGAGCCTGGTTTGGGGGTTAGGCCCCGAGCTTCAATCACTTCCACCTCCAACTGGCCGCTCCGGTCCATGATGGCAATGTGCACGTCTCCTGTAAGGGAAAAGAACGGAAGTCCAGGTGAAGTCAGATGGGGCAGGCTGGAAGATGAACCGGAGACCACCACCCTGCAGGGGATGCTGCGGGGTCCCTGGAAAGGGACTGTGACAGAGCAAGCTGCACATGTTGAAACTGCTCTCAAGAGATCACTTCAAAGGGACTAAGAAACACTGTGATAGGCTGTGGGGGAATGACCCTCAAGGGACACATGCTCAGGTCATAACTAAGGGCTACCAATGTCTGGTAGACTAGGGGCTTCTGCTTTGCTACACAGAACAGGCAAGTCTGGGAGGCAGGGCCTACACAGCAGCCCTCAGCCAGTCTCTTTATTATATGTCAGACAGATACCAAGAGAGTATCCACGCGAAGAGACGCTAAGCTATGAGCCTGCCCAGGACATCTTTGACCCTGGACAAAGGGAGTAGGGCAGGTCCCCATCACCTGTGTGCTGAAAGCCAAGAGCTCATAACTTACTCCAAAAAGGTATGGGCTTCAGTCATGCTGACTTTCAGGAGTTCTTAGCTTTGCTCATTGTGGGGGAGCTAAGTTTAGAACTACATAGTAGTTGTTTGGAACACTCTTCAAATGGGTGTAGAATTATAAACTTGATCTCCACCCCCCAAAAGAAAATTAAATGAGTTAGAAAAATTAAACATCATCGTCATCATGTTATTATTGGCATTTATATACTTTGGGGGCAGGAATTCACCACATTCAGAGACACCTTGAAATGTATCCTCCTCCCTCCAGTGATTCCCGACCTTGGCAAGGAGACCAATGGGTCTCAATCTATCACAACATGCCTAACCGGGAATGTACACTTGTCTTTCCTGGTTTGGAACACAAGGGGGCACCACACACAAAATATTCTAGGTTCTGATGGGTCAGTAAAGATTATGGAAGTGGCTGGCACTTATTGGTGTGTGTAGGGATAAGGGATTGGGATAATGAGCAGGCTCCAATACCAACCAAAATCTCAGAATTAAACAAATCCAATACCCAGGGCCAGAAGAGAGTGGACCTTGACTCTGAGGGTCTTGTGGACCCCTCTTCCAAGGAAGGAAGGATAGTGCCACATACAGAGTCCTAAACTGGCACAAAATCCCAGCTCCACTGTCTGCATTCACTTCCCTCTTCTGCTGTGAGGGTCAAAGGTCAAGAACCATCAGGATGAGGTTGAGTAGAGACATCTGGATCAGGCAAAGCTCAGGCCAGACTGATGGGGAAGCCTGCCTGAACATGGGGAGGGGGAGGCTTGAGAGCGGCTAAGAGGACCCGATGTGGGCTTTGAGAAGAGCTTCCTAGCTGCCAGAAAGAGATGAGAAAATTACTAAAGGTCCCTCGGTGCCAGACACTGTTGGGAGTAACAAGTCCAATTAGGCACAGTTCCTAAGGAGAACACTAAAATGCTTTATAGAAAGCATCTAGCAGGAGCTCAGAAAGGGTGGTGAGGCTGGAGAACTAAAGCAGGAATTACTGATTCCATTTTCCCGATGAGGAAACCGAGGCTCAGAGAAGGGTCGTGACTTACTTGTCCAAGGTCAGAGAAGGTAAATCAACAGAAGCCAACAGTGTCTACACAGCAGGAGAGAGTGACCGTGGGGGGGGGGGGACAGGGCGGCGTAGGGGCAGTCTGGAGAAACAGCTGCTGAACACTGAGGAGAGGAAGGCTGGGACCCCGGCCCCTCCTGCTGCCTGCCCTACCGTGCACAGGCCCCCACTGCTGTGCCCTCCCCCCTCCCCCCGCCCCTGTCCTTCTTCCAAGACTTACCCATGGGGGGTGTGGCCAATGTTTGTCGCCCCACAATCTGGGCTGGTCCCAGGCCATCCAGAAAATCACTGAACTGGCTTTCAGCTCCAAGCCGTGTGGGGAAAATAAACCTGCAGAAGGAAACAGAGGGCACGTGAGGGTAGCAGGGGGGTGAGCGGTGGGGATGGATGCAGAGGCCTGCATCCGGGGAGCTGTGCCTCCGTTTCTCGCCTGTATACTGTGACTAGATTACTCTAACTGGGAGTGAACACCTGTTCATTTCTGCACGTTGAAGAAAAATACTTCAGGCTTCGTGTTTTAGACAGTCCCACTGTGTACTTCTGGCTAACCGAGAATTCACTATGTAGCCCAGGCTGGCCCCAGATTCACGACAATCCTCCTGGCTTAGCCTCCCAAGTGGGTAACAAGCAGGTCCCACAGTATCTGGCATGGAAAACAATACTTTAATATTATTAAAGAGACTAATGAAGATATTTAAGGCATTAGATCCTTATTTTTATTATTTATTTCTTGAGACAAAGACTTGTGTATCGCAAGCTGGCTTCAGACTCATGATGTAGCCAAGGTTTGGCCTGGAATTCCTGATCATCATACCTCTGCCTTCTGGGATTACAGGCATGTACCAGTATACCCAGTTTATGGAGTGCTAGGGACAGACCCCAGAGCTTCATGATTGCTGGACGGACATGCTACCAACTGAGCTGCATCCCAGCCCAAGCCCCGAGATTTCTGAAGTGATCATTAGAGGGCAGGGCATCCTCATGAGAGCATGCCAAAGTCAAGAATGAGAAACAAGTTAGAGGGACTCTTACTGCCTGGAATAAGTTCCAAGAGCTGAGGTTTGATTTTTTTTTTTTAACCAGAAATTTAAAATCCAAATCAATAAGGTGAGGTGGTTCTCAAAACGGCAGCTGAGACCAAAATAACCTAACGATGAGGTTGAGATGAATGGCAGGTGATTGTGGGTGGTCCGTGACTGGAGGGGAGGGGGGCTGGAAATAGTAACAAGACAAACTGACAGTGATTGAAAGCGGGCCAGCCGCCAGCAGCGCATCGAACGTTCCACGTGCCTTACATCATTAATCCTTACAACCGGGCTGTGTGGTAGGAACCATTATTGAATTTCACAGATGAAACAGACGTTTCCAAGAGGTAAGAGACTGGCCTTGTCTGCAAGAGGGTGACACCTGGCTCACCGGGGGATGGTGTGGGGGAAACAGTCTAGACACATGAGGTACAACAAATGGCAATGAACTTGGCTTCTGCCTCTGCGGCTGCCATCATGTCCTCAGCCCCAGATGTTCTGGGTACGGCCAACAGGGACAGCTTGCTCGGGGGCCACAGTGAACTCGAATATGCAGATCTTTTAGTGGCAGCCATGAGATCTTTTAGGGGGTCAGAGAGGAATCCCTGTTGGGCAGTTTGGAGTAGGGGCTCCAGTGGTTAGTGATGGGGGAGCAATAGGTCTGTGGGACAGAACCTGCATTCTCTTACAAGGCTCATCTTCCACCCTTAGGAAGAGGCTTCAAGGCATCCACTTTTATTAATCGTGATCAACAATAGCCTAGCGTCATTCTTTTTTGTATTAGGGTAGGTACATATGTACTCTTTGTATATGTGTGTGTTTTCAAGAGCCAGAGGTCATCATTGGGTGTCTTCCTCAATCATTTTCTATCTTATTGGTTTAGACAATCTTTCACTGAACCTGGAGTTTGTAGATTTGGAGAGACTGGCTGTTAGCAAGTGCTAGGGATCCTCCTGTCTCTGTCTCTGCAATAATGGGGTTATAGGCATGTGTACATCCAGCCTTTTTACATGGGTGCTGGAGCCCCCCATTGGGTTCTCATACATGTACAGCAAGCATTTCACTGACTGAGCCATCTCCCTCTCGTTTCTTGGCCTTCCTCCTCCTCCTCCTCCTCTCTCCACCCACCCCTCTCTCATTGACACAATGCCTCTTATAGTCCAGGCCGGTTTGGAACTCACAATGTAGTTAAGTCTCTGACCTTAAACTCTTGGTCCTGACCCCACTTCTCAAGTGCTGGATTTATAGGTGTGCACCACCCCACCCAGCCCTGGTGTCACATTCTTATGACAATGAGACCTCAGAAGAAAAAAAGAGAGGTAGATTTGGGGCTGGAGAGATGGCTCAGAGGTTAAGAGCACCGACTGCTCTTCCAGAGGTCCTGAGTTCAATTCCCAGCAACCACATGGTAGCTCACAACCATCTGTAATGAGATCTGGCACCCTCTTCTGTATACATAATAAATAAGTAAATCTTTAAAGAAAAAAAAAAAAAGATGTAGATTCAAAGTCTCAGAACTGGGGCTCATGGGGTGTGTATGTGACTGGTATACGGTGTGGAGATTATGAATAAAGGTTATGGAATCAAGTGACCTTAGTGTAAACAATGGCCTGTGTCTTAAGAATTGTGCTTGTGGGTAAAGAGCCTCTGCCACTTAGTAGCTTCGGTTCCCTCGTTGTACATGGAGACATGATGGTTTCCAAATTCACTCAGGTTGGGCACAAGTGTTAAATGATCATAGCACATGGCTTTGAGAGAGGGGGTCACTAGCCTAAGGTACCCATCAATGCTCCGTACAAGGCAGGAGGTAGTAAATGCTAACGGCTACTTGTTTCCATGTTAGAAGGTACAGTTGGCCACCTGTATCTACGGGTCTTGCATCTGTGGATTCAAGCAACCACAGATTGAAAGTATGAAGAAAAGGGTTGTCTGTACTGAGCACAGATTTTTTTTTTATCATTATTCCTTAAACAATACAGTCTAGGCTGGGAATTGGGACGTACACCTATAATACCAGTGCTTAGGAGGCTGAGGCAGGAAGATTCTGAATTGAAGGCCAGCCTGAGCTTTATAGTGAGACCTATATAACAAGTATCACTATTGCATTTCGCTTTGGCTGGGTGTTACAGGTGATCAAAAGAGGACCCGATCACACAGGAGGATGGGTACAGCGAGTATGGGGACACCATACCAGTCAGTGTACTGAAGGGATTCAAGAAGCTGTGGGTTTTAGATCCATGGGAGGTCTTGGAACCAGTCCCACAGGGATGCCAAAGGTTCCCTGTACAGGAGTAAGGACAGTCACTGAATACTAAATAAGCCACAGGATCCTGAGACTGAAAATTATAGGGCCTTGATGAAAGAGAAACAGAAAAATCTACCAACTCCGATTCAGAACAGATCTGGAGGGTATCTAAGCAGTGACTGTCAAATGCTCGCTCCAACTCACATGCAAAAAGAAACGGGCTGCCAACACCAAGGCCCACTGCTGACCTATGCCGTCCTGAAAGAACCCTGCTACACAGGCTACACCTGTGTCTTCTAGTTCTTTCTCTAATGCTGCTTTTGACCCACTACAGCGATCTTACTTCCTGCCTATGAGTCACAAGGTAAGATGTGACTGTTCTAAAAACATGGATCTAGTCCAATTTTCTTCCTTAATCTCCAAGCAAGGTGATTTATAAAGATTTCACACAACTAAGCCATGAAAATGAGTCTAGGCTTAAAAGGAATTTAGGGTCACATTTTCCTTTCTGCTCATCTCCTCTGGAGCAGGGTCTAAGGTGGGAGATGGGAGGCAGGAAACCCAAGTCCCCTCCTGAAATAAAAGAACCAATGATGCGCTCCAGGTCCTCTGAGGTGTTCTGTTGGGAGCCATGGGAAGACCTGGGCCCAGGGACCAGACAGCTGGAGAGGGGAAGGGGAAGCCGGGGCAGGGAGGTATGCAGACATCTTGGCTGGAAACCAAATTGGCAGGTGCACGCACGTGCCCTCGGAGCTGTTGCTGTTGGTGCTCCCGTCGGTGGACTCCCGGCTGCCCTGGCGCGTGACCCGGCTCCGCATCTCCACCGCAATGCCAGTCTCCGTGCTCCGGCGGATGTTGCTGCGCAGCTTCTTAGTGGCCCCTTCTGGGGTCCCCAACCCAAGAAGAGAGAGGGAACAAGGTCAAAACATGGCGTAGGCTTCTCGAAGAGTGCTACCAAAGTGCTGCTCTGGACAGAGAAGCAGGCGGGCATCTGCCGAGGCTGGGACACCACTGAGCTGAGCCCCCGGCCCAGCGCAGGGTAATGATACAGAGAAAGCTGCCCAGAGACGTGCTGCGTGCCCCCAGAGAAATGTAGCTGTCCTGCAGCCGAGAGGCCCTCCCCCTCCACTGGGTTCTCTTGACTCTGCCTTCCCGTTCTGTTCAGCCTCAGCCCCCAAACTTAAGAGCTGCTCCTTCTTCTCACTTCTGGAGAGTTTGTCTGTTCTGGGATTTCCAGATTTACTTTCCCTCTTTTGGATTCCTACCAGACCCCAAACCCACCTCTCTGCTGCCCTAGAAAAGCCCCCATTGGAAGCCTGACCATTGGAAATTGGCCTTCTCAAGGTAACGTCTAAGAAGGAGAGCATCACAACCGTCAAGCTGGACCTTGGAAGGCAAGACTGCAGGTGGATGGGGCGGCCAGCCTAACCTGACCAAGTTGGAGTTGAGAAGGTCCACAGCAGAGTCCGTCCCCTGTCTCCACACCTTCTGTGCAGGGGCCCCCAGCCCCCTCCTCAGCCCTGCAGGAAACACAGGGCACTTTCCCTCTCTGAGTAGCACGCCAGCCTGCCTGGGTTTCCATGGCAACCTCCTTAGCATTGCAGTGTGGTCCCTCCAGACAGCTCTCCTCCTGGGCGGGGGTGGGGAGGGGAGACAGGCTGGGGTTTTGCAGGGACTCCCCTGCTAAAGCTTGATTGCTGAGCAACTTGATGGGGAGGAAAGTGGCACTCAGACAGAGTCGGCACCAAAGGGGCCATTTGCTGCCACCAGTTACAGGCCCAAGAAAAGGGTTAGTTGAGTGGCCTGCAAGGGTGCCTAGGGCAGGGTAACAGCACATTTATCCCTGAAGGCAGCCAACTGTAGGCTGGGGAGAGGATGTTCACGTCCACAGCTTGGGAAAAGGAGGCCTCTATTCTTCCTATTTTGCCCCACTTACCCTTCAGGAAGTCCCCACTGGATGAGAGAAGGTCAGGAGGGCAAACACCAGCAGATAAGGTGGTGGAGGGGAGGTGATGGGAACAGGGGCAACATACAGAAAGATGTGTTCTCTAGACTCAGCGCAAGCTATCAGCATAGCTAGCATATCTGGGAATCACTGACACTGACACACACACGTACACACACACACACACACACACACGCACACACGTACACACACACGTACACATGCACACACACAGAGTCATTTTAGTTCAGGCATATTTCTCTTACACATGCATAAGACAGACACACAGGAGTGCTGACTATCACATATATGAATACAATAACCTCATGTAAGATACCGTGTGTCTGTCTATACAAAGTCACACAGGCCCTCCGGGTCTTACATGGACACAGTGTACACTGTCAAACAGGTTTTATATATATATATAATCTTTAATACCTAGAATTGAGCCCATCTACTCACCACACATAATGATGTCCACCCACACATGGTATATGACCTACCATGGGACTCTCTCTGTCCCTGGCTCCTAAATGCCTCATCCCCTCTAACCCAGTTAGAAGACAGATGGCTGTGGGGGGGTGGGGTGGGACTGAAAGTCACCCTGCCTCCCCCTCACATCCTCACCCCCTCAACACACGCTCTTTTAGAGCCTGGGAAAGCTCTGGCCCATTTGGAAGTGAAATTACCTTCTTAGATAAGATTTGCCCAACCCAGTGTGAGCGTCCGTGAGTGGGAAATGTGCAGAATCCTGAAAGGTCAGAGATACTTCTCCAGGCCCTTCCACCATTTCACAGATGAAGAGTCCAGGGTTCTGATACCAAAGAGCTGGCTAGCCACCAGGCCCTCAGACTCCCTGCCTGACATGACACTTCCCCTTCTCGATGTTTCCTCTCTTGGAGGTGTGACTCAGCAGAGATTAAACTCCTGTGTATTCAGTGCTGGGAGAAAGGTCGTGCAAACTCAAGAGAGAAATCCCCCCACTGGCTTTGTTCCTGCCCAGCCTCGGCCCCTGCTGACCCAGGGAATAACTTTATGGTGTTTCTCTCTAGAGAACTGACTGGTCCATGTGGTTGCAATAAATTCACTGTTCCTTGGAGAAAGATTCCAGGAGCCATTCTATCTGTCCTGTCACATACAAAAGAGGAGCCGTCATGGCCTGCAGCAATACTCTCTGTGCCTCAGGAGGGAAGGGCTCTGTCCTTGGTACTGGACATTTAGAAGTCTACTTCTACCAAGCATGACCCCCTGGCAGGCTCAGCTTAATTAATGCCAGGCCAGATTTTACTTAGGTCCTAGGACCCCAAAACTCTGACCTCACCCTTCATTGCTCCTACAATTTAGAGAACTGATAGATCTCAAAGGAAGTTGGGAGAGAGCATTGTTAGCTCCATTTTACAGAAGAGGAAACTGAGTCCCGACCAGAAAGTGACTTTTTGGCAGTTCCATGGAGATCTACGACGCCAGAACAGGCCCTCTAAAGCACAGGGTGAGATCTGGGAGGTCTGCAATAGGGCAAAATGATGACAAACTGGAGGAGTGCAGACAGGCAGGGGACTAGAGGGAGGATGATGTACGGACTAGACATTGCACTATGTGAACTGGGGCAAAGGAACCAAGAAGATCAAGGTGTGGATGAACTAGGAGGGTGGGGTTCTTGGGGAAAAAAAAAGAAAAAGAGCTCCAAGGGCTAGGCCCAGGAAAGGAATTCTTCCTGACTCCCCACAGCCCAGCCCTACAGGGAATCAAGTCATTCCACTCGGGGCAACAGGGGCACCCTTCTGGGATCTTTTCTCAGCAGCAATCCCTGGTGAGTTGACCACATACTACTTGCCTGTAGTCCCAGAGTCTCCCAGCCAGGATGATGCTCCAAGCTGAGGCACTGGCATACTCAAAGCTTGCATGCATACATGCACGCATGCACGCACACATGCACACAATTAAAAATAAAAATAAATCTTTTTAAAATATCAACACTTTGCTGAGTGTCTCCCATGTGCCATTCACGAGAGGCTGGGTACCTTTGCACATCTATCATTTAATCCCTGGATAGATCTATAAAGCATATATTTTGTCTTCAACAAACAGCGGGCTCAGAGAAGGGAAGCAGCTTGCCTGAACTGTCCAGCTAGTAAATGTTGGGGTGTGGCTGCAAAGGCCAGCCTGAGGTCATTCCCCAGGGAAGTGCCTTCTCCTCAGGCTCTGGAAGTCTCGTAGATAAATGAGTACATCAGACTGGATGACCTCGAGGGCCCTTCCTGCTATGACATTCAGTGATTAGATGATTCACAGGGACCTGCACTTGGAAAGGCATCTGGGCAATTCCCCTGGCCCCAGACCTTGGGCCTTTAGACATGCCCTTACACACCACAAAGACAAGGCATCCAGAGGCCCCAGCATCGTGTCTCTCCCCAAGGTAGCAGGTCTTCCTGGCATCTGCTCCCATCCCAGCCTGCTGCTGTCTGAAGCAACAGCAGATCCCGCAATGACTCCCAGTGACTCAGGCCTTGGAGACTGTCACTCCCAGTCACTTTGCATACAAGACATCTTTGGGTCTGGAGCTGGATTCCTGTGCTTATACTACCAGACACAGACCTCTAGGTTCCAACACCTCCAGGACTTTTTTTTTTTTTTTTTTTTTTTTTTGGGCTTTTCAAGACAGGGTCTCTCTGTGTAGTTTTGGTGCCTGCCCTGGATCACTCTGTAGACCAGGCTGGCCTTGAACTCAGAGATCCGCCTGGCTCTGCCTCCCAAGTGCTGGGACTAAAGGCGTGCGCCACCACCGCCCAGCTCCTCCAGCACCTTCTAATCTTAATCCCCCCCAGGTTGCTTCTATTCCAGCCCTCCTTGTCCCAGTCCAACTCCCCATCTTCCTGCTCTCTACTCTCAAGTCTACACTGCCCAGCCAAAGGTACTAATGACCTCAAGACCCTCCCCATCTAGTCTTTCCCTGAGCAGAAAACACACGGGAGCCTGAGCGCTGGAAAAGACCATCCCCCGTGTTCCTGTAGACAGCTTTGTAAAAATCTATTTTAAGGTCTGGAGAAGCACCCCCAAATACCAGCCCCAATGGGGCGTCTTGATGAGCATCCTCCCTGGATGCTCCAGCATTCTACCCTTCCCCACCCCCGTCCAGCTGCCTACTTGAAGGTTTTTGGGGGAAGTTGTTACTCTGAGCAAAATAAGCAGGAAGAGATTTTAAAACAAAGCCAGCTGGTGTCTGGACCAATGCCACAAATGGAGGTCTGGGTAGGGAGGTCTGGCTCCTCTGTGATGTGGGGGCCACATGTGGCTGTGTGAGACAAGGTGAATCCCCCCCCCCCAAGTCTGAACATAACTGGAATTCTGTAGCCAGATGTCTGAAGATGCATACCCTATATATGAGGATGTATCGGCTAAGGCATATGTGTAGCTTGGTGAGGCGCATGTGCATCTAAGTGATGTGGGTCTTTTTTGTCTGTGTTCAGAGAACCGTATTTAGAGTTTATTTGCAACCATGGACAGTGTAATGAGAATAACTGGACCGTGCTTTCCTGGCAGTATAAGTGGCTTGTCTGAGCAAATGAACACTCTGGATCTGTCACTGCAGGAGCCATGTATTTGTGTGTCTCTCTTGTGACTTTGCGATGCCTATGTGTGACTATGCAACTGTATTTGTGGGGCTATCTGTCCTTAGGGGACTGAGAGATGACAACTAGGACAAGATCATGAGGATGTCCGTCTAGAAAAGTGTGGGGTCCCTTGGCTGTTTCAAACAACGTCTGATAAATGCACCAGTCAGTATGTGGCGGCGGCGGCGGCGGTGGCGGCGGCGGCAGCGGCGGCGGCATGTACAGAGCCGGAACTGGGAGGGACAATAGGGCTTGAGTCTGGACTCCACCACCCGAAGCTGTGCAGTCTGGAGCACCTGACTGTTCCTCCGGTTTGTCCCTGCCTGCCAGTTAGGACTACAGAAAGTCACGCACACCCGCCCATAAAGCACCCACAAAGTGTGCATCTACCGGACTCAACAACACCCCACTCCCCTCCTCCCCCCCCCCACTTCCCCCCTTCCTGGTGCCCACGCCCCTCACCAGGCTGGGGGAGCTGCAGCGTGCTTTTGCTCCACTGGGTCAGGCCAACGATAGCCACCATCTTGGCCCCCAGGCTGCTGCGTCGTTTCTTGGCTGTGGTGGTCCCGGGGCCACCCCCAGCTTGCTGGGATCCACAGATCTCGCCGCTGATGCTGGAGCTCCGTACCACGTTCCTAGAGGCCCCAGCTGAGGCTGGACCAGGCTCCCCGTTAAACATGGTCCTCAGGGCGGCAGGGCTTCAGGCAGTTCTGAAGGTGAGCGGGAGAAAAGGGGGTCCACATCACATCCCTGTGACTCTCCTGCTACTCCACCACTTCCTAGCTATGTGACTTTGGGTCATTCACTAGGTCTCTCTGAGGTGGTAAGGATGAAATGAACGAATAATAAATCTCCAAGTCTGACTCAATAAACGTGGGCACCGTCACTTGTCCTGTGTGTGTGAGGCCTGGGGTGAGAACCCACCCCAACCCTCAACCCCCCTCCCAGCCTTGCAACAATCAGAACCAAAGCCTGGGACCTGGCTCTGAGGGTAAGGTGCTTGCTGCCAAACCTGACCTCAGTTCTCCTCCTGGAACTCACATAGTCCCGGGGATCTCAACTGCCAAAAGTTGACCTCTAACCTTGCCACACAAACTGTGGCACATGCGCACTACCTCCCCCCCCCACTAAATAAATAAATGTAATTTAAAAATTGTAATATACCAAATAAGACAACAAAACCCCTAGAGAACAAAAATGGAACTTTTAGAGCCTGGCTCTGGACAAGCTGCAGACGACTTCGTTTGGCAGTAGAGACAGGCTTGGGGTGGAACTCCAAAGGCTTCCATCCACTAGCTGGGTAACTGTGTGACCAGACATGTTGGAGTCTCCACAAATGCCTTAGCAAAACAACAACAACAACAAAACATCAAAGCCCTTGTACTCCACAGGATGGCTTTAAGGATTAAATTAGGGACTGTGCATAAAATGTAAAGGACAATGCCAAGGCAGGTCACGCTCACAGTGAGTGACAAGAGCAGGAAGAGAAGTCTGTGCAGAGAGGGGCAGAAGGGGCTGGCCCAGAAAAGCCTAAAGTGGAGTCGGAAAATCACAGTCCCCTATACTTCAGACAGACCTCACTGTCAACATCTAACCCGGCTCTGTTCTGTGCTTTTAAAACATAATTGGACTCATACCGTAAATATGATTTTAAATTCTGGGATTTTTCATCCAACATCACATCGTAGCATTTCCCAATGTCATTAACACTTTGGATAAACGTTTTAATGCCACTGTAATCGTCCCTTGTACAGACGGCACATAATTGACTTAAATATTTCAATGCAGTTACCTCCTGAATCTGATCCAAGTTTCTCGCTCCTCTCTTTTAAAAACACTGAAGCCAGGCGTGGCGCTTCACGCCTGTGACTCCAGCACTTGGGAGGTGGAGGCAGGAGGATCAGGAGTTCAAGGTCACCAGATTCGGCCACCTGAGATCCTGTCTCAAAACAAGCAAACACTGAGATGAACATCTTTCTGAACTGGTTATGATTTCCTTAGAAACGGATTGGCGGGTGATGGGGTGAGAATGACAGGGAGTGTCCTAAATTCCTAGCCGACACCCCCTCTCCCCAGCTGGCTGGCAGACAATGGTTTTGGCCAGGTGCTACCCTGTCTCGTTTCTGAGGCAGACACCGATTAACTTAAGGTCACTGGTGAATGGTGAATGGCTTTCCCCTCAGCAAGTCATTTGTTCGGGAGCAGGGCATCTGACCAATGCTCAAACAGCTCACCTTAGGAGTGGTGGAGGGAGCAGGTCTCTACCTCCCAATCCATGCCCCTCCTGCTACAGCCCAAATGCAGGCAGAGGCCAGTGATGCTGAGGACCAGAGCACACAGCACGGAGAACACTGGGCCATACCTGGAGCCTGCTTTTCTCTGGTATTCAGTTCACAAAGAATGTGTTTTCTATTGCTTAAGCCAGTGTGAATCAGTGTTCTCCGTTATATCTAAAAGCATTCTGCCTGATATTAGGGATTTAAAAAAAAAATTCTTGGATTATATTGCCAAATCCCTTTCCAAAGTATAAAAATTTACTGTCCTCATTAACTGCATTCAACAAATGTTTAATTTCCTAAAATTCCAAGGCCAGGGCCGAGTGCCAGGGATACAGCAGTGAGCCAGGTCCACTTGGTCCTGCCCTCCCAAGACCTCCAGTCCAGGAGGGGAGACAGACAGTAAATAACTAATTACACCATTAAATATTTAATGGTGGTTACGATAAGAGCCAGGGAAGAGGAGGACAGAGGGCTCCGAGAACGCTCTGGGGGAGGGGATGGCAGGCGTCGGTGGCCCTGCCTTACACAGAGGTGGGGTCTCTGTGTGTTTGCATGTGTGGAGGCCACAGGCTGATGTCCGGAGTCTCCCTCAATCATCGGTCTCTGCCTTGTTTTCTAAGACAGGGTCTCTTACTGTCCGTGGAGCTCAGTCACTTGGCTAGACCCCAGCTGGGGATCTGAAACGCAGCCCTCATGTCTACACAGCACGTCCTTGAAGCACGGGACCCTCTCTCCAGCCCCAGAACCGTCGTCTCCAGCTACAGCGTGCTATGGCTTGGCTGTTAGGTCCAAGGCCGCACCAGCTGGCTCTGCTCGGGCATAGTCAGAAAACCACCCCTTCATCCTCTGCACCCCTTTGTTCTACGTTGGCACCCAGTCTCCTCCTGGGCTAGCTGTGCATCCCCGGGGTCAGGACGTTTTGCTTGAGGGAGTCTGACTTTTGAAAAGGATGTAGGAGATGGGAAGAGGAAGTGAAGGTGGGAGGGGGTGGCTTTTTTCCGGCTGCCAAGGAAGACACAGTCCCCACACTGCTGAGAACGGCCACTGGTCCTGTCAGTGTGGCTCCTGCTAGACCAGTGTGGACTGAGGCTGAACAGAGGGGGTGAGTCAAGGCCTCCTTCTGCCTTCTTTGGGGCTCTGGATTGCTTCCCCCTTGTGGTGGTGCAGAGTCTAGGGTTGTATTTCTCCGTCCTCCATCAACCTTAGAGCTAATGGAAAGTCCCTGTGGCCTGTGATGATCTCTCCTGTTTAATTTCCATTTCTTGTGCCAGTCTGCGAGGGCTTGGGGGTATCTGTACAGTCTTCTGGTGGAAGATGGGACAGGGCTTATCTGATGGTGTGAATCTGCCACAGCGTGAGTCTAATTGGCCCGCCACAGTAGTTCCGAGAGGTGCCTCATTATCTCTTCAGGGCAGATGAGAACAGCAAGTCTCAGGGAAGCAGAAGACCGGCTTGTCCTACTCAGCTAGGAAGTGGCAAGGCTTGGCTTCCAACCCAGGTCTCCTGCATCTACAAAGAGGCCTACATGCTCGGTAGCCCCTACCCCTCAGTCCAGACCTCATCCAAAGGTGAGGGCCTACCCCTCCAGGGCAGGCGCCACCCTGAGTCTCCGGGTTCTTTGAGAAAACTGCAAGGCAAGTATCTATGATAAGAAAACCCTTTGTGACCCAAGTTCCCCAAGCTGGTGAGAGCATTTAAGGGGAGAAACCCTAGACCACAGCTAGAAAAGCACATAGTTCCCTGGTGAGCCTCCAGGACACTTGAGGGGTGAGAAGGGACAGAATTCCAGACCCTGCCAACTTGGGAGCTCATGTTTCCTCATGAATAATAAACAGACTGACAAGCAGACTGACATCCAGGACTTTGTACCATACTGAGCCATGCTCTCATCTTCAAGTACCTGAAGACTGAGGAGTGCTTGGGTGACCCCAGCCTGCAGGCCACTCCCCAAGAAGGTAGGAGGAGCCAGACCCAAAGCAGTAGGCCTGAGGTCCTGGGCACAGAAACCTGGGAGGCTTGGGTATCGGGATGTGGATCAGAACATAAGTTGATTCCTCCTGTGTTCTTTTCTGGGTCTTGGTTTCCTCGTCTTTGTGTTAAATGGAAGGGGTCAAATTCGGTGCTCTGGAAAAGTCCTTTTGTCAAGGGAGCTGAGTCTGAGACCATATGCTTTGGTGGAAGGCTCAGAACTGGGATTCTTGGGGCTGAGGTATAACTCAGCCAGTAGGGTGCTTGTCTAGCTGGCACACCTGTAACGGCAGCACTGGGGGAGTAGAGACAGTAGGGCCGAAGTTCAAGGTCATCCTTGGTTACATAATGAGTTCAGAGCCAGCCTGGGTTACATCAGACCCTGTTGCAAAACATGCGGGGATGATGGGCAGAGGACAACAACAATAACCATGTCTCTAAGTCCTCTCTGCAGGGATGCCAGAGGCACAGGGATCAATCACACTGAACCCCAGAGGAAGGAAGTTCAGTGCACAGCAGCCCTGAGCCGTCAGATCACAGGGACGTGGAAGGGGAGGTAGCAGAGACATGAGAGAGTGAGAACCCGGAACACAGCATGCCACATACTGAGGACTCAAACAATTGCCGAGTGAACGACATAATGTCCTTTCCGGGAAGGTCACATCACATTGCCCTGCTCGAGCAGGACCCTTTCCCTGACCAGTTCCTGACACATCAAGGTAGTGATCCTCTTGTGATGCCCTGACTTACAGAATCCTCACTTGGCAGTGCTCTGTGCTGACTCCCACCCACTCACTACACAGGAGCAGAGGCAATGATCCCGACGTGTCCTTGGGAGACACCCAGGGATGGGCCTGGTGTTTCCTTTTCTGCCCTCGGAGGGGACCCTCTACCTGGGGTCTTGCTACCCTAGGGACGCTACAATTCCTGGGGCAGGTCTCAAGGCCCTGCCAAGCCCCTCCACAGCCTTCCGTCCCTTGGACTATGTGACTGACAAGCCAAGCAGCTTTTCTTGGCAGTCAGTGAAGGACCCCAAAGCCCAAGATGAACTTAGCCACCCACTCTTAGAAGGACCTCACCCCAGGGTGCCTGCACTGTGAGGCCGGAGAGGCCAGCAAGTGAGTGAGGCTCATCTACCTTTCTCCATCATCTGCCTACAGCAGCATCACTTGTTCCCAGAGGCCAGACCGACCTCAGGAGCCCCTCAACAGTGCTCCGGCGCCAGCTCAGGAGAAGTAGCTCCTGAGTCCAAACTGACACATCCTCCCTACTCCTCCTGCCTTTCAACTACAGAGGCGGAGATTGGAAAAGAGATACACCCAAGGCTACAAGCCAACCCTAGTCTTCTAAACCCCAGGTTCCTGTCCCATCCCGTCAGGGCGCCCTCCCTCTTTTCCTCCCTCCCACCTAGAGGAAAGAGAAGCTCACCGAGCTGATGAATCTGAGTGTAGTGTTCCGCATCACAGGGGGCTCTGCCCTCTCCACAGCCCAGCCCTAGAGCATCTGCACGATGCCTCTCTTCCACACCGATACCAGTTTTCAGGAAAGGAGAGAAAGGCAATCAGGGCAGGCTTCCCGGAGGAGGAAATGGGATGACAGGGTCTGCAAGGCAAGAATTGAGCACAGAAGAAAGTGAGTTAAGACCTCTGTCTGCAGGGAATTCTAGCAGCTGCTGGGGGAAAAAAACCACAGGTTTTGGGGACAGCTGTGGGACACTGAGAAAGTCCAATTTTCAGAATTTTGTTTCCTCCTTTTTTTGTTTTGGTTGGTCCAGGCCTTGAACTCAGAGCTCTGCCTGCCTCTGCCTCCTGAGGGCTGGGATCGAAGGTGTGTGGGTGCTACTGTTTCCTCCTTTAAAACTCCTGGTCCCTAATCTGCCTTTAGGTACTTCAATGTCAAACTGCTGAAGCCCAGCAGCTTTAAGATTTTTTTTTTTAAAGGATGGGAATGTGTATCTCAGGAGTGGATGTCAGCCTAGCATGTGCAGGCAGACTATGAAATCCATCCCCAGGCCCAGAAGAAGAAAAAAAAAAGCTTAATTAGAGATGTGGTCTCAAGTAGCCCAGGCTGACCTCTAGCTCATTATATAGCTGAGGATAATTTTTTTTTTTTTTTAAAGATTTATTTAGTATGTATACAGTGTTCTGCCTGCATGTTTGCCTGCAGACCAGAAGAGGGCACCAGATCTCATTACAGATGGTTATGAGCCATCATGTGTTGCTGGGACTTGAACTCAGGACCTCTGGAAGAACAGCCAGTGCTCTTAACCGCTGAGCCATTTCCCCAGTCCAGTTGAGGATAATCTTGACCTCCTGATCCTCCTATCTCTACCTCCAAAGAGCAGGATGGCAGGTATGTGCCACTATACCTGTATTGAAGCAAAACAAACAACATTCTCTAATACATGAAGGGCTCACCCAGGCCAGAATGCTCAGGAGCTCTGGGCCCCACCCTCTCTTCCTCTATCTGCTCTGTGTGTCTCTCCTAGAGCAGTGGTTCTCAACCTCCCTAATGCTGTGGCCCTTTAATGTGGTTCCCTATGTTGTGGTGACCCCCAACCATAAGATTATTTTTGTTGATACTTCATAACTGTAAATTTGCTACAGTTATGAATCATAAAGTAACTATCTGTGTTTTCCTATGGTTTTCAGTGACCCTGTGAAAAGGGTTGAGACCCACAGCCCAGCCGTCAGAGTAGGAGGCGCTAACTCTGAGAAAGTCACCCGGAGTCTCTTAACTTCCATCTCTTCTTCTCTAAGAGTCTGCTGGAGCTGGGCAGTGGTGGCCCACACCTTTAATCCTAGCATATGGGAGGCAGAGGCAGATGGATCTCTGTGAGTTTGAGGCCAGCCTGGTCTACAGAGCTAGTTCCAAGACAGCCAGGACTACACAGAGAAACCTTGTCTCAACAAACAAACAAACAAACAAACAAAAATCAACAAAAAAAGAAGAGTCTGATGGCCACCTGGACCTACCTACCCAGCTTTCCCAGCTGACTATGGATCATTTGGGTCAACAGGAACAGATGCACAGAGGGAAGAAAAAAAAAAAGCATGTGCTCCGGAGCTGGGCCGTGTGACATCCAGGCCTTCCACTCCTGAGCAGAGTTAGAAGGCTTCTCTCCCAACCCCCAGCACATGGCTCCTCTTCTCTAAACTGGGATGACCACGTGTGCATTAGGAGTGTTAGGTAAAAGATTACAAAACAAGATCCGTACGTGCTCACTGCCCAGTTAGACAATTACCTACTTACTGTGAATGATGGTGCCTGGTATGAGGTAAACACTTTCCCAGGCATCAGCTTCTGCCCACTGTGAGCAGCCTGTTCAGGGGGAGGTCCATGCACCACCACCGCTCTAGGTGTGTGGGGTACGAATGCACCTCTCAATTGTGATGGTGGGTAGCTGGGAAAGCTGCCTCCGCACCACGCTGGAGCCCTGGCTGGATGCTGGGTCTGGCACCCGAGAACCCTGCCTCAAACCCCAGTAGAGGCCCTTAAGTCTAGCCCCTTCTTCCTCTACTTAGGCAGAGCTGAGAGGGTGGCAGGCATTGGTATGTGGTGAAGGAGGCAGGCTAGGCCAAGAAAGCACAGGCTGCCAGTGTGGGGAGAGGAGCATGATGTCTCACCTAGTCTCCTAATGTGGAGACCTTATCTTTGCAGACAATACCCCCAACACACACACACACACACACACACACACACACACACACACAGACAGAGAGAGAGAGACAGACAGACAGACAGACAGACAGACAGACACAGAGGAGAGAGCCCATAATTTCAAATGTGATCATATCATACAGACCCACAAAGCTGCTGCCCACATTTTAAAGACACAAGCCCATGAGTTCACAGATATGCACCTGCTCACCCACACAAAGACACACAGATGCGGCCACACAGACTTTCAGACTCGTGTGCACACAGCTCCACACAGTCACAGGCAATGTCTCCTCCCGTTGGCCCTGCCCAGCCAGAGGAGCAACAGCAAAGCCCCTTGCTCCCATTGGCAGGAAAGCGAGATGAGTCTTACCTGGAGCCTGGCTCCCTAGGCTGGGGCTCACACACCGGCTTGGAGCAGGCCCTTGTGTGAGCCGGAACACAGACACACTCACACACCCCACACCCCAGCCCCATCCTCTTGGCTCCCATCTCTGCTGGACCATACAAAGAAGCTCATCCGGTGAGGTTTGTGGTGAAGAGATGGGAAGGCTGGCAGGGAGCAGCTGCTGTCACCATGGCTACCAGCTGACCCACTTCTCCACCCAGGCTGGCCCACCCAGCCCAGGCGAGGCGGCTACAGCAGCTTTGGGCAAGGTGGGCCCTCTCCCATCACACGCAGGGAAGGAACAACCCTCGAAGGGTGTGGTAAGGGAATGAGCTGAGACCCAGTTAGGCTGGGTCCTATGAAGGAAGGCACCAGGCTCCAGACAGTCCCTGACAAGAGAAGAGCATTGAAAATATGTTCCCGAGAGATCTGTCTTCTCCCACAGTCTGGGTCACGGCCCTAGTCACAGCCCTCACAGTAATGCAGGTGCTGTGATCACATCCCGGCCAATGTCCCAGACTCAGCATTCCCTCAGTCCAGCAGACTCTGGGCTAGAGGAGCCCTGTCTCCTGTGCAGAGAAGGCTTATGGGACGCAAGGCCCAGCTCCTGCTTTCTTCTGAGTACAGAGCTAACACGTTTCTTCTCCCAGTCAGAGACTCCTGAGGACATGGCTCTGTGTATTCGCTCAGAACCAGCGACTTAGAGAAACCCAAGCTCCAGGATGATCAGTCCCAGGGAGAGATGGTCTTTACCCAGGATGAAAACCTCCCCCACCCCGTGTGACACTTACAACCTCCTTTCCTTCACCTGGCCCCCAATCCCTGACTGACTTTCTCCCCTTGGTTCCACAATATCCTGGCTTCTTGCCCCATCTTTTCCATTCCTCGCAAGTGCCACGGTGTCTCCTGTCTACCTGGAACGCTCTTCTATAGCTTGCGCCTACCGCCATGCTCCAAGGACTGAATGCTTGTCTATCCCTCCACCTCTGCCTCCCTGCTCCAGCTCTTCTCAGCCCCCCTCTGAAGGTCATTTCCTAGCAATCCTCCTGGGCAAAGAAAGTCTCCTCTCTTGCTCCTCCAGAACTCTGTACTGTCCTTGAGTATTATGGGGTAAAGTCCTGATACCCTGTATCTACAGTGTGGCCTTCATTGAAAATGTGACCTTTGCAAATGTGATTAAAGTCATCCTGAAAGGGTGGGGGGTGGGGGCTGTTCCTACTCCAACTAGTGTCCCTTCAGGAAGAGAGCACTGACTAGAGAAAAGGGAAGATGGTATGCAAGTCCAGACTGGAGCACCAAGCCGAAGACTGCCGAAGACTGCCGAGGACTGCCGAGGACTGCCGAGAACTGCCGAGGATCGCACAGGAATCAATCCTTCCAGACACCTTGATTTCAAACTTCCAACCTCCAGAGCTTTGGGAGAACAGATTCAGACTGCTCTGAGCCACCTCATTTGTGGTACTTTGTCCCAGCAGCTCTGGGACATGAACAAATAGCCGTTTGTAACTTGTGCAGTGCCTGTCTCCCACACCCAGCCCCAGGCTGTGAGCTGCTTAAAAATAGGAACTGTGTTCTTCACCCTAAATCCCTGGTACCTGGCATGGGTCTGGCAATGTAGCAGGGCTCTGTAAATATTTGTTGAAAGAATGAATGGCAACCAAAAGTACCAAATGAACACCAATGGAGAGAGGAACCATGAGTCAGTTTTATTTTCTTCATGTGACATATTGTGTTTTCTAAAGCTACTACTTTAGAAACTGTATTAATGCTATAATAAAGGGAAAAAAATAAATATTTTCCCTTCCAAAACATATGCTAAAATAACAGACATTTCCACCGTGTGTGTGTTCTGTGAGCAGGGACAAACTCGGCTACATGCTTGATGACTGCTTTCTATTGATTAATTGATTCCTCCTTGGGTTTCCAGAGCGCTTTCCGCATTGGAGTTACAGAGTCTGAGCTCTGGGGCCCAGGAGGTGGGAAGGGTACACAATCTTCTTGGCCATCTCCACTATCCACTCCTCCACCATAGACTGTGGAATCTGGCCAACATGGCAGCCATCACCTGATGGTGCTAAACTTGGCATCTCAGATTATCTCCCACATCCTGGCAAAAGGCTGTACACCCAAACAAGCAGGGTACACAGTGAACACACCGACCAGCACTCCTCCAACTCAGATGTGGCCACAAACCACCTAGGGACCATGCTGAAGTGCAATTCTGACCCTCGGGCTCCCAGGTGGAGCCTGGGATTCTGGCTGTTTGTCTGTCTGTCGGTCTGTTTTCCACCAGCTCCCAAACGATGCCCTTGTTGCTGGCCCATGGACCACTCATGGATGCGAGATGCCAAGGGAAAACACTCTGTTATGTAAAAAGAAAGAACACTGTAGGCTGTGGGACACCAGAGAAGACATCAGGAAGAAGTAGAGTGGAGCTGAGCAGAAGATAGGTGGGAATGGGGGGATAGAGGCCACTGGATGGGGAAGCAGTGGGGACCACTAGGGAGGTCTCCAGAACAGGCCTGTTCAGAGGCTCACAAACAGAGCATGGCAGAGGAGCAGAAGACAAGTGCAGCTGTGGAAGTGGGGACTGGAGAGCGAGGTTTCAGGCCATCAATGAGAGTCCCTGACTGCAGAGCTAAGAAGCATGTCTTTAATCCTGCAGGAGTGAAATCTAACAAGGTTTAGGCACGGTGCTTTCCAGAGATCAATCCAGTTCTGCGTGCAAATCAGAAGCAAGCTGATGGAGGTTGGAACGGCTGCTCCATACATGTTGGAAGGGCTGCACGGCTGCCCTACATGTAGGAAGAGGGAAGGGACGTGGTTTGGGAGTCCCTAGAGGGGATGAAGAGACAAATTTGGGAGAAGAGAGTAAATGGAATCCAAGCTGATTTATAAGGAGGATAGGAATGGACGATGCCATCAACAGAGCCTGAGGGGTCCTGGAAGACAAACCTGGCCAAGGGGGAAAATGAGTACCCATGTTAGTCACAAGGAATCTAACGAACACTGCAGTTTATGGGTGGAGCCACTGGGCAGGAAGCAGATCCGCTGAGCTCAGGAGACCTACAGGAGTGGGCAGGAATGGGTGTGTTCCCAGAGAAGAAGAGAGATGTAGAAAGAAGTGGGACATTCAGAGGAGAGTATAGGTGAGCCCAGGGCAAGAGGTGTAACACCCACAGTGACAGGCAGGAGAAAGGGGCTTACAGAGGGGAGAATGGGCAGTTCGAAGGGGAGAAGCTGGGCATGGTGTTTCAGGCCTGTAATTCCAACAGTTGGGAGCCTGAGGCTCAAGGAACTCCATGAGTTCAAGGCTAATCTGGGCTGCAGAGCCCTTGTCTCTTTTTTGTTGTTATTTGCTTGTTCTGTTTTGTTTTGTCGAGACAAGGTTTCTCTGTGTATCTCTGGCTGTCCTGGAACTTGCCCTGTAAATCAGGAGTGGCCTAGAACTCGGGGATCTGCCTGCCTCTGCCTCCTGAGTGCTCTGGGATTAAAGACGTGCGCCACCACACTTGGCTGTGATTCCTTGTCTCAAAAAAAGAAGACGACCCTAAGAGAGGATGCCATGAGAATACAGATGGACAATCACATACCACCTCACTGTGGACCACAGGGAGGTCTTCCTCAGAAGCAGGAGAAGCCAATGGATAAAAACGAGCACAAACTGGGCAGTGATGGTGCATGCACCTTTAATCCCAGCCTTTCACCCCAGTACTCAGAGGAGGCAGAGCCAGGCGGATCTCTGTGAGTTGGAGACACCAAAGCTACACAGAGAAACCCTGTCTCGAAAAAACAAAACAAAACAAAACAAAACAAACAAACAAAGGAGCACTAATTGATGGATTGATTGGATGGATAGGCTCTTGCTATGTAGACCAGGCTGGTCTCAAACTCACCTGACCCTCTGGTACCAACATATCAGGTAGGAAAGGTAGAATTTAGATTGGTAAGAAGGGTCTGGATACTCCAGGTGAAGGCCTGGGCTGCAGTAGGATCCCAAAGTCCATGGGGCTCCCAAACATTTAGTCCAGCTCATCCCAGTATAGGAAGAACAATTACTGCACCCCAAACACATGTAAAGCACACCACATGGCTACAGAACTCCCAGGCAGAGCAGAGATACGGGGGAATAGGCCTTTGGATCAGTCTTACAGCAGGTAAGAACATCATTTATTATCCACCAGGACCCCTGGGAGAGTGAGTAAGAGCACGACTAACAAACCTGTGAGGACTGTAGACAAATTTGTAAACTAGGACCAACCCAGGCAAAACCAGAGCTTTTTGGTCACCCCAGCCCTGAGATACTGGATTTCAGTTAAGACACCCACCTGCTTCCCCTGCTGCCCCTTCCTAGATGGAGTGAAGAAACTCTCAGGCTGTCCGGACAGGGACAGGTAAACTCAGCCTGAGAGTGGGGACCTGTTAATGGTGTTAGGCTCAGAGCCTCTCCCTTGAGCACCAGGCCGGCAGCATTGATAGCACCAAGGACAGCGGCCGGTGCTCACGCCTGCCGGCCCCTCCCCTGGTCAGGGCTGCCTTCCAGGCGAATCAATATTTCATGAAGGGAAGGGGCTCCAATTACCAGTCCTGAGCCAAGCCGGAAGGCGCCGCTGCTGTGCCCACTGCCCACCCAGGGGACCTTCCTCTCATATCCAGCACAGCTTCAGCTGACCTGGACACAGACAGGAATGGCATCTATTCCTTCATCCCTAGGTCTCTTCCAGGCTAGTGATACACCTTCGCCCAGAACTAGAGACACACTGCTACAAAGAAGGCCACATCCACAGACATCGAGCACAGCCACACCCAGTGCACAAGCTACCTGAACAGGGCACTCAGGCATGAAGTGCGAGCATGCACAGTGCACAAACATCAACAGACACACATTACGGAGATGCAATGACCACAGACCCACATATACATTGCACACATGAGATCTGCCCAACACACACACACACACACACACACACACACACACACACACACACTCTCAAATGCTTCATGAAAACTCCCTCAGAGAACCTGAGACATATCACATGAGGGGTCAGTGAGCTGCAGACACACTATATTAACATACACACATGATATGTCTTGGCAGTGACCCTCTCTCACTATGGATACACGGCACACACCCACACTCTGCCCAGGCTCCTAATTTCCTGGTGCCCAGGGCAATGTGTACGCGCTGTGAATGTGACTATGCAAGAGACAAACAGATCTCTCTCCTTTCCTCTTTTTCTGCCATGTCTGCTCTGGACTTGAGCCCTGTGGAGAAACCTAGCCTCTGAGGCTTCCTGGTAGCTGCTGCCCAGGCCTTAGGGACAAACAGAGGCACGAAGAGGTGGTTAGAGGAGGGAGTTGGGAAACGGGGACCCTAGAGAGTCCAAAGCCCCTTAGCTCTGTTGTTCTAGGGCCCCAAGCTCTAGGACACAAAGCTCCAAGGACTGCTTCCCTTACCCACAACTCCCAAAGCCTTGGGCCACCTGGGGCCCCAGGCTTCTGGGGAGCTCTGAAGTCCGTGTTGTGTATGAAGACAGGAGGACCATCAGGTCTGAGGTCCTGTCCTTCCACACTACATCTCAAGTCCTGGCCTGGAGTGAAAGCATCTCTTGACTCCATCCAGACATCTCAACACCAACAGCCCCTCTCCAACAGGTTGAGGGGACCACACACAAATTCTCCTGTTTGCAAGAGTCTCAAAGCAAAACAAAACAAAACAAAGACCAGCCCAAGCCATGGCTGGTGGCTGAGTGAGAAACACAGGCTGTGAGGCCCTGTGTCTGATCCTCAGCACCACCAAATGAAAGAAAGGGAGGAAGGGGGGGTGGGGAGGAAAAAGAGGAGAGCCTGAGCATAGAATCGGCAAAGGAGAGCAGGCCAATATAGCAGGGAGAAACTCTAATTTTTTTAGGTAGATGAAGAGGCAACTTCAAGATTAGATGGGTATAGGGTCACATCTCTGACGTCCCCCGCCATGATTTTTGGATTGTCCACACATTAGTGAGCCACACTGATGACTTCTGCCAAATTCCAGTCTCCTGTACACTATTTTCTTTAGACTGACACTTTCAAAACTTAAGTGAACTATTTTAAATAGCAATTCTCTTGCTACTATAAACAGAATGTCAATATCACTTTTAATAAATAGAAAAAGACTGTAAAAGTAAGCACAGTACAACAACAAAGTCATAAGCTGGTGAGCCGGTTCAGTGCCTCCAGCCCTGATGACTGAAGTGCAATTTCTGGGACCCACATGGTGGGTGGAGGAGAATCGACTCCCACAAATTGTCCTCTGATTCCCACTCATACACAGTGGTGCGCGCCCGCTCACCCACATGCCCACTCAAAAGAAATAGATGTCATTTTACAGACGCGGCAGTTCACACTGTAGCTCCAGCCCTGGAGAGGCTGAGACAGCATTAACTGCCAGAAGTTTGAGGCCAGCCCGAGTTTCATAGTAAGTTCTAGATCGGCCTAGGAGAGTGTGAGACCCTGTCTCAAACAAACAAAACAAGCTCTACTATTACAGTTCAACACATGGAGTTGCTAACCACAGTGCTCAGCCCAGTCTGAGATCTCTGAGATCTCTGCAGAGAGGCAGCAGGGAGGAGTTGGAAGTTTTGAAAGACATTCATAACTATACAAACTTGTCCTCCCTGGGGTGACCCCGGACTTGCTAGAGTTGAGAAGAAACCAAAGTTCTCACCATGTAAGTTGATGTTGCGCCATGGCAGATCTGGAAGGCCCTGAGCACCATCTGGAGTCCCACTGAAGGTGTCATTCCAGGGGAGCCCACCCACCTTGCCTCCCACTCAAGCTGATGAGATGGCTCAGCAGGTAAAGGTACCTGCCACCAAGCCCAGTGACCCGAGTTTGATCCCCAGGACCCATACGGTGGAAGACAGAGAGAACTTCCTCGAGTTGTCCTTTGACCTCTACATGTGTGTTATGGCATGCACACACACACACACACACACACACACACACACACACACACACAAATAAATAGACATTTTAAAAAAGAAATTGCTCAGGGTTTGTTTCCTATTTACAATTGTTTCTATAGTCCTCCATCTAATCTGAAACTCACAGCAGGGATTGTAATCTTCATCTGAGATGAGAAAAGGCCCAGATAGGTCAAGAGATTTGCCCACAGTTAACAGCTCTATTAGGCAGATCCACTAGGAGGAGATTGACTTCCACACAGATGGCAGGTATCCCACAGTCAGGAGCCCTCACTCTGGGTGATCCTGGGTTGGACAGTGGGGAAGGCAGAAGACTGGTTACCTGGCATATGCTTATAAGACTCTCATAGCCCCAAAGAGCAAATAGGCAGGTGAGTAAGTAGCCAATATAAAGAGTTTTATTCTGGAGTTACACCGTTGTATGTTTCTAGGTTATCAACACCACCTCTCTGAACCTCAGTTTCCATGTCTTTAAAATGGGCAAAATAATAGCACATCTTTAAGATAAGGATTAAATGGAATCACATGCCTGGTGCCTCGTACAGAGGCAAAAAAGGGTTTATTTATTACTAGGGAAGCAAGAACAGAATCAACACAGGTCAAAAATGACTGGCTGCTGAGATAGGCATGAGATGGTTCTTTGCTGAGGAAAGGAAATGAAGGTTTTGTTTTTTGTTTTTTTTGTTTTTTTTTTTTGTTTTGTTTTTGTTTTTTTGAGACAGGGTTTCTCTGTGTAGCTTTGCGCCTTTCCTGGAACTCGCTTTGGAGACCAGGCTGGCCTCGAACTCACAGAGATCCGCCAGCCTCTGCCTCCCAAGTGCTGGGATTAAAGGCATGCGCCACCACCGCCCAGCTGGACAGGGGATTTTTTTTTTTATGTAGCCCTTGTTCTGGAACTCACTCTGTAGACCAGGCTGGCCTCAAACTCACAGTTATCCACCTGCCTCTGCCTCCCGAGTGCTGCAATTACAGGCATGTACTATCACTGATGATCTCAGCCTTAAAGGATGAGTATGATTGAGAGGGAAGACAATTCTGGTTGGTGTGGTGGTTCAATACCTGCTGTCCTAGCATCCGGGAAGCAGCAGCAGGACAAACGTGAGTGTGAAGCCAGCTTGAGCTAAATGATGAGACGGTGTCTCAAAAATCCCAAGACTAAGGATGCAGTCTGGTGGGTGAGGGATTGTTTAGCATGTGCAATGCCTTGGAATTAATCTCTGGCACTGCAGGGGGAATGTGGTGGAATGCAGCTCTGACCGATCAGCCTCCCTCACCTCATTCTAAAGAAAAGTGGAGAAATTCATCATCCCACCTGGTCTCTCTCTACTTAGGTCCTGAATGACAGTAGACAAGGTCTTAAGTGCCTGTCCTGGCCACTATTACCCTAGGAAGAGTCCCCTTTAAGTCACAGTTCCAGGCCCCCTTTCTCCAGGAGCTGTCTGCATGGAAGGCTGGCACTTTGCCCACCTCCCTGCTCCACCTGGCACCTTAAATACTGAGCAGATGTCTTCTGAAGCACTTGTCCGGCTAACAATGACACACACACACCCCACCCACACACACACCCAAGGTAGGTTCCAGTAGCCATGTTCATGTCTGACTCTGTGATCCTTCCCAGCAGGTTATAGGTGTGTTGCCCAGGGTGGCACCTGATTCCCTCAGAGCCAATCAGATCTTCTCCTGGGAATTTGGGCTTAGATCTGCCAAGTCCTAGATGGGAGTTCTGAATGTGGCTGGAATCCAGGGTCACAATACCAGAATCCTGTCAGAGGGGACAGATAGGCAAAGGCTTCCAGCAGGGTGCAGAAAATGAAGATTCAAATTCTCTGGCCTTCCAGGTGCTGCCTCCCTAGACTAGTCCTCCTCTACCCCCTTGTCCCCACAGGCCTGTTCCCTGTAACAAACCTTCCTCCTAACACACCTTTATTACTGAAGAAGCTGCTTTGCCTGGACTTTCCTAATTAAGACAGGAGCTGGGGGCCGGAGAGAAAGAGATGAACCTCCCGAGGTAGAGATGCAGAGTTGGCGCTGATATGGCAAGGGCGGGGTGGGCTACCCATCCTGGATAGGCAAAGGCTCCTACCTAAGCTTCACAGCGAGGGCAGGGGGCCCGAGATGCTTTTAAAGGGTGCGAGACATTCTCCAGAAGCAGGCGAGGGGTGGGCGAGGCATTACAAGCAGGGGGAAGAACACGTGCAGGTACACAGAGGCACCAAACAGCCTGGCCTGCTGCAGGAACTGCCAGGTGTTCAAAGCGTGCTGCGGAAGCAGGAGAGCTGCGGATGGACAGGGAGCCGGGTACAGATCATAAAGAGCTTTGAATACCATGCTAAGAAGCTGAAGCCTCTTCCTGTCAGCGACCGGGGAGCTATTGAAGTATTTTAAGTAGCAGGGGGTGACGGGGTCAGTTCTATGTTTTGGAAAGATCGCTCTGGGGATGTGTAGAGAAAAAGGCTGAAAAATCCAGGCCTGGAGGCAGGGAGGCCACCGAGGATGCTGCAGGATGAGGTACCTGCTCTTTGATGCACTGTACACCTACTATGTGCCAGGGCTAGGCAACACAGGTTCCAGACCCACTGAACTCTCAGGCCAGAAAAGAGATGATGGGAAGAAAGTAAAGGGTACCAAGCATCATGAAGAAGTACAAGGTCCTGGGGCTGGGGTTTGGTCTAAGGAGTTCCTGTATAATCACGAAGACCTGAGCTTGAATCCCAGCACCCATGTAAAAAGTCAGGTAAGACTCTGTATGTGTGTGTGTGTGTGTGTGTGTGTGTGTGTGTGTGTGTGTGTGTGTGTGTGTTTTAATTCAGGATGAGGGGACAGAAACGGGAGAATCTTGCTAGCCTGCCAGCCTGGAGCCAAGGCCATGAGCTTCTGGTTCAGTGAGAGACCATATGTCAAGGCAACAAGGAAGGGAGTAGATAGAGGAAGACATTGTGCTCATGGATATGTGTACCGTTACACTCATGTGCATGAACCATACCACATACACAGGAAGAGGAAGAGGAGGAGGAGGGGGTCCTATGGAAGTGGAGTATTTAGCTCTGGGCTTTTAGACTTCTCTGCTGACATGACACTTGGGTTGTTGTCTAAGAACAGGAGGAGTCAGCAGGGCTCCCAGGAGGGGGTGTGCATCAGGGACAGCGCGTAAATGTCCTGCAGTTGGGGGGGGGGTAAGAAAGAATGGTAGAAGATGATGTAATAGGGAGGTAAGGCCCAGATGACACAGGGCCTTGGAGACTGCGTCAGTAAATCTGGATTTTATTCTAAGAAGTCCTGGAAGTTTTAAGCAGGGAAATGACACAACCAAACATTTATCTTTAGAAGATCGTGCTGGCTACATCTACAAAATGAGATGCACACGCATGGGAGCGTAAGGGGTCCAGGGCAAGGGTGTCAAGGGTGTCTGGATGACAGATAGTCGTGTTTCTGGAGTGGGGTGTAGGCAGGAAGAGGGGCCACAGACCTGACCCCAGAGAGGAATGCTGGAGAAGAAGGCTTACTAGGCTTGGCTGTAGGCTGTGGGGGCGAAGGCAGGGAGGTGTCCAGGAGAATTTCCAGCTTCCAGCTTGAGCAAGTGGGTGGGTGATGGTGACGGTGATAGAGACAAGCCAGGGACCCTGGAAGCAGAGCAGGTGCAGGTGGGTGGAGCTAGGGACCTGGGTTTGATCCTAAGGCTGTGTCTAGGAAGCATAGGACCGATACTGGTCCTGAACCCAGAAGAGATAACTAAATTCAGAATAGTAAGTGAGATGACCTGGGGAGGATGGGCAAGGGGGCGGTGCAGAGAGAAGAGGGGTCAGTTTAACTCGGAGGAGCCATGGCAACAGCAGGACCTAGGGGCAGAGTGGCCAGAGATTCTGGGCTTGGACAGTCAGAAGCACGAAGCCAAAGCTTATCCTCCTTCAGACCCTGAAGGCATCTGGCCTTGAATCTCCCTCTCCCAGCCAAGGAGCATACCCTGGGTTTAGACTGTGCCCAGATAAAAGCTTTTCCTTTCCCTGTATCCTACATCCTTCTGAGCAATGCCAAGTTCTCCCTTCCAAGCATGACACTGCATGTCTTTAATTCCAATGCTTAAGGAGCTGAGACAGGAGAATTGCCACAAGCTCAAAGTTGCAACCAGGCAAACCAGAGCTACACAGTTAAGATCCCGTGAGTTGAGCGAGCAAGCAAGTGAGTGAGTGAGTGAATGAATGAATGAACCCCAAGTTCTCCCAGGCTCAGCTCAGGCAGCCCCTCACCTACATGAAGACTGCCCAGCCCATGCCTGCTGTCTTGCTACCGGTCACCCTGTCTTTGAATCTCGGGTCCTTTCTCTTGATGACTGTGGGGCTGTGGTCAAATAACCTCACTTCCCTCATCTATACCATGGAGACGATGATCATCTTCCCCTCACTGGTGAAAATGAGTGTGTAAAGTGCTTAGCAGAGAAACCCTAGGGTAAACACCACCTAAGCCTTTCTGTGACTAATGCCCCATTCACCTTTGGACAGAAAATCAGGGCCCCCACCTTTGATGGCCTCCCGCTCAGGAGCTATTTTCAAGACTGTCCCCTCTCTCTGGATTATGAACTAGATAATACGAAAAGCCCCGTGCTAAATGAAAGCCCAGACCCTTGTTCAAAACAATTCTTTCCAGACAGTGGCGGCTGAAAATTAAAGCGTGGAGTCCCACTAACCACAGGGTTCTGCCCCTACTTGGAGCCAGCCTCCCGTGCTAGCCCTCACATGAGGTAGGAAAAAGGCCACCTGGAATAGGGCCTTACAATCTCCAGCTAGAATTTCCCTTTCGTCTTCCCATTTTATAGTTGACAACATTCCAGTTTAGACACGGGCATGCTCTGCTCATGAACTGCCGAGTTAGGATTTGAACACAGAACTGGCTAGTATCAACGCTCTACATCTCGGCCCTCTGGCTCCCCCAGAGGCTGGGAAAACCTGGCCCCAAAGGCAGAGCTCAGTTAACAGGGCTGAGATGTGGCTCAGCCCACAGAGAGGGATCTGAAGCCGCTTCCTCCTGAGAAGAGCCACATAAACAAGGTCTCCCTGGGTACCATCTCTGCTGCTCCTCAAGGGAAGGGCTAAGAGAGGGCAAAAGGTCACTCCTAAGGAGGCTCCCTTGTGGCCCACAGGCTGCAGCACACATACCTGGAAGTCTGATCCTGTCTCCTCTCCTTAAAACCTTTTAGGGGTTGCCACTGACTTTAGAATAAGCCTTCACATCTCTGGTATACGGCTAACCCAGGGTTGTGGAGCTTGGCTTTCCCTAGCCTGCCACATACCCCTCAGCTATATCACCAGGATGTTCCCACGCCACCAGGGGCCCTAAACACTGTTCTCTCCCTGGTCGTCCTTGCTTCTCTGCCTCCTTCACTACTTGGCATCCTCCATGCCTCGACTAAGAGGTCACTCTCTCTGGAAGCCCTTCCTGAACCCCAGAAGGTAGGGGAGCAACCTGCAGTGATAGGTCTGTGAACCCTTACTTTCAACACACGTCACATATGTAATCACCTGCTCTAGACCATGACCCTCCTAGAGAGCGGGATCCATGTTCCCAGAGCTTGCTGTACCAGTGGTACTCAGTGACTGACTGCCCTCCTGCAACAGAGGCAAGAGGACCCTCCCTCCCTGCTCCCACTCCTCGCCTGCCTCCTTTTCTTGTTTCTCATGCAATGGCCTTGAATGGTGTCTTGGGTTTCTGTTTTGTTTTTGAGACAGGGTCTCATGGAGCCCAGGCTGGCCTTAAACTTGTTATATAGCTCAGGCTAGCCTTGAGTTCCTGATCTACTACTTGCCATCAGCTGGGATTACAGAGTATACCATCATATTCAGCTTTTATTCAGCTATCTGGAGCTCCAAGTGTGAGGAGTTCAAACTTACAAGGGATGAGAATCATCAGAGAAGGTCCCACCTGCCCTAGGCTGCCTGCATATGCCAGTACCACACTTAATCAGCAGCACCTTCTAGGCAGGTGGGCCAGTTTGGATACAAAGGATACCTGGTTTGGGCTTGGGTTTTTGAAATGAGGTCTCATTCTGTACTCTGACTGGAACTTGCTATGTAGACTAGGCTTGCAATAATTCTACTGACTCTGCCTTCCCAAGTGCAAGGTATACAGGCAGGAAACACCATGCCTGACAATCATTCTTGCTTTCCAGAGCCAAAAAAGGCAAAGGAGTCGAGATGGACACCTGTAGTAATAATCACAGGTGTAGGACATGAACCGTGCACTGTCTGATACCCAGGTACCTTGTCTCCTCTCTGCCACTGACCCTACAGCCTTGTGACTCACCGCTCACAACCAATCCATCTCACCCACAGAGCACATCCCAGCCCATGGAGCACCTATGTCCGGTCACAGACATCTCTGTGGAATACAGCTCCATCATGAAAAGAGACCAGTGACCAAGTCATCTGTACCCACTGCGAAAGAAATACCCCCAGGTCAGCCAAACACATATGGGGGTATTTCTTCTCAGCAAATGTTGCTGAAGGAGATACACTCTTGCACCCCCAAGTCAGCAGAATGCTAGCGGGCAGAGCCACTGCCAGAGTCAGCAAAAGGCTGTGTGAGAGGCACTTTCCCTACACCCCCTGTGCCTGGACTCACGACAAGACCGGGGGACATAGAAAAGCCTTCTAAAGTAGGGTTCCTAGGGTCAGAGAGCCCCGGGGTGGCTGTTGCCTGAGGGGGGAAGGTTTCAGCTGGGGAGTGGGGCACACTCAGGTGAGAGTTCTCACATGGCACTAATGAAATCAACCACCAGCCTACCCCCTCTCCCCCGGGACCCTCCAGGCTCCAGCTGATGCAATGCCCAGCCTGATAATTGTTTTCTTCACTCCTTAAAGGGCCAGCTACTACTATGACTATGGACAGACATCACCCAGACCCCTGACAGCCCCCAAAGAGCTCAGCTCAGGGAGAGGAGGGGCCGGGAGAGTCAGCAGTGTCAGGCCTGGGCTCCGAAGAGTAAAACCCAATCCATGTCCAGATACTATGAGTGGCAAGGAGCGAGAGAGAAGAGTTAAGACGGTAACACCGACCGCATCCCCTGGAGGAAGGGAACAAGGTCCCTGCTGAGTCCTCAGCTCCTGACTCCAGCACGCCTGCCCCAGCAAGTACTTGGCACAGTGTTGCTTATAGTTCAGCAGTTAGTCCCTGAGCTGATGAGGGCTAGACACGAGGATAAGCTGCTCAAACCTACCACCGTATTTACCCCTCCTAAAATGTAGGTCTGTTTTGCTGGAAGAGGCTCAGAGAAGGCAAGTGATTTCTTTAATATCACATTGCCAGAAAGTATCAGAGCCAGGGTTTGAAGACAGAAAGTATCCCAGAGCCAGGGTTTGAAGACTGAAAGTATCAGAGCCAGGGTTTGAAGACAAAGTATCAGAGCCAGGGTTTGAAGACAAGTTTAATCAGCTCTGGCTGGGCTTTAACCCTTGTAAATGGCCAGATGTCTGCAGAACTCTAGGGAGTCCCTGAATACCTGGTTTAAGCACAAGTTGCATGGACCCCTCCCCAGCAGCCCCCTGTCCAGAGACTGTCCCCATTAGGCTACCCTCTTCACTTGCCTGTAGGGACAGTTGCCAGCTGCGTGATTGTGATTATGGACTAATTGGTGGCTGGAAGCAACTGTGGAAATGGTTTGTTAACCCCTTAGGGGAAGACCCTCTTTCCACCATTCAGGCCCCAAAGCCAAGTGAGAAATCATCACCAGCAGAGAACAGGGCAATAGGAAAAGCAGCAGCCGAGTCCTCCTCACTGACAGACCTCACCCTTAGAGACAGGACTGGACACAACCATTCCCCCAGGCCCAAGCCCTGAAGGCCCGTGGTGGCATTGCCAGCTAGAGCCCCTTGTTTCTCTGGCCTTAGGTATAGCGTTTCTCACCTCAGCCTGGGACCACAAGGGCTATGAACGCTTCCTGAGCTTCTGAGGCGCTAGGAGGAGACCCACTCCTTGAGGCTGGGTTGTTCAAAGGTGATAGGGGCCTGGGATCCAGGCAGCCAGGAGGCCAGCCAGGGGGACCTATCCTCCCAAACGAACAAGACGCCAGAATGGCCCCTGAAGGGTCTTGCCAAGCTTCCCTGAAGCCCTGAGCAACCCTTCATTCCCCTGACCACTTTTCCCCAGCTTCCCAGAAGCCCCCTCTTCCCACCCTGAGGCTGCGTGAGCACCACCTCTCTCCTTTCCTGAGGAGGGGGGTGTTTTCTCTGGGTACAATGGTGTCACGTCGGGAGGAAAAAGTGGCCGCTTCCCAACCAGGGTACAGGCAGGAGGGAGAAAGGCAGGCTGCCTTTCCAGGAGGGATTTTAAGCACTTTCCAAAAAATTGCCATGCGAAGCAATGCTGTTGGAGACCAGGGCCCCAGGTGAGCCCTGAGCGTCAGCAAAGTACTCCAGATTCTGAGGTTCCTACCCCATTTTCCAGGCTTCCCCAGGCTCAGCCCCCGCCCCACAGTCATCCCAGGCGGTGCGCATCGCGGGCCCCCGCCCCCCAGACCTGGCACACATCCCTACGTAGCGCTCGGCGGCCAGCCGGAACCCCCCTCCCCGGCGTGGTCCCCTGACCGCAGCCCCCTCCCCACGCCCACTCGCAGGCGCGCAAGGCCTGCTGACTTACCCCGAGGTGGGGCCGGGGTCCACGCCGGGAGCGGGGCTCCGCTGGCGGAGTGGCTCCGCAAGGCGAGGCAGGTGCTGCCCCGGGACCCCGCCCCGCGGACCCGGCGGTAGGCGCGGCCCGGCTCCCGGCGGGCGCGGACTCCGAAGGGGTAGGGACGCGGGGCGGGGACGGGCAGCGACAGAGACTCACGGGGGCATCGCCCGCCACCGGGCCGGACAGCTCCGCTTCGCCCGCCTGCGCTGCTGGCTCCGCAGCCGCCACAGTTCTCAGTCGCCGCCGGGTGCAAAGCCAGAGCCACGGCTGGCGGGAGGCGAAGAGGGCCCTGCCAGGGGCGGGGCCTCAGGTTGGTGGGAGGGGTTAGCGAACGGGGCGGGGCCTGGTGGGCGTGGTCTTATGGTGGGCGGGGCCATGGGAATCTGGACCTTCTAGGACTATCCATGCTGAGTAGGCCTGGAAGGGGTGAACCTCTGAGAAGCTGGGGCCACTCAAGTAGTTCCCTGTGCCTAAGATGCCCCTCCTGTCCTCTGCCTATCCACTCCTCTCACCCTTCTTTGTCTTTGACGGTACCTCCCAGGTGCCCCTATCTACTCTGAACCAGATCCAGGAATGTCAGATGGTGAAGAATGAGGCTAAGCAACTTACAAACAGAGTCCATTCTAAAGACCAGGATTTAAAAAGAAAAAAACAAAAAGGAAGCTCAGAGAGGAGGAAGGACTTGCTCAAGTACCTGCTGTGGCAGACTTTCTGGTGCTAGAGAGAGAGACCAGCAGTTAAGAGAGCCTACTGCTCTTGAAGGGGATCAGAGTTCAGTTCCCAACACCCACATCAGACAACTCACAACCACCTGTAACTCCAGCTCCAAGGGATCTGATGCCCTCTTCTGGCAACTGCAGGCACTAGCACACGTGTACACACACACACACACACACACACACACACACACAAATTAAAAATAAGTATTTTTTAAAAGGACTTCCCAATGTCCTTTTGGACTTAAGGGAAGGGGCTAGAGTATCTATCAGTCCTTGTGACCCATGGTAACTCTCTCCCCACCTGTGGCAGTGATTTTAACTTGTATGGTTTTGTGTCCTGAGGGGTTTTTTTTGTTTTTGTTTTTTACAATATCTGGGGTTATTTTTAAGTTTCCAGAATCATGAGGGGCTTTCTTGATGGTTTCTGTTAAGAAAAAACCCTGGAATTGTACTAGGCAATCCTGACACCAAGAGTTCTGAGACCCAAAGTATCTCTCTCTCTCTCTCTCTCTCTCTCTCTCTCTCTCTCTCTTTCTGTGTGTGTGAGAGAGAGAGAGAGTGTGTGTGTGTATGTATAATATTACATTTATATTATATGCACATATATTATATTATATATTATATACACACACATATATAGATGGGGATATTAGAACGGCTTACAAGCTGTGGTCGAGCTAGTCCAACAATGGCTGTCTACCAACAGAAAATTCAAGAATCCAGTAGGTTGTTCAGTCCAGGAGGCTAGATGTCTCATCTGGTCTTCAGTATATATCCAAATCCTGAAGAAGTAGGCTCTAATGCCAGTGAAGGAATTGACTTGCTTGGGAGAGTGAGGGCAAGCAGGCAAAGAGAGCAAGCTTCCTTCATCCATGTCCTTTATATAGGCTGCCATCAACAGCAGGTCTTCCCACCCCAGAAGATCCAGATTAAAAGTGGGTCTGCTGGGTGTGGTGGCACACACCTTTAAACCCACTATGTGGAAGGCAGAGACAGGCAGATCTCTGAGCTTGAGGCCAGCCTGGTCTACTGACTGAGTTCCACAACAGGCCAAGTTACACAGAGAAACCCTGTCAGAAAAAAAAAAAAATGGGTCTTCTCACTTCACATGATTTAATTAAGAAAGGTGTACCCAGACACTTGGGCTTGGCATCTGCCTGAATGAACTTCAGGCAGATGCCCTGATTTAAGTCTCAGCAGTGTTGAGCGGTGGTGGCACACGCCTTTAAGCCCAGCACTCGGGAGGCAGAGGCAGGCGGATCTCTGTAAGTTTGAGGCCAGCCTGGGTTACCAAGTGAGTTCCAGGGTAGGCTCCAAAGCTACACAGAGAAACCCAGTCTCGAAAAACAAAAACAAAAAAACAAACAAACAAAAAAAAAAGACTCAGCAGCTGATGACTTGAGGATAACCTCTCCTAGGGTCCTGCCTGCTCCCACCTTGCTGTGCTTAAGTGAATTTAGGACTGGCCATCTCTGCTCTCAGCCTGGAAGGTTTATTTTGTTGTTGTTTTGTTTTTGTTTTTTTTTTCCTCTGAGACAGGGTTTCTCTGTGTAGCCTTGGCTGTCCTGGATCTCACTCTGCTACTGCTGGAAGGTTCTTAATTTCACAAAATATGAATGATGAGTGAGAAGCTGGAAAGAACTAGAAAAATGACTCAGATAAAGGGCCTCCCTCATCCTATTTCATACCTTCTCCACATGGTAAACTGAGGCCCAGCAATGTAAAAAGCCCAAATCTGGGTCCCTCAGGTTGTCAACTGAGATTTATGATTTTAGTTGTTTATTAATGATAATGTTGTTACCATCTAATCTAGGCCTAGAACTAGAGCTTGTATGGTAGGCTGCCTGTTCCGGAGCAAGCAATGGAATTAGATTAAAGTAGGCAATGTGAAGGCCAGGGAAGTATCTGGAACAAATGATGGAGGCGAAAGACAGTGAATGCACAGCTATGAAGGTCAGAATACTTGAGGGGAGCCATGCTTCCTCTCTGCCCTCTATCTCAGGGACCTGTAAGTCGGGAGCCGCTGTTGGCGTCATGGTCTCTTTGCCTGTCGCTGAAAACTTTGGACCTCCTTTCTAAAGAAACATGCAAATACACATTTTGTGTATAATTCTGGGTCCTTCTACATATATGCTTCCAGAAGATTGAGGTGCGTTGACTCTTCAGTGCAAGTAGAAGAATAAGTACACAGAATTTAAAAATAAGATTAAATTATATTAAGAACATGTTATAAAGTCTATGTTGCTAACACAGTATGGCAGCGAAGCAGGACTAGACAGATCCCTGAATTAAAATGGAGTACAGAAATGGTCGATGACTACAGCTCACAAAGAAATTGAGTATTTCATGACTCCCTAGAAGAGAGAAGCTTGAGGTCTCCAAACACAAAGTAATGATAAGGAGAGGGAGGTGTTAATCACCCTGACTTGCTCAGTACATATTGTACACATGTACTGAACTAGCACACTGTCCTACATAAATAAATACAATTAGTGTCTGTTAACAAAATGTTTTTAATGTTTAATGGAGAGGGAAACGCTAACTACCCTAATTTGATCACTGCGCACTGTTTACATGTATTGAATTATGACTCTACACAAATCTGTACAATAACTAAATGAAAGAAATAGGCTTAGCCACACTGGGGAATTCCGTGAAGCTAGTGCTTCAGATAAACTGGAGGGGGGCTGCTGGGGGGGCTGGGCATGGTGGGTGACGCCTGTAATCCTAGCACTGGAGAGGCTGAGAGGAAAGGATCAAAAGTTGGAGGGTAGCCTGGGCTACATAGGAAGACCTGTCTCAAAAAGTGATGATGAGGAAATAGAGAAAAAAAAATAGTCCTTCCATCAACTGGGTGGAAGGACTGGCTAGTCATTTGGGGAAACAGAATCAAGCCATGTCTTACACAGACAGGCAAATAAACTCCAGGTGGATCATATATTCAAATAATAGCAGCATATGTATAATACACCTGAAAAAAAAAATGGGCAAATGTTTTGATCATCTGGAGACCAAAGACTTTTTCTAAGCTGAGAAACCCCATAACAGAAAATACTGAGATGTTCGATATTCTTTCCCACCAAAGAAGTGACCTTAATATCAAGTTTGAAAGATAAATCACAAACTGGAGGAGATAAATGCCCTTAACTCTGCTCCTCTGGCCTGCTGTCTGCTCTTCCAAGCTTAGGGGGAATACACAAGGAGGGCATGTGAGAGTCCAGACCAGGCACAGCACATTATGGAGACTCTTCCTAAGGCATCCCGGCCAGCGCCCACCTGTTCTAGGACTGGGAAGCCCCGGAAAACCCAGCTAGGCCATCTGTGTCCTCAGCAGGTGATAAGGTTGAGCCAGAGTCCGCCCGCAGGCTGCTCACTATTTCCCTCATGTGGCTATTCTGGGAACTGCAAGTTTCAGATCAAGCTACTTCACATCGTTCTTCTGTCCTTTCTTTCCTTCTCCTTCTCCTTCTCCTCCTCCTTCTCCTTTTCTTCTTCTCCTCCTCCTCCTCCTCCTTCTTTTGTTTTTTTTTTCAAGACAGGGTTTCTCCATGTAGCCCTGGGTATCCTGGAACTCTCTCTGTAGACCAGGCTGGCCTCGAACTCACAGAGAACTGCTTGCCTCTGCCTCCCAGATGCTAGGATTAAAGGTGTGAGCTACCTCGCTCAGCCCAAGAAGCTTTTTCTTAAAAAATAACAGCTTTTTCCCTTAGGAGAGGGAACCATTGCCTCTCACCTGGTTGCTATGTTTGTTTGTGCATGTGGGTATGTGTGCACACATCTATGGCGGTCAGAGGACACCCTTAATAAGTCAATTTTCTCTTTTCATCTTTGTGCAACCTCCAGGGATTGAACTCACGTGATCAGGTCTATGGATCAAGCACCTTTACCTGCTGAATCATCTCTTGGACCCCATGGTTTCATTCTTTAAAAAAAAAATCATTGCACGTGCGCACATGCGCACATGCATATGTGTGTGTGTGTGTGTCAGTCTGTCTGTCTATCTGTCTGTCTCTTTCTGTGTGTATCTGTGGGGGGGGGTGTCAAAAGATGTTAGTTTTCTCCTATTGGGGATCAAACTCAGGTCAGACTTGGCTGCCCGTGCCCTTACTCCCTGAGACCTTTTACTGGTCCCCACTGTTCCCTTCTTAAGTGACCTCCAAACCTCTGTATGGCAGTAGCTGGGTCCCCAGCACAGCACTGATGAGGACTGGGGAAACTCTAATTAGCTGATGTCTGGTAGGAGGTCTGTAGGCCACTGGGAGCCCTGACCGCCAAGGGGCTCACAGGACTCCTCCAAACCCTTTGTCTCTTCTCCCTGCTGGCTGTGAAATAAGCAGTTTTTCTGCACCATGTAGCCCGTGATGTACCTCCATAGGCCAGTTGACCATGGACTAAAACTGAGGCAAAATGAGAGTTTTTAATTTTTAAAGTTATTATTTGTGTGTGTGTTGTTGTGCATGCGCCACAAGTGTTTGGAAGTGAAAGGACACCTTTCAGGGACCAGTTCTCTCTTCATTGTGGGCTCAGAGAATCCTACCAGAGACCCTGCCTCAAAAACAAACAAACAAACAAACAAACAACCCAAAAACAAGGGGGTGGGGCTGAAGAGATAGATTGGCAGTTAAAAGCACTTGTTGCTCTGGCAGAAGACCCAGGGTTCATCTGACAACCTCTTCTATCCCTTGCAGGCACCAGGCACGCATGTGGTATGTACTCATACATGCAGGCACCAGGCACGCATATGGTGCATATGCATACATGCAGGCAATACATTCATACACAAAAAAATAAAAATAAATCTTAAACATTAAAAAGAAACAAAGCCAGGCGGTGGTGGCGCACGCCTTTAATCCCAGCACTTGGGAGGCAGAGGCAGGCCTGGGCTACCAGGAAAGTGAGTTCCAGGAAAGGCGCAAAGCTACATAGAGAAACCCTGTCTCGAAAAACCAAATAAATAAATAAATAAAAAGAAAAAGAAACAAAACTATGATACATGGGTGGGACAGGAGAGCTATATGGCTTAAAGGGATTGTCAGAAACCCCTTGGAGGCTACTGTTATTTTTTTCACTAAGCAGCTAGTACTAGGAATGAAAGGGTGAATAAGACCCAGCTTGGTCCTCCTGAAATTCACAGCCTGGGGTAGCTGTGGGGAGGAGATAGAAAAGGCAAAGGGAAATTACAAACTCCTATCCTAGGCACCCTAAAGCAGGCCTGCAAGTCAGGCAGCAGAACGCTTCTCCTCTGCTTCCTTTGGCGGCATCCTCATATTCTTTCCTAAGGCTAGAAATGGGCAAGGGAGATACACCTCCGGAGCATCAACCTCCAGCCCACATCTGGGCTCCAGCTTTCCTGGGAGCTCGGCTCCCACAGGTGGCTCCCACTGATTACAGTGCTCCCCTACACCACCTCATGGCCTGATGAGCATTTGCTCAGCCTCAGCCCAGATGTCACCTCCTCTGGAAGCCCCCTGCTTTCTTGTCACCCCTGGCCAAAATGGCCCTTGGTGTGTACTTCGGGGTGCAGGCTGCAAAGCGCCATGTAAATAGCGCAGGCTTTTGCCTCAGAGCCCCGCTGTGCTGTTTATTTTCTGGGAACTTCTCTCTGAGTGTGTTTCCTTCAGCATGTGTGAAATGTGCTGCCGGCTTCACAGGGGAGTTGTAAAGATGAATGAGCAAATGTATATAAGCAGCAGTGATCAGGACCCAGCGCTTGGTAAGTGGTTTCTACCCTGTTTATACTTCTTCCAATTCTTTTCTGCTTTCATCTTCTCGGTGTCTGAAAGTCCCAAGGACCCAGAAGTATTGGTTGAAATATTAAGGCCACTCCACGTAGTTAAAAGGGAGGTTTATTTTGTGGGGTAACTTACAAGTGAAGGGATAGGTAACAGGGTCTGGGAAAGACGCAGCGCAGTCCGGCAGTGTTCTCTGGAGAACTCTGCTCGGTCTAGCTCCACCGTCCAGGGTCCAGGAACCAAGAGAGCCTCCCATTTGGATCTCGGGTCTTCAGGCTCCTCTCTTGGCCCTGCCTTGTAGGCATGACAGTTACTGAGGCCTCAATGGGGGTTGGAACTTCCAGATCAAAGCTGAAATGGCTACCCACTATACAGAAGAAAACAGAGAAGAGGAGGAAGCAATGAATGATGGCCCTGAACATGCATTAAAACCTGGCCACTGCATAAATAAGGGGAAGAAATGGTAACTCCGTGGAAAGTTCCAGGCAGGAGCTCTGAACCTTGAGCTCCAGTCACGATCCCAGCAATGGTCCAGTTTCTGCCTGACTCACACCCACTCGGAGGAAAGCCACCCACTTCAGCATCATCTCATACATCCTGAGAGTCCGTTCCAGGACCCAAAGCAGAGCTTCCGGAGAGCTGGGGTGGGGGTGCCAGCAGGAGCGTGCTGCAGACTGCCAGCAAGTGCCTCTTCTGTCTCATTCTGCTTCCATCTCTGGAAAGGAACATGAGAGTGGGAGCAGAGGGTGAGCAGGCTTCCATCACCTTGGCGTTTCCAGCCTTAAGGCTGGGGCAGATGGGGCCAATGCCTGAGGCAAGGGGCACCATCTCCAATACGAACTGCCTGCATCCAGCTGATGGTCTTGCACAGGCCAACTAGAACGTCTCTGGAATCAAAGAACGGGAGGAAGTTTCCAGGGAGCAAAGGAAATTGACGCAGAGAGGCCAGAGACAAGTGGGTCATGGGTAGTTGAGCCATGTGCATGCTAAGGTGGGAAGTATAGTGTGGAATGAGGAAGATCACAGGTTCTAGCCCAGTCTGGGCAACGTAGCATCAATCTTAACATTAAAAAAGAGGAGGAGGAAGAGGAGGAACAGGGTTGGAGACCAAATGAAAGCAGAAGCCTGAGTGACTTCAGGTGAAGGACAAAGGGGCATTCTTGTCCGGAGATGGATGCATCGAGAAGTATTATTTGAACAGAGTTAGACAGGCCTCCTTCCTAATGGCCGTTCAGTCCACCTCTTCCCAGATTCTCCTTGTATGTGAACCACATTGACTGAGTCCCTGTCTCTTGGAGCTCGATAATCTGATTCCACGATCATCTGGGCCAGGGTCTATCTCCATCTTTGGAACTTGGTTTACTGAACTATCTAAAAAGCCCTCTGCAGATCAATGCTGTGTTTGGATAGTGTGCAGAGGAAGCAGGGTCTGCCGTTGGCAAAGGAGATGGGGGTTGGAGCCCTGACCTCCCAGCTCCCCAAATAGCTTGGTGGCTGGTTAGACACTCCAGCACACACCTGGCCTTGAACTTGAGCCCTGTTGACACAGCCTGCCTCCCCCTTCCATCATATCCTTTGTTGGATCACAAAGGAGAGGAAGAACAAGGGCTGGGTTCTTGCCAGCATCTTCTGGATGCTAAATGTCCTACCTGCCCCCTTAACACCTTCACAGCCCGTGTTAGCCTCTCCAGGGACTTCAGTGCCAGGTTCGTTCCAAAGAAAGCGCCATTCCAGGAAGAACTTAAAACAAAGGAAGTTCTCTTCCTGGGTGTTGAGGTATTGACGTTTCCTGCCCTCCAGCTGCCTGGCTCTCACTCAGCCTGTGGCCGGCCTTCCTCCTTGGCTAGGAACCATGGTGTTGGTGACACGTCCTCGCTTTTCTGTGGTGCTTTGTGTTTTCCCCATGCACCGTCTTATTTGCTTCTCACAGAAACCCAGGGATGAGCAAGAAACAGTAAAAAAAATACCACGTACCATCCCCTATCCCTCCTCTCCACTCGGAACTAGATTTATTCATGGGCTTTTGCGAGTGTCTTATGTAGAACAGGCTGGCCTTGAATTTGTATGTAGCTAAGGATATGACTTTGAGTTCCTCATCCTCCTGCTCCCATTTCCCACAGGCTGGGATTATAGGTGTGTGACACTATGTCAGCAAAAAAAAAAAAAAATTATTTACAAAAATTTTTTTGATAGGTTTTGCCATGTGTCCTAGGCTGGCCTCCAACTTAACCTCCTGCTTCATCCACCTGAGTAGTGGGATTACTGGTATGCAATGCCATGATTGGCTATTTTTTAAAAGAATTTTTAATTATTCCTATGCCATTTTTTCCCCTTCCTATGCCATTTTTAAAACAGGTGTAGTGGTACATTTCTTTAAATCCTGACACTCAGGAGGCAGAAGCAAGCAGATCTCTGTGAGTTCCAGACCAGACAGAATTCCATAGTAAGACCATGCCTCAAACAAACAAACAAACCAATGAAAATATTGAAATTAAGTTTCTTAATGACTTGCCCAAGATCACAGAGCAAGTTAATGCCTCAGTGGAATCCAGATGGTTTCCAGTCAAGGATCACACTTACTTAAATTTAGTTATCTTGTCAGGATTTGCCCGACCCTAGCTTACAAAATGGTACTGATACAGCTAATATTATTAATACTGCTGCGGCTGCTGGGTTAGGGGCCTCAGGGGTCATTTACAGTGACTCTCCTCCGGAGATTTGTCTACCCCACAAATGACTTGGGTAGCACCAAGAGACCACAGAAGAAAGCTGGCTTGGATGCAAAGGTTTGGTGTAACAGTTCCTCTGGTGTTGGCAGGGATAAATGCCGCTGAGACACTTCCTGTTGTGATTGCAGAGAACACAGTGTAAAGTAAAACAGAATTTAGAGAGCCCCCAGTCTATCCCTCTGTCAGCGCGGCTAAGGAAGAGAAGGAAGAGGAGGAGGAGGAAGTGGTTGAGGAAGAAGAAGAAGAGGAGGAGGAGAAACACCTTTGACTCCCCTCTCTTTCTAAACTCTACTATGACAAAGACACCCTTTACTGTCCCCTTGGTTTTGGGTTCCCTTGTCAATTGTGTCCAGGTGTCCACCTGGTACTTTTGTTTTTTTGTTTTGTTTTGTTTTCTGTTTTTTTTAATGATGAGAATATTAAATTTTTATTCTTTTAGCAAATTTGAAATACATAATAAATCCAGAATTATTAACAGGCATTGCAGCAGGCCACTAAAACTTATTCTTTTATTCTAGCTGAAACTGTGTACGCTTTGATCAACATCTCCCCTTCCCCACTCTTTCCCTGCTCCCCAGCCTCTGCATGGCTTTCCAGTCTCCGCCAATTTTCATTTTTTTCCTTTTATTTTATTTTACAATACCATTCAGTTCTACATATCAGCCACGGGTTCCCCTGTTATCTCCCCTCCACCCCCTCCCCCTCCACCCCCCCCAGTCCAACCCCCATTCCCACCTCCTCCAGGGCAAAGCCTCCCCCGAGGACTGAGATCAACCTGGTAGACTCAGTCCAGGCAGGTCCAGTCCCCTCCTCCCAGACTGAGCCAAACGTCCCTGCATAAGCTCCAGGTTTCAAACAACCAACTCAAGCAATCACCTGGTACTTTTGAAACCCGCTGATGCTGCCACAGCAGAGTCAAATTATCTCATGAGGCAAGCTGTGAGCTCTCCACAAGATAGTGGTAGAGTAGGGGTATAACTCAGTTGATAGAGTGTTTATCTGGTATGCATAAGGCCCTAGGTTTGAGCCCCAGAACAGAAGAAATCTAGCATGGAGACACATGCCTATAACCCCAGCACTGGGAGGTGGAGGAAGGAGGATCAGAAGTTCAAGGTCATTCTTTTTGTTCTTCTTGTTGTTTGGTTGGTAAGTTCAGTTTGGTTTTGGAGACAGGGTTTCTCTGTGTAGCCCTGGCTGTCCTAGAACTCACTCTGTAGACCAGGCTGGCCTCAAACTCGGAGATCTGCTTACTTCTGCCTCCTGAGTGATGGGATTAAAGGCGTGTGTCACCACCGCCCAACTCAGTCTTTGAACTTTCAAACAAGGAATTTAGCTTGGCCAACTGTTTAGAAACATGCTAGAGGTCCTGGAGGAGGGAAAGGGTAAGGTGGAATAGACTTAAGGATAAAGTCCTACCACCCTGGGGTCTAGGATCAGATGAAGGGGTATGATATGACAAGATGCAGAAGCCCATGCTCCTAGAACAGTGTTTTTTTTTTTTTTCAATGTTGCTGTAAGCAGATCTGCCAATGATTTCTGGAGCTTACAGGAACCCACTGCCATACCTCCATGCCACTGACTGACGGTGACCGTGGCCTACCTCCATCGCTTCCAGAGACTCCATAGATATCCACACCCTGTTATAGAATATTTGTTGAAGATATGTTACATTTGTTTATGCTGTGAACATTTGTCTAATGATGCAAAGATGTGTTGCATTCTTTTGTGTTACATTTGTTTAACTCTGTGAGGCTGTATTACTTTGCCTGTCTAAAACACCTGATTAGTCTAATAAAGAGCTGAATGGCCAGTAACTAGAAATGAGAAAGGACAGATGGGGCTGGCAGGCAGAGAGAATAAATAGGAGGAGAAGTCTGGGAGGAGGGATCGAGGAGCAAATGAAGGAGAAGGAGAGGAGGACTCCAGGGGCCAGTCACCGAGCTTACCCAACAAGGCACGGAGTAAGAACCAAAAAAAGGTATACAGAAATAGACAAAGGTAAAAGCCTAGAGGCAAAAGGTAGATGGGATAATTTAAGTTAAGAAAAGCTGGCAAGAAACAAGCCAAGCTAAGGCCAGGCATTTATAAGAACAAATTAAGTCTCCATGTATTATTTTGGGAGCTGGGTGGCAAGCCCCCAAAAGAGCCAAAGGGTAAAAAATACCAAGTACAATGCCCTAAGCACTAGCTGTTGCCAGAAGCTCCAGCAGGTGCAGAGAAAACAACAGTTTTGCTTTTCTGACTACCAGCCCTTCTCCAGGCACACAGGTTCTCACTGGAACTTCCTATTGGTCAACCTGACAAAAAGCTGGAGGCAGGAGGGATCTGTGAAATGTATTTTGTTGGGGTGCAAGGGGTGTATTGTGTTCAGCATCCTTCAGTACAGTAAAAAGCATTGTGGGAAGACTTGTGTGATGCTGAGAGCAAACAGGTGAATGACTACGAGCACAAGTGCTACTTAAACTTTCACCTCATTTTGACATCATTCTTAGAGTCTATAATGGATTGGAAGTAGGGGTGGGGAGACCTAGGGATCAAACCTAGGGCTTTTCACTTGCTAAGTAAGTTGTGTGTGTGTGTGTGTGTGTGTTTTGTTTGTTTGTTTTTGGTGTTTTGAGACAGGGTTTCTCCATGCAGTTTTGGTGCCTGTCCTGGGTCTCGCTCTGTAGACCAGTCTGGCCTCAAACTCACAGAGATTCACCTGCCTCTGCCTCTCAAGTGCTGGAATTAAAGACGTGCGCTACTGCTGCCAGGCAGTGTTCTATCTTTGAGCTATACCTTTGCTATGTATTATGTATTGGATAATCTCTCTCTCTCTCCCCGTCCTCCCCCCCCCAGCCATGTGTGTTGTTTTTTGAAATAGAATCTTGCTATGTACCCCAGACTGTAATTCTCTCCAGTGCTGAAATTATAGGTATGAGCTGCCATACGCCATCCACTTCTCCCTTTCTACTAGCCCCTCATGTCCTTTCCAGGACCTGTGTATTATCAAGAGGCTAGTTCCATCTGGTAGAGCAGGTTAAATCAATACTTCTGGCTGCAGTGATTGGTCAAGTGGGCATATGAACTGGGGTAGTCCAATCAGAGTGAATTTCTGAAGAGTTTTTGCTAGGGTGTCTGGCAGAAAGTCTCTTCCTTGCAAATTGTAAATGGGAACATGCAACATTTAGAACTATTGACAGGTACCTATCTTGGGCCAATATAGGGAATGGAAACCAAGAAAGGAGAATAGCCCTGAAGACCATATGATGATGATGATGATGATGATGGTGATGATGGTGATGGTGATGATGGATTTATATGTATCTCATTGTAGTTGCCAGAGGGAATCCCAACATTGCTGTGGGATGTTCTGTATGTCCTGTGGGAGCCCATTCTCAGGTTCCTCGTGGCTTTACCCAGCAGGTCTGCATAGAGGATGATTAGGACCATGGGCCTGAGTGCAGGTGTCTGAGATGGTCTGCACTTGGCTGTTACTGGGGGATGGTCTGTATGTCAAGTTGCTTTGATTGGTCAATAAATAAAACCTGATTGGTCAGTGGCCAGGCAGGAAGTATAGGCGGGACTAACAGAGAGGAGAAATAAAAGAACAGGCTGAGGCAGGGAGACGCTGCAGCCGCCGCCATGACCAGCAGCATGTGAAGACGCCAGCAAGCCACCAGCCACGTGGCAAGGTATAGACTTATGGAAATGGATTAATTTAAGCTATAAGAACAGTTAGCAAGAAGCCTGCCACAGCCATACAGTTTGTAAGCAATATAAGTCTCTGTGTTTACTTGGTTGGGTCTGAGCGGCTGTGGGACTGGCGGGTGACAAAGATTTGTCCTGACTATGGGCAAGGCAGGAAAACTCTAGCAACACAACATAGTGGACCCGGGTCATGAATCTCACAGTGTTGAGTTTCATCAGTTGTAAAACATGAGCAAGTGTTGTTGTTTTTGCTCTTTTACTCTTTTGGGGAACCTGCCACCCAGCTCCCAAATAAATCGCACGCGGAGGCTTATTCTTACTTATAAATGCCTGACCTTAGCTTGGCTTGTTTCTTGCCAGCTTTCCTTAACTTAAAATACCTGTCAACCTTTTGCCTCTGGGCTTTTCCTGTTCTCTTACTTCTGTAAATCTTACGCTTACTCCATGGCTGGATGTGTAGCTGGGTGGCTGGCCCCTGATGTCCTCCTCCTTCTCTGGCTACTTCTTTCTCCTTCCTTCTCCCAGATTTCTCCTTTTATTTATCCTCACTGCTTGCCAGCCACACCTATTTCTCTCTCCTGCCTTACTATTGGCCATTCAGCTCCTTATTAGACCATCACGTGTTTTAGACAGGCAAAGTAACACAACTTCACAGAGTTAAATAAATGCAACATAAGCAATAGTAACACACCTTAAAATAATATTCTACAACAAGCATGACCCATTAATAAGCCTTATAGAAAAATGTGAAAGCAAAGTTCTAGGGGTCTGTCATTTTCTCCTTAGTAACATCCTAGATGAGGATTTTGAAATATTCCTCAGTGTATCCTCAACAAGAAATGCGTTTTATGCACTTGGCTGGTATTCAGATCAGGGCCTTGCTCAACCCTCATCAAAGAAGTTTCCTCCTGCAGTGGATGGGAACTAACACAGAGACCCACAGATGGACAGTGTGCACAGTGAGAGACTTTGAAGCACTCAGCCCTAAGATGGATGTATTCATCAAACACCTCCCCTTGAGGCTCAGGGATCTATTAGAAAGAGGAGGCAGAAAGATTGTAAGAGCCAGAGGTGGTGGATGCCTTCAAGAAAACAGTTTTTCAGAAAAAAAGGGGCCGGTACACATAGGAACACACAGAGACTGTGACAGCACGCACAAGGTCAAAGTGGACAAAATCCCAGCCAAGGAAAGGGAAGTGGACACAAGCCCCAGCCCTAGCCAAGACATTATTTGCATTGATACCTGTTGGGAAAGGGAAAATCTGTCTTCTCCAATGGAGTGCCACTGGGTATACCAACCACACTCCAGGGCAGGTCCCATCCTCAGGAGTAGTTGACCAACACAAATGGAGCTCCATGTTTTGTGTGCGCTTTTGTTTTGTTATGGTATTTTTTTTTGTCTTATTGGGTGTTTTTGTTTGTTTTGATTTTTCTTTTTTGTTGTTTTTGTTTGTTTGAGAGAAGGATCATGAAGTTGGGTGGGCAGCAAAGTAGGGAGGAGCTGGGAGGCTTTGGGGGCGGGGAAGGATATGATCAAAATATAGTGTATAAAATGTTCAATTAAAAATAAATAGGGACTGGAGAGATAGCTCAGTCATTAAGAGCACTGGCTGTTTTTCCAGAGGACCCAGGTTCAATTCCCAGAACCCACATGGCAGCTCACAACTATCTGTAACTCCAGCTCCAGGGGACCCAGATGCCCTCATACATGCATACATGCAGGCAAAACACCAATGCACCTAAAATAAAAATAAATAATAAATCATTAAATAACTAAGTCTTATATTGTGATCAATGTACATGTTGATATACAGAAGGCTAACAAGTTTTAGAATAGTTTTCACAGTAATTAATCTTGCTATGTGCCGTCAACTCTATTTTCCTATCTTAGTCTATCCTATCTCATTCCATCTTTTAAAATAAAAGCTGGCTCAACCATCTCAATGACTTCATGATCTATTAATGGCTTGTGGCCTGCAATTTGAACCATAGCCTATACTTTGCCAACATCAACGGCTGCAAATTTTAACTCTTTTTTTCCCTCTCAGTCTTTTTGGGGGCAGAGTCTTGCCTCTGCAGCCCTGGCTGGTCTCTAACTTGCTACATAGTCCAAATTGGCCTCAATTCTGTGACCATCTTCCTGTCCTCTCTCTCTCCCAAGGGCTGGGATTACAAGCATGTACCACCACAGCCAACCCAAACCTTGATTTGAAGGATTCTAAGCCTTACCCACTGTGCTGTTTCCCACATTCTCCATCACCATTTACCCCACTGCTGTGTCCCAGCTCCTATCAGAAGTGAACCTCCCTTATGACCCATGCTCAGGATCTCAAGAACCTACCTTTACCTGTGCTCTGCCTTCCCCCACCCCTCTTCCCGCCCCACTCACTAATTTCCCCAGCACCAGGAGGCAGAGGCAGTCGATCTCTGTGAGTTCAAGGCCAGCTGATCTACTTAGTGAGTTCCAGGACAACCAGGGCTATATAGTGAGACCCTATCTCAAGAAAACATATAAATAAAAATAAATAAACAAATTGTTATTTTATTTTTAATTATGTATATGTATGTCTGTGTGTGGATATGTACAGGAGAGAGCAGGTGCCTAAGGAGTCCAAAAAGAGAGCATCAGATCAGATTCCCTGGAGCTGGAGTTACAGGTGTTTATGACTCTCCTAACATGGGTGCTGGGGACTGAGTTCAAGTCCTTTGCAAGAAGAGTAAGTGTTCTTAACTACTGAGCCATCTCTCCAGCCCTGCAGCCTTTCCCTTACTTTGTGACTTACCCTTCATCTGCCAGAATATTTAGTTTGCTCACCTGCTCTAGACTCTCTCTCAAAAGCAAAATTAAAGCCAGGCAGTGGTGGTGCACGCCATTAATCTCAGCACTTGGGATGCAGAGGCAGGCGGATCTCTGTGAGTTGGAGGCCAGCCTGGTCTACAGAGTGAGATCCAGGAAAGGTGCAAAGCTACACAGAGAAACCCTGTCTTGAAAAACAAAAACAAAACAAAACGAAAATCTGTTTCAACTGCTTTCTTGAGTCAGGTAAGATGTAGTTGAATGAGACATGAAGCAGGGACGGGGCATGAGGACATCCTCATGAGGACGGATACACTCAGGATCAGCAGTGAGGAGCCTGGCAAGAAGGGAAGCAGTGGACATGGAGGGAGAAGGTGGACTCCAGAGTTGTGTGAATGGTAGACAGCAGGATTGAATTCTGAGCCCAGAATAGCGTTCCTTATGCTCTCCTTTTGAGACTTCCTGCTCTCCAGCTTCCACACCTTAGTTATCCAAGGTTGATGTCTGGGGTCAGGTAAGTTTAGGTCCAATACCAGTCCTGGCATTTCTGAGCTGAAGGACTTGAGATAAATTCCATCTCTTCTTTATATCTGCCAACTTAACCTAATGAAACCCATCCCACTGGAAATAGCAGTACAGGCCTGTAATCACAGCACAGATGCAAAAGGATCAGGAATTCAAGGCTAGCCTCAGCTACATATTGAGTTCAAGGCTAGCCTGGGCTGCGTGAGGCTCTCATCTCAACCAGAAAACCAAACAACAAAATCCTCTCATTAAGTTGGTTTAAGGATTAAATGACACCAGCAAATGCTAATTCTCATTATTAGTCCCCCACTAACATTAATTACCATAGCAATTACTTGATCAGGTCCTCTGTGCCAGGCGATATTCTAAGGACCTCTTACAGAAAGGGTTTTCAAGTCAAGGATTTCTAAGTACTCCTTCTGGTAACTTAATTAACGTTAACTATTGGAGTGTGTACCATGTAACGGAGAGTGGGCTGGCTTACTTACATCCAGTGGATGTTAATCACCCACTATGATGTCGCATACTTACAAGATCTGGAGTTCCCAAGCACTCATAGCTGTCACCCTCGAAGGACTCATGCACTATCTGGCGAACACGGGGAGAGCTGTATGACAGAGAGAGCTGTGTGACAGAGTGGGCTATGAGGACTTTTTTCCCTTGTTTTCCCCACTTTGGCTCTCAACCTTTCAATTGGCAGTGATTCTGTGTCTCTCTCTTTTTATTTTTCCGAGACAGGGTTTCTCTATGTAGCTTTGCGCCTTTCCTGGAACTCACTTAGTAGCCCAGGCTGGCCTCGAACTCCCAGAGATCCACCTGGCTCTGCCTCCCAAGTGCTGGGATTAAGGTGTGTGCCACCACTGCCAGGCCACACCATCACATTTGAGGTGGGGGGATGGTGGTGGTGGTGGTGGTGGTGGTGGTGGTGGTGGTGGTGGTTTTTAGGTTTCTGAAACTGCATCTTAGAATACAGCCCAGGTTATCCCCTAGTGTGTGATCATCCTGTCTCACTCCCCCACGCTCACCCCCAAATGCTGAGGTTACAGGCTTGAGTCACTACACCCAGCTCCCATCACATTTTTACAAGTCTTTCCATGTTTTGTTTTGTGGCTGGCCTCTCACTCACGGAGATCCACCTGCCTCTGCCTCCCAAGTGCTGGGATCAAAGGCATGTGCCGCCATGCCTGGCAACACTTCTTGTCTTCATTCACTCCCAATCTCTCAATTGCTGTGAAGAGATACTGTGACCAAAGTAACTTACAAAAGAAAGCATTAATTGGGTTCTTGCCTACAGTTCCAAAGGGTTAGCCCATGGTCATGGCAAGCAGACCGGCAGGCAGGCTGGCAGGCAGACATGGCGCTGGAGCAGTAGCTGAGAACTAACACGGTCAGGCAGAGAGAAAGAGAGCCTAGTGTAGGCTTTTGAAACCTCAAAGCCTACCTCCAGGGACACACCTTGTCCAACAAGGCCACACCTTTCCCACTTTTTTTGTTTGTTTCTTTGAGACAGGGTTTCTGTGAAGCCCTGGCTGTCCTGGAACTCACTCTGTAGACCAGGCCGACCTCAAACTCAGAGACTGGCCTGCCTCTGTCTCCCTAGTATTGGAATTAAAGGCATATGCCACCACACCCAGCTAAGGCTACACCTCTTAATCTCTCCCAAACAGTTCTGCTAACTGGGGACTGAGGGGTCCCTGCAGGTGTCATACAGGAAAGTCAACCTGGAGAAGAGATAAGAATGAAAACCCAGTGCAGATAGATTGACTTCATCAACCTGGATCAGACTTCAGGGAGTCTAATGCCAGGCGGTTCACTGTCAGCAGATTTAAAACACAGTGCAATTTGGGGAAAGGTTTCCAGGCAACAATCAGTCCAATTCCAGGTGCATAATAAAGCTTAAGGAATGACTACACCATGAGGATGGGTTTTTATAGCTAAAAGGCCTAGATTCTAGTGAGATCTCTGACCTATAGCGTAGAGGTCAGCAGGCCATGAAGTACATGTAACAGCTCCCCTAAGGATGAGTAAGGGTCGATGGAGGGAAGAGTCTGGGATAATCATTCTGGGGAATTTGGGTGAGGTCTGTCCCTTCAGATAGCAAAAAATGTCACCAGGACATTATCAACCTCCCCTCTCAGCTTTCTGGATGGAATGCAGGTATTTGATTGTTATCTCTTCCATTGAGGAGACACCCCTGTGTGATTAACATTCCTGGTCCTCATAGTGTTTCTCAGTGAACACAAGAACCTCTGTGACCCCAACATGGGACCAAGCATTCAAGCCTAAGAGCTTATGGGGGGGGGCTTCTCTTTGAAATCACCACAGTTGCCAAACTCCAAGGACCATCCCATGGCAGCTCTTCCCTCTCTTCTCTCCTTGTGGTTCAGCATGCCATTGACTGCCCTTTACATCTTTCCATTTTCCAGCTCAGGGAAGTAGATGGAGCTGGGATTCAAACGCAGATCAGACTGATTCCAAGTCACAGTCTATAACTAATGCTCCCCTCTACCTCCCAACATAGATCAAAAGTCTAGATGTGTGCTTTCTACTACCTACTGATCTGCCATATGTAGCTATTTAAGTTTTTTAAGGATCTTGTTGAGTACTTTACCACTGCACTTTTTTTTTTTTTTAAAGATAAGGCCTCATGTAGCTCAGGTTGTCCTTAAACTCATGGCCCTCCTTCCTTCACCTCTGGCATGCTTGGGACTACAGATGTATACCACAGACTGGGCTAAATTGAAATTGAAATGAAATTAGATTAAAATTTCAGTTTCTTAGTATGATGGCTGGTCTTGGCTGTCAGGTTGACTACGTCTGGAATTAAAGCCCAAGTAGCTGGGCACACCTGTGAGCGATTTGTTCTGGACTGGGTCGTTTGAGGTTGGAAGACACACCCTAAATCTGGGCCACACTTGGTGGCAGCCTATATAAAAGCAGTGGAAGAAGAGAGCATTTGCTTGTTCTCGGCTTGCTTGCTCTCATTCTCACTCACAAGTTCATTCCCTCAGTGACTTTAGAGCCTGTTTCTTTGGGATTCTGACGTACACTGAAGACCAGTTGTCATGGCCTGAACAACTACTGGATTCTTGGACTTCCCATTGGGAGATAGCCCCTGTTGGACAGTCTGGACCACAGCATGTAAGCCGTTCTAATAAATCTCATATATATGTTCACTCTTTTAGTTCTGTTCTTCTAGAGAACCCTGACTGAAAAACCCAGGCATACCATCTTCCCAGAGCTCACGAGTGACCTGTGACTAACATCCACTGTGCTGGACAGAGCAGATATATAAAGTGTTCCCACCATCACAGGAAGCTCTATTGATATCACTTTGTTTTCATTTCCTAGAATTTTATTGCATTTTATTTATTTTGTATGTGTGTGTATACGCCACAGCATGTGTGGAAGTCAGAAGCCATCTTGTAGGAGTTCATTCTCTCCTTTTATAATTTGGGTCCTCCAACTCAAGTCATCAGGCTCTGCGCCTGTATTACACTCTGAGCTGTGTTGACAGTCCCCCATTTTTTGTTTGTTTTGAGATAGGGTGTCTTAGTTAGGGTTTTTATTGCCGTGAAGAGACACCATAACCACGGCAACTCTTATAAAGGAAAACATTTAATTGAGGTGGCTCACTTATAGTTCAGGGGTTCAGTCCATTATCATCACGGTGGTGTGCAGGCAGACATGGTGCTGGAGAGAGAGCTCTACATCTTGATCTGCAGACGACAGGAAGTGAACTGTGACACTGGGTGTAGCTTGAGCACAGGAGACCTCAAAGCACCCCCACACACACACACACACACAGCGACACACTTCCTCCAACAAAACTACACCTACTCCAACAAAGCCACACCTCCTATCAGTGCCACTCCCTACCGGGCACTTTTTTTTCAAACCACCACATAGGGTTTCAGAGTGTAGTCCAGGCTGACCCAGGATTTGCTATGTAGCCCATACTGGATGTGATGGTTGACTTTAGTTGTCAACTTGACTGGCTCTAGATCAATAGAGAGACAATCACTGGGTGGGGCTGTGAGGGTAGTTCCTGGATGAATTAACTCAAGGAGGAAGACCCTCCCTAACACCGGGCAGCCCGTCTGGTGGTCCAGAATAGAGGTCTGGAAGAAAAGCAGGTCTGCCTTTACCTGCCCACATTTTCTCCCTGCTGATAAGTGTATCTGCTCTGTTGTTGCTGATGCTGTGGCTGCCAACCTTTGCTGACATTGGAACCCAGCTCCTCTGGCCTTCCAGCATGGGTAGAAAACCAATAGTTCTCCAGGAATCTTCTAGGCTTTCAGTGCCAGACTGAGGACCGCCAAGGTATCTAACTCCAGACACTGAGCAGCTACTGGGTTCTTAGCCTCTCCCATGTGCTGACAGACACTGTTAGACTGAAAGTCAATGTAATAAATTCCCTCTCTCTCTCTCTCTCTCTCTCTCTCTCTCTCTCTCTCTCTCTCTCTCTGTGTGTGTGTGTGTGTGTGTTCATTCTATTAGTTCTGTCCTTCTAGAGCAGCGGTTCTCAATCTGTGAGTCAAGACCCCTTTGGCAAACCTCTATCTCCAAAAAATATTTAATTGTGATTCATAATAGTAGCAAAATTAGTTATGAAGTAGCAATGAAATAATTTTATGGTTGGGGGTCACCACAACATGAGGAACTGTATTAAAGGGTTGCAGCATTAGGAAGGTTGAGAACCACTGCTCTAGAGAATCCTGGCTAATAGAATGGTCTTGAACTCATGGCAATTCTTCTGCCCTAGCCTCTTGCATGCTGAGATTACATGTATAAGCCATAATTGACTCTGTCAGTATGTTTTTATTTGGTTGGTAGTATTGGCGATAAAATCTAGGGCCTCATAGGCTTTATCACTGGTCTGTAGGCCTGGCCTGAAGTTCAATTTTCTGAACTTGTAACAGGCTTTCTTTTGGGCCACCACCCATCTCCCAAATCATGACACAGAGACTTATTAGTTAGAATGCTTGGCCTTATCTTATGATTGTCCCACTAGCTCTTAAAACTTAAAGTAACCTGTTTCTTTTCATCTACTTTTTTTCCTTGGGGCTTTTGACCTTTCTTTCATTCTGTATGTCCTACTCTGTGTCTATCTGGTGGGCATCTCCCTTTTTTCTCCCTCGTTTTTCTTCTCCCTTCTCTAGTCTCTCTGCCTGCCAGCCCCGCCTATCCCTCCTCTGCCTAGCTTTTTATTAGACTAACTAGGTGCCTTAGGCAGGCAAGGGTGAGACAGCAACGCATCTTCACATAGTTAAACAAATGCAGTATAAACAAAAGTAACACACCTTTACACAGTTAAAGTGATGTCCCACAACATAAACAAAAGTAACACACCTTTACACAGTTAAAGTGATGTCCCACAACATAAACAAATGTAACACACCTTTACATAGTTAAAGTGATGTCCCACAACATAAACAAATGTAACACACCTTTACACAGTTAAAGTGATATCCCACAACATAAAGAAATGTAACACACTACACAGTTAAAGTGATGTCCCACAACATAAACAAATGTAACACACCTTTACACAGTTAAAGTGATGTCCCACAACATAAACAAGTGTAACACACCTTTACACAGTTAAAGTGATATCCCACAACATAAACAAGTGTAACACACCTTTACACAGTTAAAGTAATATCCCACAACATAAACAAATGTAACACACCTTTACACAGTTAAAGTGATGTCCCACAACATAAACAAATGTAACACACCTTTACACAGTTAAAGTGATATCCCACAACATAAAGAAATGTAACACACTACACAGTTAAAGTGATGTCCCACAACATAAACAAATGTAACACACCTTTACACAGTTAAAGTGATGTCCCACAACATAAACAAGTGTAACACACCTTTACACAGTTAAAGTGATATCCCACAACATAAACAAGTGTAACACACCTTTACACAGTTAAAGTGATATCCCACAACATAAACAAGTGTAACACACCTTTACACAGTTAAAGTGATGTCCCACAACATAAACAAATGTAACACACCTTTACACAGTTAAAGTGATATCCCACAACATAAACAAGTGTAACACACCTTTACACAGTTAAAGTGATGTCCCACAACATAAACAAGTGTAACACACCTTTACACAGTTAAAGTGATGTCCCACAACATAAACAAGTGTAACACACCTTTACACAGTTAAAGTGATATCCCACAACATAAACAAGTGTAACACACCTTTACACAGTTAAAGTGATATCCCACAACATAAAGAAATGTAACACACTACACAGTTAAAGTGATGTCCCACAACATAAACAAATGTAACACACCTTTACACAGTTAAAGTGATATCCCACAACATAAACAAGTGTAACACACCTTTACACAGTTAAAGTGATGTCCCACAACATAAACAAGTGTAACACACCTTTACACAGTTAAAGTGATGTCCCACAACATAAACAAGTGTAACACACCTTTACACAGTTAAAGTGATGTCCCACAACATAAACAACAGTAACACACCTTTACACAGTCAAAGTGATGTCCCACAACATAAACAAGTGTAACACACCTTTACACAGTTAAAGTGATATCCCACAACATAAACAAGTGTAACACACCTTTACACAGTTAAAGTGATATCCCACAACATAAACAAGTGTAACACACCTTTACACAGTTAAAGTGATATCCCACAACATAAACAAATGTAACACACCTTTACACAGTTAAAGTGATGTCCCACAACATAAACAAATGTAACACACCTTTACACAGTTAAAGTAATATCCCACAACATAAACAAAAGTAACACACCTTTACACAGTTAAAGTAATATCCCACAACATAAACAAAAGTAACACACCTTTACACAGTTAAAGTGATATCCCACAACATAAACAAATGTAATACACCCTTACACAGTTAAAGTATATTCCACAACATAAACAAGTGTAACACATCTTTACATAAGTAAAGTGATATTATACAGCATGAATTCTTCATGCAAGCTCTCCCTTACTTCCTGTCAGGAAGTGGACAACCAGTGTCTGGTCTGTCTTTGACTCCCACTTTTCTGGGCAGAGTTACTCTTTCTCCCACTCTCCAGGATGCTATCATTCTGAGTGACAATGCTTGCTGCCATCTTTTTTCACAATGCTGACTAATTAGTGGGTGGGCACTTTGCCAAAGTTAGCCCATCCAGGATCTCTACCTCCCAGGAATTGGAGATTGATCCTAAGAATCTAGTCACCTGCATAGTTTTTTTTGTTTTGTTTTGAGACAAGTTCTAGATATATAAGCCCATGATAACAAAAGGAAAGAAAAAAGAAAAACTTCTTTGTAGCCCAGGATGGACTCTACTCCTGAAATTATAGGCATGCATCACCACGCCAAGATTCCTGATGATGATGATGATGATGATGATGATGATGATGATGTGTGTAAGGCTGGTCCTTGAATACCTGATATTCTTATCTCTATCTCTTGAGTTCAGGACACTAGATATGTGCCATCACCTTGGCTCTTCGTAGTGCTTTGAATGGAGGTGACTTGTGAGCCATGGGTCACTGTGTTTTATAGGATATGGATTGTGGAATTTGGATTCTTAGAGGGATACATGATGAAACTAAATATGGTGCCACACATCTGTCATTTCAGCACTCAGGAGGCAGAAGCAGCAGGAGTGAGAGGTTCAAGACCAGCCTGGTCCACATAGCAAGCCCCAGGCCCAGCCTGCCCTGTAGATCAGGACCCTTGACTTTAAAAAAAAAAAAAAAATGAAAGAAATATACAGAGAGGAGAGAATGTTAGGGGTTTACCTGACTCCCTCTTCTTCAGATGCCTTCATGCTCTGGAGGCTCTCTCTGAGGCAGGAATGGCTGTAGCCCAAGGCATCTAGAAGAGAAATCTTGTCTCTATTACATTTTTATTTCACATCTTTGGCAAGGATTTGCTTTGCTTAGCCTTTGGGTCATGTGCCCATCTGTTAAGAAATGGTGACCTAGCTGGGGCGGCAGTGGCGAATGTCTTTAATCCCAGCACTCGGGAGGCAGAGACAGGCAGACCCCTGTGAGTTCGAGGCCAGCCTGGTCTACAGAGCAAGATCCAGGACAGGCACCAAAACTACACAGAGAAACCCTGTCTTGAAAAACCAAAAGAAAAAGGAAAGAAAGAAATGGTGACCTGTCTAATCAAGTTTTCTTGATGAAAAAGGGATTATGTGCTAAAGCTTCATACGTGGGACACAGTCCTGGCTGGGTCTTGTGGGCAAGACAAGGGACAGCAGGAAATGGGACAGCAGGGGATGGGAGGCCATGTAGGGAAATGTTTGCCCTGAAGAGACACAGCCACTCTCCTGGCAGTGTGCCTACAGGACTATACAAAATGTCTCTAAGAGGGTTGGATGGAGAGATTATGCCTTGGGACAGTCCATCAGAGGCAGGAAGAGTGGATTTTTCCAGCCTGTTCCTGCCTGTCTCATCTCCCATTAATCAGTTTGTCTCAAGGGTAGCTGCCTCCCTTGTAGCAGGCAGCTTTCACGGGTTCATCTTGCAGCTGCTCCAGAAGTCACATCCTGTGTTTGGGACGTAGTGTGCTACCAGGGTATGGAAGTTTCTGGAGAAGGCATAGACTCCATGTTTTTCCCAAGGTGACCTCAGGCAGCAAGCACTGGCAGCCCTGCACACCTTGTCAGCCATGCCTTCGGGAGAGGTGCATCAAGTGGTTAGTGATTGGAAACCAAATGATGCCGAGATTCTGAAGAAGTGGTAGACTAAACGGTGGGTCTCCAGCCCTACAGCTGCCCAGGCTCAGACCCAGGCTTATGATTTGGCCCGCCCCAACATCTATGGTCTGCTGGAGCCTGTGAAGGGACCTGACCCGCAGGCCCAAAGCTGCAGGATCTCCACAGCACAGGGTGCCAGCGGGATGTCCAGGAAGAAGCCTAGTGGAGACCAGGGGCTTTGAACCACATCAGTGACTCTTTGCAATGAACACTTGCAAGTGGAGGTATGTGAACCAAGGAGTATACGGCATGACTTGTTGGGTCACACGGCAGCTTCCATGACGAGATTTTTAATTCCTTCCCCCATTTTTAATTTTTTTTTCTCATTTTATTTTCTTCACTTTTTTTTTTTTTTTTTTTTTTTTGGTTTTTCGAGACAGGGTTTCTGTAGCCCAGGCTGGCCTCGAACTCACAGAGATCCACCTGCCTCTGCCTCCCAAGTGCTGGATTAAAGGTGTGTGCCAGCGCTGCCCAGCTATTTTCTTCATTTTTCTCTCTTGAATTTTGTTTTATTTGTCGGGGAGCAGGGAGAGATGTAGGGGTGGAGGGTGGATATGAAACAACAGGGAATGAATGGGATCAAGATACATGATGTGAAAAACATAGAATAAATGTAATTAAAAACATACAATGAGGCCGGGCGTGGTGGCGCACGCCTTTAATCCCAGCACTCGGGAGGCAGAGCCAGGCGGATCTCTGTGAGTTCGAGGCCAGCCTGGGCTACCAAGTGAGCTCCAGGAAAGGCGCAAAGCTACACAGAGAAACCCTGTCTCGAAAAACCAAAAAAAAAAAAAAAAAAAAAAAAAAACATACAATGAAATTGTGGGTCTCAATCGATATGATTGGTCAGATGGAGTCATGTGCCTGCTCCTGCTTGGGATAGGGCTTAGGAGAACAACCACAGAAGGAAGCTTCCCAGCCTGCCTCCCCTCATGTCAGTACATCCTCAGAAAGTCAGAGACCAAGACAGCATAATGCAAGAAACTCATCAAAACAAAACAAACAAACACCTGTGGGAGAAAATGGGCATGGACTGGGGAAGACTGAGGGAGCTGGGGACGGCAGTGATGCAGGGTTGACCCTGACTGAGGGACAGAAGGAAGGAAGAAGCTCAGAGGGAACCATCTAGATGGCAGTGTGCTCGTAGATAAAGGTTGGTGAGGGTACTGGGGAATCCTTGAGTCCAAGTGATCCATCAGAAAAGTAAAACTTATTCTGGGAACAGCAGCCTGTGGGGAGGAAGCCCTCAGAGTAAGAGACAGCGGATTTCAGAGCTCTGTAGCTGCCTGTTGAAAATTACAGCGCCTCTAGCCAGAGAGCTGAGAGCTATGTTCATGGGGCTTTATACCCTCTGAGGCTGGAATTGACAGAGGTGAAGGATGACTCCACAACCTAAAAAGGGTGGTGGTAGGGGAAGTAGAGTGTGGTTAGCCATGTGAAGAAGCTCATAGCAAGTTCCAGCCAGCCTGGGCTACATGCAACCCTGTCTCTAAAGAAAAAGAAAGGAAGGGAGGGAGGGAGGGAGAGAAGAAAGAAAGAATTGTTACCAGCTTAAAGTGCAAAGGGATTTCAGTTGTGTATTGAGACAACAGGGCCATCCCACAGCTTACAATCTGCTTGTAATTGAAATGCCACATGCCCAGGCTTGAACTTTACATACTCAGTCTCCATCTGGAGACTACCTACCACTGTTCCAGTTGTGAAATCTGAGAACTGTACCAACACCCTTTATTTGTCTTCTGTCCCCTGTCCCCTCAATAGTCATCAATAGTCAGTTCCTTTCAATCCCACCTCAGTAATCTACCCCCTCTGCATCCATATCCTCTCCCCATATTCTCATTGCTGATAGTGGGTTCAGGTCCTCTTCACATCTTCCCCAACTATCATAGAAACCCTAACCGATCACACTAGTCCATTGACTCTGGTTTCTGGATTGTTTTATACACAATTTTGACCATATTACACTAACCTTTAGAAAAACTTCTGTTTGTAATGTTAAATAGTGTAGACAATGGAAAATAGCAAGTTACTTACTAAAAAAAAAATTGAACATAGGCTTGTTATATAATTCAGTAAGGTCTCTTGTAGATTTACACCCCAAAAGAGCTGAAAGGACTCCAACAACCCCTACACTAAGTTTTGTGGTGGTTGTCTTGAAACCAGATCTCATTCTGTAGCCCAAACTGGCCTTGAATTCATAGAAGTCCTCTAGTCTCAGTTTCCCCAGTATGAGCTACCACACCCTGCTCGTACACTGGCACTCAAAACAGTATTATTCATAACATCCAAAAGGCGGTAATGAATAACTCAACTGCCCATCACTGGATGAACTGATAAATGAAGTGTACTACACTCACACATTAAATACAACATTTAATATAAAAGAGAAACATGGTTACCAATGAGAGGTGGCGTACACTTTTAATGCTAGCACTCCGGAGGCAGAGGCAGGCAGATCTCTGTGAGTTTGAGGCCAGCCTGGTCTACATGCAAAGTTCCAGCCCAGCTAGAGTTACAAGGTGAGAGTCTGTTTAAGGAGGAAAAGGAGGAGGAGAAGAAGTGGATGAGGAAGAGGAGGAGGAGGAAGAGGTAGAGGAAGAGGAGGAGGAGGAGGAGGAGGAGGAGGAGGAGGAGGAGGAGGAAGAAGAAGAAGAAGAAGAAGAAGAAGAAGAAGAAGAAGAAGAAGAAGAAGAAGAAGAAGAAGAAGGCAGCGACAATTACAACCAGAGATGGTGTCACAATCCTGTAATCCCAGTTAGAGGGACTGAGAGCTTGAAGTGAGTCTAAGCCACACAGTGAATTTAAGGATAGATAGCCTGGGCTGGGAGACGAATCAGTGGATAAAGTTCTTGTAGCATGTGATGGTTGGTTTTAATGTCACTTGCCACAAATTAGAATCACCTGAATAGGGAGCTGCATTTCTCATATCCTTAACTGATGTGGGAAGACCCACTAGAATGTGAGTGGCACCTTCTGGTCCCAGCCCGGATTTAAAAGGGGCGTGGCAGAAGGAAGGGAGATAGTTGTCTTTTGCTTTCAGGCTCTTCGCTCCTGACTGTTTGGCCCTCCTTTCAGCTGCTGAGCTGATTTATCCTTCTGTTGCTGATGATTCCTTCACTGGGGACAGAACTAGCATTTCCAGGCTTCCATCACTGAGGAAGGATCAGCAGCTCTCCAGGAACCTTCCAGGTTTTCATCACCAGATTGGGACTGTGTAGGCACCCACTGAACTACTACTGGGTTGTCAGTCTATGCAGTGAACATACAGCATAGTTGTGGGAATACTCCAACTAAAGGAGGCACCCAGCTTTAAAGACTGAGCACATGCTGGACTCTCAGGCTCTCAGGAGTGAAACAACTGTTACTGCTTAAACAGAAAGTAATTTAATAAACCCTCTTCACATATATATGTATATATATACATACATACATCATACATACATATATTCATTCATTTTATCTCTAGAGAACTCTGGCTAACAAACTGTGCAAGCATAAGGACCAGAGTTGAAATCCCCAGCACCCGTATAAATACTGGGTGGGTATGGCAGCCTATCTCTAATTCCAGCACTTAGAAGGCAGAGAGGAATCCCTGGAACAAGCTGGCTAGACTTGCTAGTCTTAGCAGTGAGCTCTGGGTATAATCGAGGGACCCTACATCAATAATGTCAGCCTTGGGCCTCCATATGCATCCACAGTCATATACGCACATGCACTCACACACATGAAAACATACATTGCACACACAGAGACACCAAAAAAAAAAAAACCAGAAAATGCAAACAACTCCTACTTCAAAACAAAGCCAACCAACCAAATAATAGAATTAGTTGAAAACAAAGCAAAACCAAAAATAACTAACAAAACATAACCCAACCAACAAAAAGCCACCACTACCTCTCCCTGGCAGGAAATTAAGCCTCCATTTGACCTTAATATATCTTTACATATGGTTCTTTCCCTCAATGGAGCCCTCACTCCCTGTACTTGCTTATAGCCAGCTATACAACATGGCTTGCTCTTCACCAATTCTTTTCATTTCCCAAGATCTAGTTCAATGTCACATCCTTGCCGGTTTGCCTGAGTTCCCTCCATTGTTTCATCAAGTGGCTATAATCTATCTGTCTTTAAAACCAAACAGCACATCACTTTATCCCCCATCTTCCTCTCAGATCAAAGGCAGTGAGCACACCATGCAGGGAAGTGGTTTCAGAAATCCAGCTGGCTTTCTTCCAGACAGGCCTCCCTGGAGTGCTTAGAACCTTAAGGAGTTTGTCATGGCCCCAAAGATGGTCTTTAACTTTTCACACCAGAAGCCTGAGTTTTACAGTGATTGGAGAGCAGAACAGACTCCCGTGATGGGGGGCTTTGATAATCACACACTCACAGTAACTCTCATTTATATATATCAGAATCTGATTGATTTATGAAGAAAAATATCAAGTATTTTTGTTTGTTTTCGTTTTAGTGGCACATACCTGCCGTTTTAGCTACTCAAAGGCTGAGGTAGAAGATGGCCTTGAGCCCAGGCATTGGAAGGCCACCTGGGCAAGAGTGAGACACCATCTCAAATAGATGTTTGCTGGGTCAGTGTGCAATCACATCAGGAAAGCATGTGTGATGACTATTCTTGGTTGTCCACTTGACTGCATCTGGAATTAACTAAAACCCAAGTGGTTTGGTATTCCATACCTGTGAGAAATTTTTATTGATTGAATTGTTTGAGGTGGGAAGAACCAATCTACATTCAGATCTTTTGAGTTGGAAAGATCCACTTTAAATCTGGGCTATACCTTCTGGTGGCAGCCTATATAAAGGAAGCTTTTGCTTTTCCAGGCTGCCTGCTTGTTGGCCCCTTACTGGCATTAGTGTCAACTTCTTTGGGATTCAGACATATACTGAAAACCAGCTGAGACATCCAGCCTTATGAATTCTTTCTGTTGGGAGACAGCATTTTTGAACTAGTTGGACCACAGCCTATAAGCCACTCTGATAAATTTCATAATATATATCCAATACTCATGTTATTGTCTTAGTTTGGGTTTTTTTTGTTTTGTTTTTTTGGTTTTCCGAGACAGGGGTTCTCTGTTTAGCTTTGTGCCTTTCCTGGAACTCACTTGGTAGCCCAGGCTGGCCTTGAACTCACAGAGATCCACCTGGCTCTGCCTCCCAAGTGCTGGGATTAAAGGCGTGCGCCACCACTGCCTGGCTATAGTTTGGGTTTTTATTGCTGTGAGGAGACACCTTTTTGTTACTGTTGTTTTTGTTTTTGAAGACAGAGTTTCTCTTGTGTAGCCTGTAGAAACCCTGTCCTGAAAAACCAAAAAAAAAAAAAAAAAAAAGTGCCATTCTCCATGAGATTATGGGGAGTCAATTACATTCAAACCACCACAGTTACCTTCTGGGACTACCGTGTTTTGGGATGCCACTGTTGGGCAAGCCCTTTGCCTCAAAGAACCTCCCCAAACAGAATACAATCAGATCACTGGACAAAACTGATTAAGCTTCTGTTTCTTACATTATATTCATACTTGCCTCCTTAGAAATTCTTCCCATATGATTTGACCAGTTTGTTTGTGATCATATTTGTAGATGAGTTCTTGGTTTACTCCCAGAGAGAGCTGTGGAAACAGCCAAAGGAATCACAGTGGTTTATAAGAACAAAGATGTATTTCTTGCTCAAACGACATTATATAGCATATGCGTTAGCTGTGACTCTGCTCATTTTCATTCTTGGAGAAGCAGGTTTATTTGCGATGTGCTGCTCTCATGGCAGGGGGAAAATAATAAGGCAGGAACATGGACAGTTCATCAATTTCTGCTTGAAAGGTTTTTATGCCAGCACTTGGGAGGTAGAAGCAGGAGGGTCAGAAGTTCAAGGTTATCTTTGACAATATAGCAAGGTCAAGGCTAATCTGGGTTGCATGAAGCCCTGTCTCCCGTCACATTTCCAGTACTTGGCAAAGGCCCTATGCACACTGGGTAAGAACTAGGCAAACACTCTGCTACTTGGTTACATCTCCAGCCTTCTGTTCATATTTCCTTGATCAAAACCAGGCTAAGTTGGTGTCACATGCCTGGCACTAGAGAAGTGGAGACAAGAGAGTTCTGACTTTGTTTCAAACAAAACAAAACCAAGCTGGGCATCATGTCTCAGGCATGTAATCGAAGCTCTTGGGAGGCAGAGACAGGAAGATCAGGAGTTTGAGGTCATCCTCAACTACATAGCAAGTTAGATACCAGCCTAGGACATGTGAGACCCTATCTAAAACCAAGCAGATAAAAACCAAGACAAAAATCCAGGCCAGGGAGATGGTTCAGTGAGTTAAAGGGCTTGCCTTGCTGTCATGCAGACCTGACTTCGAATTCTCAGCTCCCATGTAGAAGCCAGATGTCATGGTGTACATCTGTAACCCAGCCTAGGTGGGACAGAGACAGGCTGATCCCTTGAGCTTTCTAGTCAGCCACTCTAACCCATCTGATGACCCTCAGGATCAACTAGAGAACCTGCCTCAAAAAATGTAATATGGAGAGCAATGGAGGAAGGCATACTCTGGCTTCCATGTGCATGTGAGTATGTTTACATGAACATGTACACATATGTACATGTCACAAATACACAAATTAATTTTTTTTTTTTTTTTTTGGTTTTTAGAGACAGGGTTTCTCTGTGTAGCTTTGCACCTTTCCTGGTTCTCGGTCTGTAGACCAGGCTGGCCTCAAACTCACAAAGATTCACCTGCCTCTGCCTCCAGAGTGCTAGGATTAAAGGCATGTGTCACCACTGCCCGGAATAAATTAAAAAATTTTTAATTAAAAATAAACAACAAACAAAAAAATCCAACCATCTAGCCATCCAAACTTCAAAACAAGACAAAACTTACTGAGCTTAATGGTTTGAAGTTCTCTAGGGACTTGCCACACTGGGTTTCAGAAAGGGAGGCACAAAAACTATGGATAATAACCCAATCCACAGCGAGGACTCATGTTCATCTTGTGTTCCTATTATATTGTTATCAGTTATAATACTGACACAAATACCAAAACACTTTAGTGCTGGCTAATAGCTCCTGTTCCCTGGCCTTCAGCTAACTCCCCTTCCCTGTGATCCCCTGCGACATAGTATCCAGAAACCAGGATACTTTTAGGAAACTAAATGGACGCTCCCTTTTCTCCCTCCTACCATTTTTGTGCTGGGGATCTTGCCCAGGGTGCTATGCACAGTGAATACATGCTCTATCATGGAACTACATGCCCACTGTAAGTGGACTTCTTTTTATTATTTTTAATTATATGTATCTATGTGTGATTATGTGCAGGTAACCCATGAAGTCCAGAAGAGGGCATTGGATCCCCTAGAGCTGGAGTTACAGGTGGTTGTAAGCTCCCCCATGGGTGCTGGGAACTGAACTCAGGTACCCTGGAAGTGCAGTGCACAGTCTTAAACACTGAGCCATCTCTTCAGCTCCTGTAAGGGGACTCCTCTGCTTGACCAGTGCTCCAGCACTATTTAAGTAGGTAGTTGTTGGCTAATTTCTTCTCCTACGTAGACCTTCATTTAGTTTAATTCTAAGAGCAACTTAATTTTCAGGCTCTGAAGGGAAATGGTCTGCAGCCCCTGCACACTGTTCATACTTGATTACTTGGGCTATTTCATGCACAGTTTTCACATTTTTCACAAACATAATTTTCTAATAAATATTGGCAGACTTCTCAAGTTTTTCTTTGTTTAGCTGTTTATTTCTCTATATCAACTCCCCCACCCCTTAAATGTAGCAGAGGATTACCTTGAACATTTTTTTCTCATTTATTTGTGTGTGTGTGTGTGTGTGTGTGTGTGTGTGTGTGTGTGTGTGTATGTGCGTGCATGTATTTGTGAGGGGTGTGGGGAGTTTACCCACCAACCCCACAGCTCCCCAGAGTTTTCTTGATAGGGAACAGCAAGAAATATTAGATAGAAGGATTTATAGCGGAGAATCTTGCAGAGATAAACAGATAGAAAATAAAGGATAGCCTCGAGAGGGCCTGGAACCTTTTCCAGCAGCCCTGACTGTCTCTGGCCCAGGGTTTTTATAGAGACGCCAAGGGGTGGAGCAAAAGACCTCCTTCCCAAGCACAGCCAAGTGCAGACCATCTCAGACACCTGCACTCATGCCCGTGGTCCTGATCATCCTCTATGTGGACCTGCTGGGTAAAGCCACGAGGAAACCGAAAACAGGCTCCCACAGAGGGGTATGCATGTAATACAGCACACTAGTGGAGTTCATAGAAAAACTGCCTGAGTCTGTCTTTCCTTCCATCACATGGACCTCAGGCACTGATTTCTGGCTATCTGGCCATTTAGTTGACTCGATTTTGAATTTCTGATTGAATGAAAAAAAGAAATAAAAAGAAAGAAAGGGACATGTTGCTCCTAGGTATGGTGGAGGAGAAAGTTCATTATAGATAAAAGTGAGCATGTAGGTAGAGGCAGGGACATCTGGGAGAGACCAGGCTGAGCTGGGCGTGTGTGTGTGTGTGTGTGTGTGGGGGGGGGGGATGGGGGGTAAACAGGTGCAACAGCCAGGTGGGCAAAGGTACAAAGGGTCTGGATTATACAGGGAAGAGCCTTTGGGGGAAGGGCAGCCCAGTCCCTGGACTGGAGAGTTCAGGATAGAGTTCAGGGTATACCAGTCATACCTTGTAACAGGTAGAGACTGAGGGATGCTGGGAGAGCCTGACCTGGAAGCCAGGTCTGCTTTGATACATTAAATAGGCACCTCAGCCATTTGTCTAGGGGTTTGAAACAGTACTGATCCTTCCACTTTCACCTTTAGGGTCTTGGGATCAAAGGCATGTACCACCACACCGGGCTTTATGCCACGCTGGAGACTGGACCCAGGGCTTCCACACCAGGCAAGCACTCTGAATCATATCCTTAGCCTGCCTCCTTCTCTTTCTGGTGCTGGAGCATACCCCAGGGCCTTAAACATTTTAATAACGTTATTCCTCAGCTACATCCACAGCTCAGTCAAAATACAATTTCTTATTTAGTAAAACATGTCTTTTTTTGAGCTGGGGATAATAGTTTGTATCTGTAATCCCAGGACCCGAGGCCAAGCAAGGAAGATTTTGCTGAGTTTAAGGCCAGAGTGGACTACATAATGAACACCAAAGCAACCAGTTATAGCAAGACCCTGTCCAAAAACAAAAAGTAAAATGGTGAAATACTAACCCCCCAGGCAAATGGCTGGCTTCCATATTATGACCCCTGTATTTCAGCATCCTGAATGCTAGGATTAGAGGCATGTTTCAACACACCTAGCCCTATTTGTGTGTGGGGGTGTATTTGCATGGGTACGCAGGTGCCATAGAAGGCAACATCTGGATGTCTTCAATGGCAACTCCACCCTATTTTTTGACACAGGGTATCCCTATGTAGCTCTGGCAGGCCGGGAACTCGATTTGTAGACAAAAAGCTGCTCTTGAACTCAGACATCCTCTTGCTTCTGCCTCCCAGGTGCTGGGACTCCCACTGAACTTGGAGCTAGCTGATTTCTTTTCCAGCCCTGCAGTTATGGGAGAACCCCTGTGCTAGCTTCTTACGTGGGTGTTGGGGATCTAACTCAGATCTTCAAGACTGTGGCAAGCACTTTACTGAGCCACCTCCCAAACCCATCTTTAATCTTTATATGCCAATTCTCAGGTTTGCAAATGTCATCACTGTGGTGATATCTGTAATTTAAGAAATAAAAGTTTGCCTGATAATCAGAGGACAGAGCCAATCACAGAGTTAGCCATAGAGATCAGGCAGTGGTGGCACACACCTTTAATTTTAGCATTTGGGAGGCAAAGGTAGAGATCCATGTGGATCTCTGTGAGTTCAAGGCCACACGATTAATCCAGTCTAAAAGAAAAAGAGCCAGGGAGTGGTGGCACACACCTTTAACTCCAGCACTTGGGATCACACACCTTTAATCCCAGCACTAGGAAGGTTGAGACAGGAAGTGATATGGCTGGGCAGAGAAAGGAATATAAGGCAAGAGACAGGAATTCAGCCCTTTTGGCTGAGGACTCGGGCATTCAGTCTGAGGATTGGGAAAACAGGATCTTCTCTTTTCGTTGAAGAGTTGGTGAGGTGAGAAGTGGCTGTGGCTTGTTTCCTCCGATCTTTCAGCATTTACCCCAGTATCTGGCTCTGGGTTTTCATTATAAGACCATTTAGGATTCCTGCAACACATCACCTTTTCGGTTCTGCTTTTTAAGTTGTATTATTGTGTGTGTGTATGAGCGCGCTCTGCGGCGCCGGTAAGATGAGAGGACAACTTTCAGGAGTCTTCTTCCGGTCTACGGGTTCTACAGCTCGAACTCGGGTTGTCAGGTTTGCGGAGCCATTTCGCTGGTCCCCGCGACTTTCTAAACTTGGACTGCCGGCGAAGTTCTTCTTCCCCCACCATTCATTTCCTTTAAAGACAAAGCACGGAAAACTATCTCCTAAACACCCAGAAGCACGCACATCAAAGCGGAGCGCTTCAGGAATAATAGACCGTCCTCGGAGGTCACCAGGAAACGCCTCCCGAGCCCCGGGAAGGGGGCGGGGTCTGAGAAGCCTCCGCTCTCACTGCTCCGTCTTGCCCCGCCGCCGGCCCTTCTCAATTCTCGCGAGACCTCCGGCGGCTCAGCCGCTGCGCACTACGCGGTGCTAAGAGTCAAGGCGCCGAGAGCGAGGGGGAGGGGCGGACGGGGTGGGGGGGGGGAAGAGAGACGGTACAACGGCGTGGCCGCCATCTTGTTTGCGCCCCCGCTCCGCGCGCGCTCCGTTTTCCGTGACGCACGCTTCCCCCTCCCCTCCACCGCGCCCGGGGCCCCTGCATTGCCCGACGGCGAGGCAGCGCGGGGGCGGCTGCTTCCTTTGCTGGACTCCGGAGCAGAGGCCTGTGAGTGTATGGGAGCTTGGACGAGGAGGGTGGAGAGGGCCGCGGCGGCGGCGGCCAGCTGTGGGGGCGGCGCTTCCCGCCTCTGGCGGAGATCTCACTTTCCCCCCGCGGCCGCCGCTGCACTTCGGTCGGGCCTGCCGCCGCCATGTTGTGCCTTCGCCGGGCCCGCCGCTGTCGCCGCGGCTGCGCTCGCGGGGTCCGTGCGCCTGGGCCCGCGGGCTTTCTCCCATTGGCGGAAGGCGGCTGCGGGGGGGCTCGCTCGTGATTGGTCGGCGGCGGGGAGGCCGCGGACCTGGCACCTTATTGGTCACGCCGGCTCCGGCCTTGGGGGTGGTGGTGGTGATGAAGGAATTGGCGGCTGTCGGCTTGCTAGCTAGCTGCTCAGGCTGCGGGGGTCGGGGAGACCATCCCTCTAAGGCCAGCGTGGCGAGGAGATTCCGGGGCGAAGCCGGAGGCCCTAAGGAGAAAGAAAGAGTGGTAGCCTGGCTTATGGCCTGCAAAAGGGGGCACTCCTAGTTCCAGAGGCACTCAGCCAACTCCAGATGGGGGGCGTGCAAGCCCTTGGTTTGTAAACACCGGAACAGGAGTTACAGAAGAAGGGTCTTCTAGATCCAGGGGTGCTAGACGTGGAGCGTGAACCAGCTTGGGAATGACCCCGAATAGAAGTCTGAGTGCATGGTATGGGAGTAGAGGGCCTGAGAACCAAAAACACAGAGCCAGACGAAGGATTTTGCTGTAGAATTCAGGTTTTGAAACCCGGAGGATTTGGGGGAAGCCCCGGAGTCCATTCTGGGTTCTGGCATGGGGTGTGAGAAACAGGTAAACAGAAAGAGGGATCCCATTGGACAGGTGTGTCAGGTTTTAGACACTGAATGCCAAATTCAGCATTGCATGAAGTAGGCTCTAGATGGTATTTGCATAGTTGGGAAGTTAGGGATTACAGGGTTTGGGATCATGCTAGTTTTGAAATGTTTCATATGAGATTTTCCTGCCTTTAGAAAAACGCAGGGTCAGGGCTTTGTGCGTGATAGAGAAACGCTACCAGCTGAGCTACACCCCCATCCCTAAAATTGATCTTTTTACCTTCAGTTCGGAGGTACTGAATCACGGTAGTCTGTGAATTAAACTCAGGAATAACAGAGCTACTACTACCGTGTATTGCGTGCTTACATTGTACTAGCTGGGGTATATGTGAATTTTATGTCACCTAGATAATAGCAGTGCTATTCTCGTTCTCTGAGTGAACAGTTTAGTCCATTGCTGGAGCCTGGTGCACTGCCCCTGGTTCGGTGTTATTGGAGTCCCAGCGGGCAGGCTAAGGTGGGAGGGGTTGCTGGAGCCCAGGAATTTGAGCTCAGCCTATACGATATGATGAGGCTCTCTAAAAGCAAAACGAAACCACTAGGAGTTTACTGAGGTTTGCAGCTAGTCCAGATCCAGGCACAGGTCTGTAATTCTCAATTCCTACACTCTAGAGCTCCTCCTCCTCCTCCTCCCTGTTTTCTCTCCTTCCCTCCTCTTCCTTTCCCTTTCTCATGTAGTCCAGGCTACCCTTGAACTCGATGTGTAGCTGATTCTTGTCACTCCCAATTCTCCTGACTCCACCTCCTAACTGATGAGATTATCCAGAGGGCCCTCCCATGCTTGTATCTTGGAGCTCTTATTTTATATTTTGAAAATTTTATTGCATTTTAATTTATTTATTGTGTATATTTGGCTGTGAGCCATCGAATGTTTGAGGTCAGAGGACATTTTGTAGGTGTACTCTCCTTCTACCGTGTGAAATCCATGTGTTGCATTCCAGTCTTCAGGCTTTGCCAGCTTGGAGCTTATTTTACATTTTATTTTTATTCTTTTATTTTTTATTTTTTTGGTGTTTCGAGATGGTTTTTCTGTGTAGCTTTGGAGCCTGTCCTGGAACTCACTCTGTAGCCTAGGCTAGCCTGGAAATCACAGAGATCCGCCTGTCTCTGCCTCCTGAGTGCTGGGATTACAGGCTTGTGTCACCACTGCCTGGCCTTATTTTTATTTTTGAGATGGGGTAGAGCAGTCTAGCCTAGAACTCATAGAGATTGACCTCTTGAATGCTGGGATTAAAGGTAGGTGTCACTGTGACCAGCTGTAGCCCTTATTTATTTGTTTTTTTTTTTTTTGAGACTGGGTTTCTCTGTGTAGCCCTGGCAGGCCTGGAACTCAGAGATCCTCCTGCTTCTGCCTCCCAAGTGCTGGGATTAAAGACTTACCACAGGGCAAGAGCCTTTATTTTTAAAGTCAGTATTGCCTTGGTACCATAGATACCTTGTTACGGAAAAGAAACACTTGCCCTTTATCAGAAAGTTTTAACTGCAGCTGTTTTTAAGCATGTTCTTTGTGTTGAGGTCCTAAAGAGTGAGAGAACCTTTTCAAAGTCGCTTAGCTTTGTAAAGACAAGCCTTGTCTATCCTCAGTCACTGGATAGGTGACTTCGTTTCACTGGACAGCATTGCTTCACCATAGAAAGCAGTGTCTTATTGGTAGAGACAAACCTTGGTTCTTGGGCTGGTGATGTAGCCCAGTTGGTAGAGTATGAGTCTAGCATGCAGTAAGCCCTGGATTTGGTACTAACATCTAATAGTTGTAATCCCAGCACCCAGGAGGTAGAGAAGGAAGGCTCAGTAGTTTGAGGCCAGACTGAGATATATGAGACTCTGTCTCTAAATTAATTAATTAATAAAATGAAATAAAAATAAAGGCATGATCTTCCTGTGTAGCTCAAGCTAGCTTCTAACTTGGGATCCTCTTGTCCTGGCCTTTTGAATATGTAGTCTACAGGATATATTTTGACTTTTTCTTTAACCCCTTTGGTACAGTGCCCAGAGTCACATGCCAGGAAAGTGTACTACCACATGATTCCAGTGATGAGTTCAAGTAATAAGTTCAAGTTTACCTCATTCATTGGAAGGAGAATGGCAGAGGACATACTTAGGGTCGTAAATGACCTTGAATTTTATTCCAGCCTCCGATATTACAGTTTAAGGACATTCATTAGCTAGCAAAGTTGTTCCTTTCATTTCTACTTGTTTCAGAGGAAACTGGTTGTGAGTAATGTAATGTCTTATAGTCACTCTTTTTACTCAGGTTCTCATGCATGAACTGGGATATTAGGAAGGTTAACATACAGCTCATTTTAGTATTTTCCCTGCAGAGACTCAAAGCACCCAGCATATTTTCAGTGGATTAACTGCCGGAGGAAATGGATTCCATCTTTGTCCCTGAAGTGCCTGTGAAGGAGTGCTGTAGCAGCTGATGTTGGACTAGGAAAGATTTGTGTTGCTGCAGTTTCTCCAGCCTCTACTCTGTGCTGGGGTATAGTCTTGTCTGAGTTTTAGATTTTTTCCTTTGTAAAGTGGTAATTACAAGAAATGAGTATAATAGCATGAGAAGATAACACTGTGGACCTTAATAAATGAGAGAACTCATTATTTTCTTTTTGGAACGGCATAAAATGTGCCATTCTAACTGACATCCAGTTAGAGCTTTCTTGACAAGGAGGTCTTTTATAGTTCTCTCCTCTTTTGTGTGCAGTAGGATTCCACATGGGGGAGCAACCACTGATAGAAAAGAGAAACCTCAATCATTTGGACTGTTGTGGCTTAGAGGCTGATTTTCCATGGGCCAGTGTGAGGTCAGTCTTAAACTTGTACATGCTCAAAGTGGTTGGGTAATTTGTTTCAGGGAATAGTGTCTTTTGATAGCTTCTGTTAACTTCCAGTTGCAGCCAGGTAAAGATGGTGGGGGAATGAAAAGCTTTTCCTATTTGCTAGAAGCAATTTTTTTAAAGTTAGAACAACCAGTATTCCATACAGAGATTTATAGTAATTATTTTTTTAAAAGTTTCCCTAGTGTAGAAAATTTTAGTTGAAGTTGGATTTTGGTTTGTGTGTTGCAGAAGATAACATTGTGGGGGAAAAAAATCTGCCTGCCTTTAAGACCTTTTGTCAGGTTGCAAGATTTGTTTGCACTCTTCCACCTTTCATGTTTCTCAACAGTGATGTGTTGAGAAGTCTGAGAAGCACTCGTAGTCATCTCCAGTACAGGGTGGGCTCATGCTCCCTATCTGCAGAGAGAACTTTGTAATGGATAGATAACCTTCAGGTGTAGTTTAGAGAGGTGACTTCAGACTACCTTTTCTGCACTTGAGTGTTCCTAGAATAGCTTTAAACTAAAGGTTTGAAGTTTCAATGTCTAAGGTACTTAAAGGGGTCCTATTTAAGCTATACTGTCCATTTAAAGTCAATAGTATGTACGATTCAAGGATTGCTCTGAGTATGAAGCATAAATAGTGATCTTGAACAGTGTTTCACTAAGAGAAGAAGTGAAATGACCCAGGAAATTATACTACATATACAGTGTTTTTGTTTCTTTTTTTTTTGTTTTTCAAGACAGGATTTCTCATTGTAATAAATAGCTCTGGCTGTCCTGGAACTCATTCTTGCTGGCCTTGAACTCCCAAAGATTCGCCTTCCTCTGCCTCCTGAGTGCTGGCATCAAAGGTGTGTGCCACCACTGCCCAGCCATATAGAATGTTTTATATCATGCCACTGATGGAAAGCTATGTGTTTCTAAAGCTGTTCATGGTACCTAATTGCCCCAATCCCTACCTAGACTCAAGCTGCAAATTGTCCAGGTAGCTATATAAAGTGAAATTCTTCGCTCAGTGATAAGAATGCATATGATATGTCCATTTTAAAAGAACGAGGGGTGTCAGGCAATGGTGGTGCACGCCTTTAATCCCAGCACTTGGAGGCAGAACCAGGCGGATTTCTGTAAATTGGAGGCCAGCCTGGTCTGCAGAGTGAGATCCAGGACAGGCACCGAAATTACACAGAGAAACCCTGTCTTGAAAAACAAACAACAACAAAAAAGAACGAGGGCTAATGAGGTATATACCATCTTCACAGTTGAATGTCTGTCACTTCTGTCTTAAAAACCACTCCTTTCCCAAGAGGGCTCAGTACTGTAGAACTTGTTCATTATGAAATGGACAGGTTAGGAAGCAGAGTGTGCTTGGCTGACAGTAATCTAGAAGGCAGAATATTTTGTTTATGGTGATATTTAATGTCATTTTCAGTAATACTAAACTTAAAGGAAAACATTATGTGCATTAAACTTTATTTATTACTTACTTAAGGCAGGATATCTCTACATAGCTATGGCTGTCCTGGAACTCACGGAGATCCTGCCACTGCCGGCCTCGTGCTGGGACTAAAGTAATGTGCTACCATGCCCAGCTAGTGCATTAAACTGTTTTAGACAGCTATCCGAATAGAGTTGCCTGGAGTCTTTCCTTCTACAAAAAATGTGTCACTAAATAGTGACCAAGTGAAATATAATTCCTTATTTTACAATTATTAGTCAGGCCTTTGTACATGTATGTTTGTGAGAATTAATAAAGGTTTTGTGCTATAACCATTGTGTATTGGAGCTCAGGTGAGATAGGGCAGTCTGAATTAAAAGTGAATGATCTGTGCAGGATAGCTGGGCCTATACTGGGAAAGATTTTTCTGAGAATGCCTCAAAAGTGACATAGATTCTTAAAGGTTATTATTTTAAAGGTTATCCAATCTAATAGGTAATGTCATAATTAATAGCAGCTCATTTTTTTTGAGCTTACAACAGGCACATTATTGTTATTCTATATGTGTCATTAACCACTGAGTTCTGGGCCATCAAAATGACTCAGTGGGTGAAAGTGTTTGCTGTGCAAGTTGACCTGTTTGATCCTTAGAACCTAAGGTGGAAAGAGAACCTACTTCCAGAAGTCGTCCTCTGACCTCCACAGCCCACACATGGAGTAGTAATAAAATAACATCACAACTACTGAGTCTCACTGATTTTAGAGAAATCTTAATAGTTCCCTTTTTCTCCCACCTTCCCCTAGTCCCTCTCCTCTCCTTACTCTCTCCTCCTTTCTCATCCCCCTGCCTCCTTTAAACAGAATTTCTCTGTTTAGATCTGGCTGTCCTGGAACTCAGTATGCAGATCAGTCTGGCTCAGAATGCACAGAGATCCTCCTGTCTCTGCCTACTGAATGCTGGGATTAAAGGCATTCATCACCATGCCTGGCCCCTTCTTTCTTTTGAGGCAGGGTTTAGTACACTATGTAACCCAGGCTGACTCAGCCTTCTGAATGATGAGGTCACACATAAATACACCAGCATGCTTGGCTTCCCATTTGTATTTTTCACCACTGACTACTGCCATACCAAGGGCTCTTATTCTTAAGATCTTAACTCCCCCAAGAAGCCCTCTGAGCAGCCTGATATTTAATAGGCCTATGGTGAGGTCCTCTGCTTATCCTTCTGTAGCACTGCACATATGTCCTGGTAACTAGCACAACATCACATGATACCTGGGTTAAATTTCTTTTTTTTTTTTTGGTTTTTCGAGACAGGGTTTCTCTGTGTAGCTTTGCACCTTTCCTGGAACTCACTTGGTAGCCCAGGCTGGCCTCGAACTCACAGAGATCCGCCTGGCTCTGCCTCCCGAGTGCTGGGATTAAAGGCGTGCGCCACCAACGCCCGGCTAAATTTCTTATAATAGACTTTAACCCCATTGAAGACAGACATTATGTCTGGTTTGGGATTCAGGGCTCAGAACCGTCCCTGTGCCTGTATTTGTTGAACAAACAAAATTATTTTAATCTTCCAACCTTGTGGGCTGTTAGAGTACAGGAGACTGGCTGCAGTAGAGCTTTAAGTAACTAGCTTGAGGCCATGAGCTACAGAGTCATGATAATGAGAAATTGTAGTCTAAATCTGTCTAGGTGGGTAGTCTGGGCTTTTGTGTGCTACTCTACATGGCTGCTCTTTTCCTTTTCTTGTCTTTACATATCCTTGTCAAGTGTTGAGACAGCCTGTGACTAACAGCCCCATTCATAGCTTTCCAGACAGCTTGTCCCCATGTTTGGACAGCTGAGAGCTGAAGTAAGTTCCTCCAGAATAATTTTTCATCCATTGATCTCAATTATGCTTTGGTTTATCCTCTCTCTCTCTCTCTCTCTCTCTCTCTCTCTCTCTCTCTCTCTCTCTCTCTCTCTCTCTCTCTCTGTGTGTGTGTGTGTGTGTTTTCTCAAGACAGGGTTTCTCTGGTAGCTTTGGAGCCTGTCCTGGAACTCACTTTGTAGACCAGGCTGGCCTCAAACTCACAGAGATCCACCTGCCTCTGCCTCCAGAGTGCTGGGATTAAAGGCATGTGCCACTAAAGCCTGGCGTGTGTTTTAATTTTAGTAGAGTCTCACTATATATCCCTGGCTAGCCCAGAACTTGCTGTGTAGTTTAGGCTGGCCTTGAAGACTATGTTTTACTTAACTGAATAATTTAGAATTTATCATCTATTAAAGGTCTTTTCCCCCCTCATTCATTCATTGAGTAACCATTTTCTTTTTTTGTTTTTCAAGACAGGGTTTCTTTGTGTAGCTCAAGGTACCATTTTCTAAGCACCAGTGCTGCATTCTTTTATTTTGAGGATATTTATTGCTCTTAACTGTTCCTAGGCTGCCTTTGGGGAGCATCTTAAAATAATTGTTAGGTTGGTTGTTATTGTTTGTAGTTAGGATTGAACCTAGAGCTGTGTGTGTGTGTGTGTGTGTGTGTGTGTGTGTGTGTGTGTGTGTGTATGTATGTATGTATGTATGTATGTCTGGTGTCTGTGTTAGGCAAGTGCTCTACCACTGAGCCACTAATCAGCTCCTCTTACTTTTTTAGATGGTATCATGCTATCATCTTCCTGCCTTAGCCTGTTACTGGGATTACAGGCTCTCACCATTGGGTTTAGCTATTTCTGTCTTTTGAAAATATTTTGACACTTAAAAACAAACAAGCCCTTGAGGTGGGTTTGATTTGGGAAGTAACTAATAGTTATTCAGAACTAAGTCAGGGGAAAAATTTGTGTCAGAAACTGTAATCCAGTAAATAGCTTCTGGTTTTCTTTCATTTGCTTATAACTTTTTTTGTTTGTTTGTTTTGAGATTGGGTCTCTTTGTAGTTCTGGGTATCCTGGAACTCAACTGTGTAGACCAAGCTGGCTTTGAACTCAAGAGATTTGTCTGCCTCTGCCTCTTAAATGCTGGGATTAGAGGTGTGTACCACCATGCCCGGCTGGTTTGCTTATAACTTTTTTTTGTTTTTGGTTTTTTGAGACGGCTTCTCTGTGTAGCTTTGCGCCTTTCCTGGATCTCGCTCTGTAGACCAGGCTGGCCTCGAACTCATAAAGATCTTCCTGCCTCTGCCTCCCATGTGCTGGGGTTAAAGGCGCGCCACCCCCCCCCCACACTTATAACTTCTTAAAAGATTTGAAACACACATTAAAATACAGAGATTTGGCATTAAAGTAATCTGACTTTTGTGTCTTTAAAACATCTGGAGCTCAGAGTGCAGTAGGTTAGTTAGTGTTTGCCCCTTTAGATAGGACAGTGTTTTCCAGCAGTCACTATCACTGTCCCGCTTACTGACACTGGCTAGAGTCAAGATTGGTTTATGTTTTTGCAGGGTAGGAGGGCTTATTTATTTATTTATTTATTTATTTATTTATTTATTTTAGCATGAATCTTAAAAGTTGTTATTAATAAAATCAAACCCGAGATGAGTTATTGGGGTCCATGCTGGTAGATCAGAGAGACAGAACAAGCCACAGCTATCTCACCTCGCCGGATCCTCAGCTGGTCTTGTCTCCTCAGACTGGAGGCCTCTGAGTCCTCATCCGGAATGGGCCTCAGCTGAATTACTGCTCAAAAGCCTGAATGCTTAACCAGCCAAAATGCTTAACCAGCCAAAATGCCTCTAGTTTCTGGTCCTCACGCCTTATATATCTTTCTGCTATCTACCACCACTCCCTGGGATTAAAGGCTGGCTTTCTGGGATTAAAGGTGTGTGTCACCATGCTTGGCTATTTCCAATGTGGCCTTGAACTCACAGAGATCCAGAGGGATTTCTATCTCTGGAATGCTAGGATTAAAGGTGTGAGTGCCACCATTTTCTAGCCTTTGTATCTAGTGGCTGTCTGTTCTCTGACCCCAGATAAATTTATTAGAGTACACAATATTTTGGGGAACACAATACCACCACAATTTATTTTTTGAGACAGGATCTTGTTGTATAGCTCTGGTTGGCCTGGTAGTTACTGTGTGTAGCCAGGGTGTCCTTGAATTCATGGAAATCCTGCTTCAGCCTCCAGAGTACTGGGATTACAAATGTGTACCTCATTTATATATTGGTACTGAGCACTGGGAACACATGCAGAAAGATAGAAAGACACAGTTGCTGCCTTGAAGAATCTCTTCTGTGTGTTAATAAAGATGTTTTAAAAAATAAATTAATAGTATGTATAAAGCACTGTAGTAAAATGTATGTTTAGATATTGATTGAGTCCTACTATATTACAGATTTGCTTTGTGCTTTCATTTATCTCAGCTCTCCTGTGAGTTAATTTTGTTTTATCACTTTCAACATGAAATGAGCTCAGGAAAGGTTAAGTAACTTGAATAATATCAAACAGTTAATAAGGAGTTTGGCCAAGAGCATGAGTTCTCACCCTTCTATGAGAGCACTGAAGCTTGAACTGTAACCTGAGTTACAGGTTTTCTCTCTTAGTGACGAGAGTATTTTTGGGGATGAGTAGATGCAATTGTGTGGTATAGAGAGCTGCCAAGATTCGGGGCAAGGGAAGAATGAAAGTTAGAGTCCCAGATATCCCAGGAGGCACTTAGTCTATGGTAATATCAGCTAGGGAAGAGAAAGTGAATGGGTCAGGTTGCCAAGTGGAAATTCAGGGATAATTTGTGTTTTCTTCTCACTGTGGTTGGAATTCTACTGTGGTGACCGCTGATGAGAAATAGGAGTTGAGATGTTTTTCTTGTAAACTGCCAAGAACTAATAAAAACTATGCCCAAGACCTTCACAGAGTAGCAAGGGACTTGATTGGTTTAATCTGGTACATCAAAAACAGTTGAAAGGCAGACTTTTAGAACAATAACCAGACCTTGGCTGTGACTGGTGGTGGTGAAAGGCCTGGATTTCCGGCCTAAAAACCAGGGATTTTTAGTTCCAGCTGGGAGTCCTCTTACACAGTTCTTTACAGCTGAGGAATTGCTTGCTGCAGGGATACAGGACATAGAGGAGAAATTACCACAAAGTAGTTTTAGGGCCTTAGCACAAGTCTTGTTTTCTTTTTGCATGGTGTCCTCTATAAAAACTAGAAGGTAGAATTCGATGGCATTCAGCACTTCATATTTTTTCCATTCTTATTCAAGCACAGCATATAATGTACTTTATATATATTAATCCATTTAGCCCCTACAGTGTATACAAACTGTATTACAGATGAGCTAACTATGGTTCAAGCTTAGTCTGTGTCATACAATTAAAAGGTAGGTTGTAGAGCCCAAAGTCTATAGGTAATTCTGGTTACTCCTGGTGACCTTCAGTACCCTAGAATGTTTCTAGAAACAGCAGTGAGCTAAGTAAAACTATTAATCTTTCCTGAGATCACTCCTGCTGCTTATTTAACAAAAAAAACAAAACAAACAAACAAACAAAAACCCTAGGGTATTGTTATGTAGACCACACTGGAATTCTGAATTCTTTTGCACCTTCCTTCCTGCTGGTTAGCTGGGATTACAGGTATGTGCTCCCATGCCTGGTTCAGAGTTTTGATGTCATAGAAGGCATTTCCCCCTCCATCACATTTTCAGAAAGTTGAAGTGGAACATTGTGGTGGGCTTCTTTTGAAATGCTACTGTTCCTGCCACCAACTTCATATATTACCCCCAAAGCTTCCTATTTGGTTTGCTGGTGTTTTAAAGTAAAATGCATTACCTTTGTAGTAGTCTGTGCTTTTAAAATAAAATTACCATGAATACAAAGACAGGCACCTTTTTCGAAATCCTGAAGACTGTTGTATGAGCATAGCTTCACTGATATTATTGAGAAAGCTGTTTTTCTTTGATTAACCCTGCCTGGTTTTATTCTTCTGTTAATAATGATCAGTAGAAACCTGGAAGTATATGGTCACAACTTTCCAACCTTATGCACATTGCTTCTCTGGTTTTTCTGCCATAGGATACTGTAGCAATATCTTACAGACACCATTCATGGCCAATCAGAAGCAGTGAAATTACCTTAAATTTTTTAAATGGAACTCTGTAGCCAATAGGAAATCCTTTGGGTGGGAAGTGTAGCGAACCTTTCCTTTGGTTTTTAAGAACAATTCTAAATTTGCCCTCCCCCGTTTTTGAAGCGCATGAGACCATAGATGTCTGCTGTGTGCATTTGCTGGGTATTTCCAATCCTTAAGTTCTTGTGTTTGAAGTGAAGAATCTGACCCCTGTTCTGCTTCTCAAGGTAACTTTAAAACAGGAAGTGTACAAAGGAGGTAACTGATGACGTGAACAGCCAATCATGGCTTTGTATTCTTAGCTGATAAAACGGCTCAGCCAATGGGACTGCTTTGGAGGCAAGGTTTGGTGTCAAATAGCAGGCTAGATTGAATGCCTTTGACTGTTAAAGTGGAAGGAGGCTGCAGGCTTCATTGGAGCCTCAGAGTTTTTCACTGAGGCAGGGGTCAGCTGAAAGACAAAGAAAAATGGCGAATAGTTTGCTGGGGGGTGGGAGGACAGCTGTTCGGGTTTTCACTGGAGTGGACATTCCAGACTCAGGTTTCTGCATCTTCTGCTGCCTTTTGTCCTCCGTTCTTTTTTTAGGGGGAGGGATAGGAGTGACTTAAATTCTCCCTGTCCGAGGAGATATAAATAACTCCATGTAAAATTAATGCAGTTCTCGGTAAGTTTAATTCTTTGTTTTGTGTTGAGCTGATAGAGACTGGTAGCTTCAGAGAGTATAGACAAGTTGCACTGTTTCAGAAAATGGCCACTTGACATTCCATGCATACCTTCTTGTGCACCTAGATTACCTTGCTCTGGTTAGATTTTGCATGTCCTTCAACTAGGATTTTCCTGCTTTAATATCGACAAGACAGATGCAGGAAGGGCTAATCATTTTTCATGGGCATACAGAAGCAAAGCACTGTGTCTTTACATTGGGTAAACTTAACTGTTTTCCAAATAATTTTCCTTTGTTCAAGTGCACTGAAGCTTTTCTCCAGAATAAGCTGAGTTGTTTTAAGAGTTTTTCTATTTCCATGCACCTCTTTGGCACACATGTTTTTAGAGATAGAAGCCACATTAATGCTCTTTCAATTTGTTTGAAAATATGATTTACAACCGATGCAGGTTCTGATGGGAAAGGCCCACATGCCAGCCTGAAATTCTCCTATAACTTTCTTGATCTACCTGTCTGTAGATTCTAATAAGAATCAATTAAGTCTTTGTTGTTAAATGTTCATATTAGTTTAATGTGCTGATTAGTTTAGAGGGCAGTTAAAATTCGAAGTGACAAGCTTATCACATTTTTGTCAGCTGTTGATTTGGTTCTTTTAAATGATTCAAGCAAAATGCCTTTCATTTTCAGTATGAAATGTTTAAGGGGCTTACCTGCAGTTTGTGATTAGAAAAGTTAAGAGTGTAGGTAGCCTTTTTGCCCTTGATATTTACCCCCTTCTTTAAGGATATGAAGCTAATAGAGGTTGCTAATCAGTAAGTAACAAGTCAGTTCTTGTGAACAGTGGAATCATTAGTTCTGTGTACTGAGATCTGTAGTATGCCTGGTTTTTAAAAAGCAGTTCTTTGTTTTTCTCTTTATTTGCAAATACTGAATGAAGGTCATTGGAACATCCCTGCTGAGGTGGAGTGTAGAGCAGCGAGCAGCAGTAGCTCTGGACAGGGAAGGGAGGAGGCAGGCCTGGCCTGAGGAGAAGTTTGGAAGGTGTTGAGCTGCCTTCCTCTGCTTCCTCTTGAGGAAAAGATCTACCTGAGAGGATTCATTGGGGTTTAGGTTTAGACACTTCCAACTGGAGTGGGATAACAGCCCAAGTTCCTGGATGCAGGCCTCTGTCGCTGCTCCGAAAAGTGACCTTGAAAAACTGCCGAGGATTTGAAAGATTGAAGGACAAAGTTTGTTTATGCAGATTTGAACTGAAAAGCTCTCGTAAGATGAAAGACTACTTCTGGATGTTCTATCCAGCAGTTACTAGGAATCTGATTTGGAGTTTTAAAGTAATAGGCCTGCTTCCTCACCATTTCTTTCTCACCCTCCACCCCCAAGGAAAAAAATTCTAAATTCTTCTGCTAGGACAGTTGAGTGAATTACCTAACAGATTCAGAATTCATTGCATGCTGCTCTCTCACCCTTGTAATCTGGAGGGTTCCTAGTGAAGAGAATGGTATTCCAGGAGCTCAAGTAGTTGTATTTGTGAAACTCTTTTTGGTAGGAATGCTGATGGTAAGAAAATGTTCAATTTGGGGGAATTTTAAGTCCCAAGAGAAAGAAGTATGTGTTAAGTATTAAAATTCAAGTGACACTTAATTTAAATGTGTTTTGTATAGGTTGTTGGTGTATATTAGTTATTTCAAGTTGTATGTTAGTTTAAAAAACAGATGGAGGTATCAGTGACCTTATTGGCTCTGAGAGAGGCCTGGAGAAGAGGGATAAAAATGAAGATGGGGAAAATAGGAGGCTGAGACAAAACTGTATACTTAAGAACTTTGTGGAGCTAGTTGCATAGAAAAGTTTTTCATCTTTTTTAGGTCACCCACTGCCTGGGAAAACACACACAGGAGTGCCTGTATGAGGCCTGACGCAGCTGAGATGTTGTTTCCTGTATGTTGAATGGCATTTATGGACCCTTCATTTGATTCTTTGTTGAATGGCGCTGATACATTCCCCTCACTTAACACGTTAGACTTGAAAACATTTTCTAGACAAAAGAGGAAAACTCTCCCGGAAAGAGAAAAAGCCTTATGAAATTAACCGTAACTCAGGGGGATATGGCAGAAGTGGTAAGGGTCAGGGAGGCTTGGCTGGGGTTAGTTTGTTCACTCTGGTGACAGACTATATTTTGAGGCAGTAGAATATAAACTATTTAAAGCTAAGAGTCCTGTGTTCAGATCCCAAGGTCAAGTCACCTGTTTAGAGTCGACTTATAAAAACATGGGACCTAACAAACCATAGCTCAGTTGGTAAAGTGCTTGTCTAGCATACAGGACACCCGGGATTTGATTCCTAGCACTTCATAAACCAGGTATGATGGCCCATGCCTGTAATCCCAACTTGGGAGAAGGGAAGCAAGAGGATCCAGAAGTACAAGGTTATTTAAGACCAGCCATTGTCTCAAAAAAGAGACCTAGAAATAGCAATTTGGGAGGTGGGATTGTAAATGTGTATGGGACAGGACTTGACCATGAGTGATTTTCTTTACCATCCACTGTTTTTTTTATTACATTTAGAGAGAGAGAGAGAGAGAGAGAGAGAGAGAGAGAGAGAGAGAGAGAGAGAGAGAGAGAGAAGAGATCGTGCCGTGGTGTACATTAGAGGTTAGAGGACAATTTCAGCAGTGGGTTCTCTCCTTTCACCTTGTGGGACCTGTGGGCTGAACTTAGTTTGAAAGGCTTGGAGGCAGGGTCTTTTATCTTTTTAAACCCCCCCCCCCACCTTATTTTTATTTTGGGATAGAACCTTATGTAGTCCAAGCAGGTCTAGGATTCTCTGTGTAGTCAAGGATGACCTTGAACTCCTGACCTTACTCCACTTCCTGGGTGCTGAGGTTACTGGTGTATACCACTTAGCCTCAGGGCTGAGGATGGAAACTAGGACCTTGTGTCTGCAAGGCAAATGCTCTGCTGAGCTACATCCCCTGCAGCATCTTACTCAGTGGTGAGTCTTGAATGAATTCCCTTATGTTGACAATTCTCTGCACATGATGGATTCCTGTATAAATATTGCCTGTTACTGATGCAGCCTAGTTGAGGGACTTAAATGTTTATGGAGATAGGTACAACATCAAAGAAAAAAATGTTGGTGTTATAGGTTTATAAGATAATATTTGATTCCCTCACTTGCATATTCCTATTTGTGTTAACAGGATCCTATTTTTAATTAATTGATTTATTATTTTGTGTATAAGTGTGGGCATGCATATGAAATGTCACATGTGTGGGAGTCAGAGGATAACTTTCAGGAATCAGTTCTCTACAGTTACCATGGATTTCAGAGATCAAACTCAGGTCCCAACAAGTACCTGCTGAGACATCTCACCAGCTGGATCCTGTCTATGTATTTAATACATGTGTTGAGATTATTGAACCATCATCCATAAATATTTCCTGTGAAGGAATTTTAACCCCTTTGTCAAAATTTAAGGGGCTCAGCCAGAGGATTCAGGAGGCCATCACCCTCTGTTAAATAGGGAGTTCAAGGCTAACCTGAGCTACATAAGGCCATCCTCAGAACAAAGACCTCAGAATAGAATGAAGTGATAATACTTTTGTTTTTAAAATGTGTGTGTGCACATGTGTAAGCACATGTGCATCAGCAAGCTACTGCATACATGTGAAGATCAGAGAATGACCCACTTATACATAGATTTTGGAATCAAACTCAGGTCTTCAGGCTTGCCTGGCAAATGTTTTTACCCAATGAGCCATCTGGCCTTTGTTTAAAAAATGGAATGCTGCTTTTAAAAACAACATTAAACTTAGGAGCTTCTCAGAATAAAGACTGGGAGCCTGTTCTGATTGGATACTGAGATGTGCATTTTATTTTTATGTGGGTAAGTTGTAATTATTGCTGATTGCTTAGCAGAGGTTACAGTTTTTAGTTTGTATGCCAAATATTTATAAAGTACACTGGAGCCTTTTTGTTTGTTTGCTGTGAAGTCATATGATCTTTCTGTCTGTGATTATTTGGGAGCTTGAGAAGTAGCTATAGCTTGTAGAATAGTAGTGAGCAAGTAAATGTTGAAATGAGGACTTTAAGAAGAAATGAAGACCCGTTAGAATCTAAGCATGAACATGAATCTGACACAGTTATTACTGTGTGATGCTTCTTTGGTATAAGTGGTAGAACCCCATGGAGGTGCTTTCACCCCTATTTTACATGTCTTGTGTTACCAATTTTTAGGATTGCCCCCCCCACTCACATTGATACTTTGTGATTTTTGATTTCCTGTCCTATTGAATTACTTCCTCAGTCATGGTCAGTCAGCATTAATGTTGGCTTCTTTTTTGTGTGAATTGAAAAACTTAATTCAGACAGTAAGATTTAGCAAAGTTAACATTTATTTAGCTAAGTTCCTTAGCAGTATATGCTTAAAAGCAGCAGCCTTGGTGACTGGGCTTTTTGTTCCTAATTATGATTAGGCCACCTTTTCAAGAAGCTGTATACTGGGGCTGGAGAGATGGATCAGTGGTTAAGACTTGCTCTTCCAGAGGACCTTGGTGCAGTTCCTAGCAACTACACAGTGGCTCAAAACCACCTGTAACTCCATAATGGGCCTCTTCTGGCCTCTGCAGACACTTGCCATGCATATGGTGCGTGTACATAAGTGCAGGCAAAATATGCATACACATGAATTAAAAATAAATAAATCTAAAAAAGGGTAAAAACAAACAAAAAACCCAAGTTGTATACTTTTTGTGGGGGTTTCAGGAATCTAAAAAGCATTATTACTGCTCCCTTCTTTCCTTTTTTTTTCTTTCCTCTCTTTTCCTTTTTGCGGTACTAAGCATCAAACCCAGGGCCTTATAAGGCTAGGTTAATCCTCCACTACTGAGCTACATTCCGTAGCCCCTAAAAAGCATTCTTGAAGAGGATCATGGTTGTCTTTGCGAATCAGATTATTTTGCCCATACTCATCCCCAGAGTTTGATTAATACTGTGTTAGACTGACGGAATAATTTAGGCAAGCACTGTAGCACGTCTTCGGCTCCCTGGAGTCAGGGGATCTAGTCTAGTTTTTCTTGGAACAATTGAGGCCAGAGAGAGTTGGGGTTCTATTAAGATCTCAGCTTTTTAGGTACTGGCCTGGTAAGATCAGAGCTTTTACTCCCACTCAGTTCATTGCATTTTTTTTTTTTTTTTATTCCTCTGGGTGGTTTTTATCTTTCATGTTTCTTTTCCTTATGGTACACCTGTACAGGACACAGAAAGAACAGAGAAGTAGGCCATGGAGGAGGTTCAGTAGTCCACACATGGAGTCTCGTGGTTCGAATGTTTGCTGTGGCAGCAGCTTAGTGTCCCTTTGGGATTGAAAATCTCTTGCCTCAGCCAGTTGCTTGTTCTGAAAACTGAGATTCAGCTAGGAAGCTAATGGTGTCCACCTGGCAAAGGTGTTTTAAAGAACTGGGTGACTTTTGTGCATTACAGAGAAGTAAAACAAGATACAGAGCATAACACCTGCATGCCAGCTCATGCTGTTTATTCTTATTTGTTAGAAATACATTTTAAGAGCAAGCTGTTCTCACACGTGTTTGAGCCTAGTTCATCACATGAGTCTTTAATGTGACATTTTAATGAAGCGAAGATTCTAACATTTAACCAGACTAAAGTAGGAGCCTTTGTCTGTGTATGCCCAGGGTAATACTTTAGCTAACTATGCCAAATTCCCACCCCAGCAAAGTGGTGTCATTGTGTGCTCATGGGTAGTTGTGAAGTTTTGTTCTTTGTTTATTCTTTGGTAGGATGTTTTGAAAATTTTAAAGTTTTTTCTATCCATTGAATAAAAATTAGTTTATTGAAAGAGTGAGGGATTGAACTGTATAACTTACATCATATAAAGTCCTGTGATTGAAATTGGTGGTAGACACAGCTGGAAAGTATGTACTTTATGTCTGCATTATGCAGACTTCAATTTTCTTTTTAATCTCTTCTTAGTATTAGGGCCAGCTCTTCAGGGCTTGGTCAGTTTCTACTTGTTTATTATTCTCATCTCCTGTCTCTCTGTTCAGTAATTGACCCAAAGTTTTTCTCTACTCAAAGTATTGTAAGTTAAATTACCTTTTAACACCCTGTAGTATAAAAGGGCAGCTGAAGGATAAATAGCAGATAAATTCCAGTATAAAAGAACTAAAGGAGAAAAAAACCCTTGTTAGTAACTTTCAAGTTGCATATAACATAGTTTGTGACCTTGTGTTCCCTTGTTCAGAGGAAGAAAGATGGCTGCGTCAAGAACTGCAGCCAGCTGCAGTGCTGATTGACTTGGTGATCTTTTTGTTGTTGAAAGTACTGTCATTTGGCTCCATTTCCATGGTGTTAATTACATGGGACACTAAATAGAAGACTGCATGACTAGAAATATTCAGATAAAACTAGGGTTTCCTCTCTTTACCTATACTTTGTAATTCTTACCTCTAAGGAGACTCTGAAGTTAGATGCTTACACATTCTTTCTCACCAGTTCATTATGTCTGCATATTTTTTGTGTATTTTTGCACAAGTAAAATTGTATTCTAGGTCTAACAGTCTGGTTAGGGAGACATGATGCATATCAAATATTAGGAACTGATGTGGAAAATGCAAGGAATGTAGCTCATTTGGTAGAGTACCTTGCCTAACATTCATAAAGCTTACTCCAAGTGGTATCATGACTCTAATTCTAACACTGGGGAGGGGAGGAGAGTGGGGGGAGTCAGATGCTGGAGGAGCAGAAGTTCAAGGTCATTTTCAGCTATATGGAGTGTTAGAGGCTAGCTTAGGCTTAAAATTCAGGAGAGGAGACCTCAGCTTAGGAAGGCAAGCAGTTGAATTGGCTCTATCAGACTTCAGGAGGTGGGAACATGACTGAGGCATAGTTGACAGCAGGAGCAAGATCATGATTCACAGAGTGCAACTTTTGCACTGAGGAGAGCAATAAATAGGTCACCCTGCTCAGAGCATGAGTGAATGACAGGAAGGAGTGGTAAAAGAAAGACGACTGGGGAAGTAGGGGTCCTTGACACTGAGATCAATTTCTGCTTGACATTAGTGACTGTTGAGGATCTAGGGCAGTAGATTGCTGTGGCTTTACCAGAAATGTGCTTTCACTAAGTTTGTTGCATATCCTATGTAAAATGAAGATGGTACTAGAAATTTTGTGATTTTTATTTTAACTTGATTTTCCCTTTCTTGAACATAAACTGATAAATGACAGTGTCACGTGTCACAGTGTCAAATGGTTGGACATGTCTGACATGCTAGAGGCTTGTGAGGAAGGTTATAATTGTTGGTAATTTAAGTAGGTTACAGTTGTACTTGGCTCACAGTGATAGCTAAATGGGTATTAGTTACTGTCATTGTAATCATCATTTTATTACTGCATGGAGTTGATGGAGGCTCAGATAAAATGATAGTAGCATGAAGAAAGGTCAGGTGAGGACAGCACTATTGAACACTGTCATTACTTAGTTCATGGGACTGAGGGACAGCCTGAATGATTAGCAGAACAGAAACTGAAGGAGAAATGGAACAGGTTTGGAAAAAAGTAAATTTGAGTTTGGGGAGTTTTAGTTTTATTTGACTTAGCTTTCCAGTTGGAAATGTCCAGTACATAGATTGTATATTTAGGACTGGACACTGGGGGAAATATCAGAATTGGTAGTATATTTGGTTATCCTCATCGTCTTCTCCCTCCCTCGTCTGTGACAATACTGGCGTCTTGTGCCTGGTAGGCAAGTGTACCACCATTGAGCTATATCCCTAGCCAATAATAATTGGAATTTAAACTCATAATAATTATAACTAATCTGGGTGACAGATAAGAGAATCAAGGGAGAGAATGGTCAGAATTTACCAAGCTTCATATCAGAGATAGAAACAAAGTGTTGGACCCTTGTGGTATGGTGGCACATGCCTTTAATCTTTTGCTCAGGAGCCAGAGGCAGGTGGAGCTCTGAATTTGAGGCCAGCCTGGTCTAGATAGAGTTCCAGGCCAGCCAGGGCTACATAGTACACCTTGTCTCAAAAAACAAACAAGCTAAAGAACATCTGTAACTAGGCATCCACAACAAGGTAAACATATTACTTAGCTCTCATCTTCCTCAGAATGTTTTGAGTACCATATGTGCATGATACCTGATCTTGAATGAGGGCATCATTTTCTGCTTCTAAGTGTATATGCAATAAGCTAGTATGGGCATTTCTTTGTGTTTTGACCTGCAAGAGAAACACAGCTCTTGAACCTGATGGTCTTGACTTTCTCTAAAGATGTGTAGATATTTTCTTGAGGTCTTACTAGGTAGTTGAGATGTATGTGTACAGAAATGTCCTTCTCCATCCAGGGTAAAGATTAGATTCCGGGGTTGCACTGGATTTAGTATTACTGATACTAACTTTGAGAAGTCTGAAGTGGGAAGCCAATGAAAAATGCATGTGTAGGAATTTGACAGTGCTTGTTTAGCAAATAATTTACATCCCAAAGGATAGAGAACCACTGATCTATAAGCTCTAGCAGAATTTTCACCATAAACCACCTGTATTTAGTTTCTAGAGTAACTGTGTCATAATTATCTCCAATCAAAAAGAAAGACAGTAAGAAACTTGTCACTAGAGAAATAATTGTAAATTTCCAGCTGTCTTACTTGGCTATTTTTATCCTGAACTCTTGTGAATTTTTTTTCTTCCTGGTAATTAACTGGCCAGATGCCCATGCAGCTACTGCTCTCAACAACATCTAAACTTGTAACAGTGTGCAATGTTTATGGGAATCAGTACTTCACAGCTAAGTACCTTTGTACTCTTAGTTGATATTTCTGATGTGGGTAGGACAGAGAAAGATCTCCATTTTGAGGGCGAGGAAGCAGGGGGCAGAAGCTGATGAAATGAGCCCAGTGCTCTTTACCCTGTACTTCCCTACTGTGTTGAGAAAACAGTCTGTTCTGGGAGACTTAGTCCTCTCTGTTCACCCTTTCCTGTATTGAGTCTTCTACCCAAAGACACAGTTTTTTTTTTTTTTTGTTTTTTTTTTTAAAGTTTTTAAGTGGGTATGGCTCATGCCCGTATTGCTACTACTTGGGAAATTAATGCAAGAGGATGACCAGAATTTTAAGACATCTTGTTTTATAGAGTGAGAGACTCTGTCTCAAAACGGGAGGTGGGGATAGAGCGGGGATGGGGACAGAACAAAAACTGGGTGGTGGTTGCACATGTCTTTAATCCCAGCACAGCCTGTTCTATAGAGTGAGTTTCAGGACATCCAGGGCTGCACAGGACATACAGGGCTACACAGAGAAACCTTGTCTTGGAAAGAAAACAAACAAAAAAACCAACTAAACAAAAGGGATGTAAGAAAATTTTGCAAGAGTTCTCATTCTTCTTTTTTTTTTCTTCTCCCAGAGTCAGGGATTCTCTCTGAAGCTGTGCTGGCTGTCCTAAATCTCACTCTGTAGACCAGGTTGGTCTAGAACTCACAGAGATCCGCGTGCCTCTGCCTCCCGAGTGCTGGGATTAAAGGCGTGCACCACCACCACCACCACCACCACCACCACCACCACCACCACCACCGCCCGGCTGAGAGTTCTCATTTCTTATATTATGTAAATGATCACTTAAGTTGATTTTAAAAGGAACAAATGCATAGTAAAATTGAATTACTTTGAAAGGTTTTATTGAAAAAGGTAGCGTTAGCCACTTTTCAGAACAAATTATAAGTAGATACTTTGGGCAGTAATAAATATTTGGGGAATTGCCTTCTGTGAATCCTAAGTTCACTACAGTCACACAAATAGATACTTTTCAAAATAGATACTTGGTTAGAGAGTTAGGATTTCTGTGGTCTTTTTTAGCCATGCAGGTGCACAGTTTGTGGTATGTATTGGATCCTTCCCTTGAACTGCAGAGATCAGTATTTTTAGATGAATCATAGCTGGACAGTCTGCTTTAGATACCCTAGCTATGGTTTATAGCTCCTGCTTTACCCCCAGTGAAGTAATTAGAAGAAAGGAATCTGTGCAGCTATTGGAGCATTTGTAATGGAGGGCTGACTAAGGCTGTTGGATACTGTAGTAAAAGCTCACCAGGCCCCAGCAAGTGAACTGGGTCTAGTCCCTCTCCTTGAAGGATTCTGCTGCTTACCAAACTTGAAAACTTTAAACTTAAAATTATCAGTTTCCACTTTGAAAAGTGTGTAGCAATCTGGTGACTTTGCACTTTAGATCTCCATTTTTCAGAATGATTAGGAACATTAAAGGAAGAAACAATAAAATAAAGGTAGATGTATACAGGGGCCAGGAGAGGGCACCAGATCCCCTGGAGCTGGAGTTACAGGCAGTTGTGAGCTGTCTGATGTGGATGCTAATCTCTGGTCCTCTGCAAGAACAACAAGCACTCTTAACCATTCAGATAACTCTTTCTTGTTGTTTTAAGACAGGGTCTGGGAAAAAAAAAAACAAACCAGGGTCTGTCACTGTATAGCCTTCACTTGTAATTTTCCACTTAAACCAAGCTGGCCTTAAACTCACAGAAATCCACCTGCCTCTGCCTCCTGAGTGCTAGAATTAAAGGCATGCACCACCCTGCCCATCTTGAATAACCAGTCTTAACAAAAGAAGAGAACTTTAACAAAAGATCACAGGACTGGCCAAGCAGGAGGATGACTGCATGTTTGAGGCCAGCCTGGAGGTATATATAAAACAGGTGGGTGTGGTAGCATTCACCTGTAATCCCAGTGCTGGAGAGGTGGAGCCGAGGATCTGAGTCCACTAGCCAGCCACTCTAGATAAACCATGGCCTCCAGGTTCAGTGAGAAATGCTATCTCAGAAGATACAGTAGGGCCTGGAGAGATGCTTTAGCAATTAAGATTCTTCCAGAGGACATGGATTCAATTCTCAGCACCCACATGATAGCTTGTAACTATCTATAATCCAGTTCTAGGAGATGCAGTGACCCTTTCTGGCATCTGTGAGTACCAGGCATGCAAGTGGTACACAGACATACATGTTATCAAAACACAAATATACATTTAAAAAAAAAATGAAAGTATGGTAATGAGTCCTGGGGATCCAGCTCAGTTAGGGTATTTGCCTAGCATATATGGAGCCTTGGGTTTGATTCCTAAAAATTCCTAAACTGGGTCTGGTGATACATATCTGTAACTCCACAACACTTGAAAGGTAGAGCCAAGAAGGATCAGAACTTCAAGGGATATGTAGCAAGTTCAAGTCCAGTTTCATACACAAGAGCACAGGTTATGGGTTCAAATTCCAGCTCTGACATGGACTTACCTCATTACCAGGTTTCTCAGTCTTCTTAGATGAATCTATCAGATGGGAATATTTGTACCTGTGCTCCCTTTTTTGTGTTTGTATTGAGGACAAAATAAGTAATGTAAAGCCCCTTCAGAAGTGTAAAGGACAGGCCTGGCACAGTGCTCGGTCAGTAATGTTGTTGCACAAGCATGAGGATATGAGGATGGATCCCCAGCACTCACATAAAAAGCTAAGAATGGCTTTTTGTACCTGTTACCCCAGCAGGAGGGAGATGGAGGCAGGAGGAGGGTCTGTGAGGCTTGTTGTAGACAAAGGTCTTAAAAAGTAGAGTGAGCCCCACTTTAGACTCCTAGCAATGGTGGAGAAGGTGCCTGAACTGCTGGCCTGCTCCGGTAATCAGACTGGTGGATACTGTAACTGTCATTATAGAGCCTCTATCTAGTAACTGGTGGAAGCAGTTGCAGAGATCCACAGCTAGACACAAGGCCAAGCTCTAAGAGTCCAGTCGAAGAGAGAGAGGAGGGATTCTATGAGCAAGGGGCATCAAGATCATGATGGGGAAATGTACAGACAGACAACCAAACCAAACTAGTGGGAACTCATGGACCAGTAGCTTTGGAGCCTCTATGGGACTGGACCAGGCCCTCTGCAAAGGCAAGACAGTTGTTTAGCTTGGACTGTTTAAGAATCCCCTGGCAATGGGATCAAGATCTGTCCCTGGTGCATGAGCAGGCTTTTTGGAGCCAAGTGCCTATGGTGGGACACCTTACACAACCTTGGTTCAGAGGGAGGGGCCTGGACCTGCCTCAACTGAATGTACCAGGCTGGGCTGACTCCCCATGGGAGACCATGCCTTGGAGGAAGTGGGAATGGGGAGTGTGTTAGGGGAGAAGGCTGGGGGGGGGGGGGGGAGAAGGGAGGAGAGAAGTACTTGTGTTTGGTATGCAAAATGAACAGAAAATTTCTTAATAATAATAAAAGAGTGAGGAAGAACCCAGTGTCAACTTCTAGCCCTCATATACATGAGCATACCCATGCATACACATTTACACACAAAAGTGTAAAAGATGTACAATTGTTGGAGATTAATGTAACCATTTATTGCTTTATACAACAGTGGGAGATTTGGGTTTTGGTTGTCTTGGAGAATTAGTTCCTCCCACTCTGAATAATCAGTATAACCAACCCTGTATTTACAACTTTTATAAAACTTGACAGGGAGGTCTGGACAGATGGCTTAGTGGTTAAGAGCTCTGTTTGCTCTTCCAGAGCACCTAGGTTCAATTTCCAGCCCCCACGTGGCAGCTTTAGTTCCAGAAAAGCTGATGCCCTCTTACATGTGGTGTACAAATATACACGCAGGCGAAAAAAGAAAGATGTAAACAAATTTTTATTCTCTGCCGGGCAGTGGTGGCAGGGAGGCAGAGCCAAGAGGATCTCTGTGAGTTCAAGGCCAGCCTGGGCTACAGAGTGAGTTCCAGGACAGGCTCCAAAGCTACACAGAAAAACCCTGTCTCAAAAAAAAATTTTTTATTCTCTCTTGTGTGTGTGTGTGTGTGTGTGTGGTGGGTGGGACAGGATTTCTTTGTGTAGCCTTGGCTGTCCTGAAACTAGCTCAGTAGACCAGGCTGGCCTCGAACTCAGAGAGTTCTGCCTGTCTCTACCTTCTGAGTGCTAGAACTAAAGATGCCCACCAGTACTGCCTGGCTAAAAAAACATTCTCAAAAAAGAAAAAAACCCTTAAAGCCTTTCAGGTCTGTAATTGGGAATTGCCGTCTCCTTGATGTTTTTAGACCTATTAATTTACCAGCACACAGTCTCTGTTGTCCAAGGAAACGTGTGATTAGCTATTGTGCTGTATGTCTAAAGGAGAACAGCTCCTTTGCATCCCTACCCTTTACTTCTTCCCTGTCACTATTTTTTTTTTTAATTCTTCTATTGGATTATTGCATAGCGGTTTCTATATAGATGAACACAAGTACTTAAGAAGGAATCTTCCTATATGCAAATTTCAAAAACCTGAGACTAAGGATTATTGAGAACTTAGAGTAATTCTTGAGGAGCCTGTGTTTGGTCATTGGGTTCATGGCCCTTTCACTATATGCAAGGCATGTTTATCTTGAGTGTGTGCCAGAAACAGATGGTATGTAAGAGCCAAGAAGAAAATAGGAGTGTACACATTTGGAGCTTAAAAATAATATGCTAAAATAGTAATAAGCCGTATTAACAAGTCTGAAAATGCTACTTATAGAAGTAGATTTGATTGTGCACTAAGGATGTTTTGAGAGGAAGGAGAAATGTTGATTAGTAAATATATTAAATTTCCCTATAGTTATAAGGGAAAGCAAAGTTTCCTAATGGATGCTATACCCTAAATCTTTTTTTTTGGTTTTCCGAGACAGGGTTTTTCTGTGTAACTTTGCGCCTTTCCTGGAACTCACTCTGTAGCCCAGGCTGGCCTCGAACTCACAGAGATCCTCCTGGCTCTGCCTCCCGAGTGCTGGGATTAAAGGCGTGCATCACCACTGCCCAGCTGCTATACCCTAAATCTTTAAACAGTAGTTATAATCCATGAAATGGTCCTCAGAATTATTGCTTTGTAGAATCTTTTTGTATCTGAGAGTTTAAATAGAGCTGGACCCTGCTTGAACTTTCTTTACTTTTTCTTTTCTTTAACTTTTATGGGTGGTTTGCCTGTTTATGTGTCTGTATGCTTGTGCATACAATGCCAGAGGAGGCCAGAGGAGGGTGTCTAGATCCCCTGGAGCTGGCATTATAGACAGTTGTGAGCTGCCATGTGAGTGCTAGGAATTGAACCCTGTTCCTCTGGAAGAGCAGACAAGACACGGTCTCACCATATGGATTTGGCTGGCCTGAAACTCACTCTGTAGACTAGGCTGACTTTAAACTCAGAAATCTGCCTGCCTCTGGCTCCCAAGTGATGGAATTAAAGGTGTTCCCTTCCAGAGCTTTCTTTAGAACTCAAAACAGACTTTCTCTTTTGGTGATAGGGCTAAGTGGGGTCAGATAGTGTGGTAGCTGCCCTAGACTATATATTATGATTGCTTCTACAAGATGAAATAGCCTTGCACTCCCAGTTTATATAAACCTGCAGTGTGATATTTCCTAAAGATTTACATGTTTCTGAATTAGTCTGGAGGGAAAGTCTGCATCTATCCTGATCACTGGCTTTCCAATTTTTAAATTTGAAGCCTTCCTAGTCAATTCCAGCTTTAATTGTTGGCCTTTTTTTTTAATTAGAACATTTCATTCTAAATTAAGTAGTTAGGGTCTTAACTATCTGATATTTGTGAAAGAGACGGGAGGTCTTTTTATTTTTATCTTCATGCATGTGAAGCAGGGCTTTTTTTTTTTTTTTTTTTTTAAAGAAAAAAGTGCCGGGCGGTGGTGGCGCACGCCTTTAATCCCAGCACTTGGGAGGCAGAGGCAGGTGGATCTCTGTGAGTTCGAGGCCAGCCTGGGCTACCAAGTGAGTTCCAGGAAAGGCGCAAAGCTACACAGAGAAACCCTGTCTCGAAAAACCAAAAAAAAAAAAAAAAAAAAAAAAAAAAAAAAAAAAAGAAAAAAGTGAAGCAAGTAAACAGAAGAGCTCTGATGCCTGATGGTCTTGAGGCGTGGTGCTGTCTAAAACTGTTGGGCATGAGTAGGTGTCTGTCATTGAGCCAACAATAGTGGCTCTGAGGAGTTAGATGATTTACCCAAGATCATAAACATACAGCAATGGTCAGTAAGGACCCCAGGTCCTATGTGTTTTCTTTTTACTTGTACTTCACTGCCCCCCACTGTTCACAGCTGAGTACTCATAGATGTCACTATGTCAAGAAATTTGGGAAGGGAAAGGATAAAAGGAAAAGACAGCATGGAAAGAAGCCAAGGAGAGCAGGTGTGATGTGGCTTGTGTGTGTCCCAGCACTCAGGGGGCTGAGATGGGAGGCACGTGGAAGTTTGGGCTAAGGATTTAAATCAGTAATCCCTTGTTGAGACTAATTATCTTTGAATATTCTGAAAATACATACACCTGAAAACAGCAGAGAGCAAGACTGACTTAACAAGCTATACTATACAGATGGTCATGAGCCACCATGTGGGTGCTGGGAATTGAACTCAGGACCTCTGGAAGAGCAGCCAATGCTCTTAACCCCTGAGCCATCTCTCCAGCCCCGGCAAGTCATTTGTAAATTCCAAATCTCCAAAGTTGTCATATTTGAAATACTGTTTAGAATTACACTTCTCATTTTTGGACACAAATCTTGCCAGAAATTGGGCAAACGTTTATTTATAAACCTCAGATGGAGTCAGGTGGCGGTGGCACACGCCTTAATCCCAGCACTCGGGAAGCAGAGCCAGGCGGATCTACATATCGAGATCCAGGATGGGCACCAAAACTACACGGAGAAACCCTGTCTCAAAAAACAAACAAACATCTCAGATGGTCCAGGAAGCAAAATGGCTGTTCTCAGACACAACCTCACTGTATAGGCCTTGTTTCTAGTTCCAGCTGATGTCAGAATTTCCTTCAGTCTCAGGGCCTGAAAAACTAGTTGCTCTCCATTCTTTCGCAAGAATATATTTCTCTCTTTAGGCTGGAGAGTCAAAGACAGTACAGTTATTATTTCTGTGGGGCCAAGGGAGCAGGTCCAGTCTACTTTTAATGAAGTGAGTTAGGCTTTGGCAAAGCCACAGAAGAGCTACGTGGTCCAGGGAAGCTTAAGCTTTCATCCCATGTTCCTTAACAGAAAGAGGATGGGTAGAGCACCTGACATGGCTCTAACTAGTACCCTTTTGTACACATTGTATTTTAGGGTCTGCAAGTCCTATGGTTTCCATTGAAAGCCGTGGACAGCATAAGCAAATGAGGATTGCTGTCTTCAAGGAAGGTTATTTTATTATACAGTAATGGTTAGTAAGGACCCCCAGATTTTGTGGGCAGTACTTGTTGGGCTCATGCTTTAGCCTTCTTCATTCAGTATTTGGGTCCTTTTACACCAGCCTGTAAACTAGTGATGGTAGTCTTTTATTACTGTCATACATTCGGGTATGAGTCAAGTCTGAGCACTCACACGGGTGAGGAAAGTTTGGGAAGTAAAAAATTTATACACCATTCTCTAGTCCACAGCAACAAAGTTTAAAATAGCCTCTCCATACCATGTCACTTCTTTGTATGTGCCAGTTATTTTGTTTTTCCCCTGTTATATCTTAGCTCTGTTATCTGTCCCTTGTCTCGGAGACCATATTGTAGAAGATGGCAAACAGAAACATGATTTTGAAGGCAAAAAATGGCTCTGTTGCCATTTTAAAAATATGTCCTTGTGAGCAGGTCTTTAAGGAGAATGTGTATAGCCAGATCCAACCTAGAGATAGACACAGCCTAGGCTATTGAACTTGACAATAATCAGTTGTGGAAAATAAGACTCCATTCGTTTTTGTAGTAGTGACCATGTGATAGACTGCTAATCATTATGACCTAGTGATGTCAGCTAAGAGCGAGCTTAGAAAATATGCAGCAAGACTTCTGGTATTTTTGCCTAAGTAGAAGACTTACCTTATATGAGCGTAGGTAAAGACTGTTGTAGTAGTCAGGCTGGAGAGATGGCTCAGTAGTTAAGAGCACTGACTGCTTTTCCAGAGGTCCTGAGTTCAATTCCAAGCACCCACATGGTGGCTCACAACCATCTGTAATGAGATCTGGCGCCCTCTTCTGTGTACATAATAAATAAATAAATCTTTAAAAAAAAAAAAAAAAAAAAAAAGACTGTTGTAGTCACATACCTTCCTTTGGATTCATTGATGTACCACATCCTTAAGTCATGAGGTCTATAGGACTTTCTGCACAACTGTCAGAAACCTCTTTGACATGTATTCAAGTAGGAGGTGATTACTGGAGTGACTGCCCTTGGACCCAAGGCTACAAGCTAGTTACCAGCATACTAACAAGTCTATGTCTCTGTCAATGTCTCAGATTCTTTCTTTTCTTTTTTTTTTTTTTTTAAGATTTATTTATTATGTATACGATGTTGTGTTTGCATGTATGCCTGCAGGCCAAAAGAGGGAGCCAGATCCCATTACAGATGGTTGTGAGCCACCAGATGGGTGCTGGGAATTGAACTCAGGACCTCTGGAAGAACAGCCAGTGTTCTTAACCTCTGAGCCATCTCTCCAGCCCCAACTTCTTAGCTTCTTAAATTGTATTTTGTGTGTATGTGTGTTTGCCCGTATGTATGTGCACCATGTGCTTGCCTGGTATCCAAGGTCAGAAGAGGGCAGATACCCTAGAATTGGAGTTATAGACAGTTGTGAACCCCCACATAGATGCTGTGGATTGAACCCAGGTCCAACAAGTGCTCTTAACCTTTTTGTTTTGTTTTGTTTTGTTTTGTTTTTTCGAGACAGGGTTTCTCTGTGTGGCTTTGGAGCCTCTCCTGGATCTCACTTTGTAGACCAGGCTGGACTCAAACTCACAGAAATTCGCCTGGCTCTGCCTCCCAAGTGCTGGGATTAAAGGCGTGCGCCACCACCGCCCGGCTGCTCTTAACCTCTAAGCCATTTTTTTAGCCCCCCACAAGCAGGTTTCTCAATCTGTAGAGCAATGCTATTTTTTCCCTTCTGAAGTTGTCAGTTTGTGATTGATTTTTTGATAGAGAACTGAAGGTTTGACTTTTAGCCAATGTGATTGATAATGGCATATATCCTAAGGTCGAGCTATATAAATATGAGAAGCAAATTATTGGTAGAAATATTTATTTAGAAATTCTGAGTTTTCAAATTTACTTTTGATTGTAATTAGATGTTATTTAATGTAGTGAGCACAAACTAGCTTCAGTCTCAACTACTTTCTTCCTCATCTGTTTATTCAGATTAACATTCTTTTCATTGTTCCGTTACTGTTTTAAATATAACACTCCACTTTTGTCTGGTTTACACAAAGAAATTGGAGCTAATGGTTTCACTGAATACTTAAACAGAACTGGAACTAAAAGTGACAGAGGAAGACATGGTCAAACTGAGTAAAAGATGGGAGGAGCTCAGTGGTAGAGCACTTGCCTAGTATGCAGAGGCTTGGGTTCCAGTCTCGGTCTTGGGGGTGGGAATTGAACATAGATGTAATCTTAAGCACTTAGGAAACTAAAGTGTGGGTGTTGAGGCAAGCAGTGAACTCTGCATAGTTCCTTGGAGGCCAACCACAGTAACATAATGATACCCTCTCTTAACATCCAGAGCTCCACAGTGCTGTAAGAATAAACATTGACCAGAAAGGAGTCGGGATAGGGGCTTTCCTACTTTTTTTTACTTGGTTAATTGATTGGTGTGTGTGTGTGTGTGTGTGTGTGTGTGTGTGTGTGTGTGTGTGTGTGTGTGTGTGTGTGTATACAACTTGTGGAAGTTGGTCCTCCAATTCCACTATATGGGGATCAAACTCAGGTTTTTGGGCGTGGTGACACATTCCTTTACCCACTGAGCCCTATCTTGCCCACTCAGGATAGGTGCTTTGAATATCAGAACATATTTGCTGGTTTATTTTAAATTGGAGGCAATGGAATAAATAGTTGATAACTTAGCCTAAAAGGCCAATGCAAGTTGGGTTGGAAACATTAATAGGGGGTGATATGGGGCTGTAGCGATGGTTCAGTGGTTCAAAGAAGGTGTTAACTCTTTCAGAGGACTTGTTCTGTTCCTAGCACTTATGTGGCAGATCACAACTGCTTATAGCTCCAGTTCCAGGGGACCAGTGCCCTCTTCTGGCTTCTGAGAGCACTGCCCATTTAGAGCACACCTACTGGGGATGGGTGGGTAGAAAGAAAGTGGTGTGTGTGTGTGTGTGTGTGTGTGTTTGATATTACCAACACATATGATTGCTTTCCAGATAGTAAAGGTCTAGAATTTATTTGCATTTTAAAGAATGTAAATAAAATTTTTTTTGATAGGTTCTCACTATACAGCCTAGGTTGATCTCAAGCTCTTGTTTGTTTATTTGTTAATTTAATCTGAAACATTTAATCCTTTGGCCTCTGCCTCCCAAGTGGTGAGATTATGCTACCGTGCTAGGCAATAAATGGTCTTGGAGGGAACTTTCTATGGTTTATGTTTTCATTGAACAGTTCTCTTGTGACAGTAGGTGTTTTTTGTTTGAGACAGGGCCTCTTGTAGTCCAGGCTGGCATTCATTATGTAGCTGAGGTTGACCTTGAACTCTTTCTTGCTTCCACCTCCCAAGGGGTATGTAGAATGAAGTACATGCCAAGGAATAGAGAATTAAAAACCTAAAGATAAGAGTTTTATCTAATGGGAAGTTTCTCTCCCACCCGTCAGTTCCCAAATAACCTTTCAGATGCTTAATAATAATTATAAATGTTTGGCAGATGGCTCAGGCTATTACTAGTTGGCTCCTCCATTTAAATTAAACCTTTTCTATTAATCTAAGTATTGTGATGGCTGTGGTGTTACCAGTTTGCTGGCATGTTGCTCCTTGGGCGGCTGGATGGTGTCTCTCAGACTGAGCCCTTCTTCACCTGTATCTCTGCTTGGATTTCACCTCTGGCTCTATCCTGCCTTGCCATAGGCCAAAGCAGGTGGTTTTTTTTTTTTTTTTTTTTTTTTTGTCTGTTTGTTTGAGACAGGATTTCTTTGTGTAGCTTTGCTTCTTTTCTGGAACTCACTCTGTAGCCCAGGCTGGCCTCCAACTCACAGAGGAACTCACTCTGTAGCCCAGGCTGGCCTCCAACTCACAGAGATCCTCTTGGCTCTGCCTCCCGAGTGCTGGGATTAAAGGTGTGCGCCACCACCACCTGGCCAAAGCAGCTTTATTTATCAACCAAAGAGAGCAGCATATATTCATAGCTTACAGAAAGACATCCCACAGCAGTTTTAGAATAAGCTGTATCAAATATTTCAATAAAGCCTTAAATTTCTTTAGTTTAATTTTATTTTACAATTTGGTATATTTTTAGTCAGGGTTTCTCTATGTAGCTCTGGCTGTCCTGGAACTCATTTTGTAGATCAGGCTGGCCTCAGATTCACATAGATCTGGCTTCCTCTGCCTTTCAAGTGATAGGATTAAATATGTGTACCACCATGTCCACCTAAAATTTATTTAAAATTACATTTGTTTTGTTTGTGTATGTGTGGAGGTCAAGGGGTTGATTGTCTCTTTTCATTATGTGGGTTCTGGTGATCCACTTCAGAACTTCATAGCAAGTTCCTCAATCTGCTGAACAGTCTTGCCATCCAAGCCTTATGTTTCTTTGTATCTTTTCTTACTTATTGGAACTCAATATAATTGTCTCCAATTTGCATTGGTCCTCCTGCCGGTAGCCTCTTGAGTCTGGATTTCAGGTATGCAGCACAGTACTTGTTTTTTGTTTGTTTGATTTTTCCAGACAGGGAGGGTTTCTCTGTTGTAACAGTGCTAGCTGTCCTGGAACTCACTTTGTAGACCAGGCTGGCCTTGAACTCACAGAGATCTGCCTGCCTCTGCCTCCCTGAGTGCTGGGATTTAAGGCATGTGCCACCACTGCCCAGCAACACTTACTTTCCTTATTTTGATTTTGGTTTTTTGAGACAAGGTTTTTCTGGCTGTCCTGGAACTCAACTCTGTAGACCAGGCTGGCCTCAAACTTGGAGATCCTCTTGCCTCTCTCTTGCAAGTGCTGAGATTAAAGGCTTAAGTTACCACCGCCTGGTTTATTTTGATTTTTTGAGGCAGGGTCTTGCTCTGTAGCCAGGTAGTCTGGCTTTATTTCTTATATTTTATGAGACTGGTGTTTGGCCTCCTCTGCCTCCCAAGTAAGTGCTGGGGCTAAAGGTATGTGTCAGTATCACCCAGGCCTTGAATTCTGGTTGTGCAGTTTAAGGCAAGCACTTTTATCTGCTGAATCATCTTACCAGCCTGAGAAAACTCTCTATTCTGAGATTCCTGTGTAACCACTTCTCTTGGATGTTCAGGGTTAAGCTGTCTGTTTTCCTAGAGAGGCCATACTCAGTGACTCTCTTGCCCATCTTGGTAGTTACCATACCATGTGCTAGGTGAGGGAACTAGAGCTGACTCATACTTAGAGTAGATTCAAGGAGGGACTACTAGGTGAGGGAGGATATTTAGAGAAGTCTTTGTGGAGATGTTGAGTTGAGCATTAGAGAAATAGCATTTTCATGATGGACTTTGAGTCTTCCCTCTTTAGCTTTGGAAAGGAAACCATTTATAAAATCAGTTAATTTAAAATCACAAATTAATAGATACTGGGAGTTGAAATACTGGGAGTTGAAAATACTTTCAGCAACAGCATTGAATACTTCAGCTCATTAAACAGGAAGTCTTATTCAAGTACTTAAAACTAATTAATAAACATGAACAACACATTTAATATCAATAATGAATTGAATCTGAGAAATTCTATATTGCATTTTTGATAAGAGTGATGTAAGTTAATGTGCTTGGTCTAAAGACAGTTTTATCTTTTTTAGCATTATATAAATGGCTTTATCCAGTGGTAGGTAATGACTTAAGAGAATGAAAAGAATCCTAAAGCTCCTGTCACTGTGTGGACAAGGCTGGCCTCAAAATTGCCTGTTCTGCTCCTGCCTCCCAAGTGCTGCCATTATGAATAATTCTTCTAATTTAAATATGTGGTTCATCACCCAGATGAACTATGCGTGTTTTTCCATGGGGTGTAAAGATTATAAATGAGCTAATTTTGTAGCAAGATCAATTCAGTTGCCATTTATGTGTTAATTACTGCAATAAGTAACTCAGGTTGCTCCCTTCCCGCCTCTGTTTTAAGAATTTAGTCAGCAGAATTAGTTTGTATTTATAGTTAGGCTGTGTTACTTTAATACTAAAATATGCTTCAGTGAGTAAATACTGAAAACACAAGCTTTTTTTTTTTTTTTTTTAAATGAACTGTATTGCTTGAGATATAGTGTAAATTTTAGAGCCAGTCCAGGTGGCTCATACATTTAATCCAGGTAAAGGAAGAATATGCACTGTGTAATTTAAGGCAAACTGCACAGATGGTTGTAAAAGTGCTTCTTGACTTGTGCACCCTTACATTTGTGTGCATAGATGGAAGATCGGAAAACAGAGCTTACCAAACATTTCATCTCACAGGTGTCTGTGCTCCAGCTAAATCTAGTTATCATCAGTGGGTGAAGGAAAGGTCACTAGCAATGGTGCAGATTTTCCATTCAGTGGGTAGCAGTCTGCATGGCAGAGTGTGCTCAGGTCAGACCTGTCCATTATTCCCCACAACAAAGGTTAGATTCGTTCTGTTTTTCTCACTGAGTAGACCAGGCTGCCCTCCAACTCAAGTGCTGAGATTATATGTATAAGCCACCATACTCTATATTAAATACAGTATTTTTGTGTGTGATGCTAGGGAACTCAGGGCTTTGTGAATGCTAGGCTAGTCCTCTACTTCTGAGCTACATACCCATTTCCTCATCACTGCTACCTCTTTTTGAGACAGGGTCTCACTATGAGCCTAAGCTAGCTCTGGACTCAATCTCAGCTCCTGAAGGCTGCATTTACAGGTGTGTACTACCATCACATCTGGCTAGAAAGGTTTTTATAAAAAATTTGCTTATTTAACAAGGTTGATTCTCACTCTCTTGTCATGAGTATTTCATAGGAAATTATTAGTAAAACTAAATTAAAATTTTCTCCATGGAGCTGGAGATGTAGCTCAGTAGAATGTTTTCCTAGTAAGCACCAAGCCTGAGTTTGATCTCCAAGACCACTTAAACTGGATGTGGTGACATATGTTTATAATGCCAGCACTCTGGAAGTGGAGGCAAGGGGATCAGAAAATCAAGGTCATCCTTTGATATGTAGAGAGTTCTAGGCTAGCCTGGACCATGCGTGATGGCTGTCTCAAAACATTGTTTTTCCTAACGATTTCTGTGTTCTGGGTACATCTGAAGTGCAATATAGGCCCAGTGGTAATGAATGAAGTGTCATAGAGCTGTGTTGTGAGGGATCTCTGTGAGTATTTAGTACTTAAGATTTTTATCTAGTCATTTCCAACTGTGATTCACCACTTCCCTTTAACTCTTTCCAGAAAGTTAAGATCACATTGCTTCCCAGATACTTAAAGAGTTCCTGTTGATGTATAGAGCTGTTTATAGCCCTCCAGCATTAGAAAGTGGCTCCAGCCATTTTTCCCATTATATCATCACCCACTGATGTCATTACACCAGAGCAATCTACTTTGAAGTCTTAAGTGTTGTGCCCTCCCCCCAACACACACACACACACACACACACACACACACACACACACACACTCATTTTCTCTATAAGGAAAATGGGGAAAAAATCAGACTGGTCAGGCAGTCCTTAAACAAACAGTTAGCAGTGATTTGAACATCCTAGGTTTACCAGCCACCCCACTTTGCTAGTGGAGAAGGCCTGCCCAACCGTACACACATGAAACCTAGAAAGGTATACATTTGAAGCCAGGTATAGTGTTGTATGCCTTTAATCCTAGCAGAAACAGGCAGTTCTAAGGACAACCTCGTCTACATAGTGAGTTTCTGGACAACCAATGCTACATAGTGAGACCCCTTCTGGAAACAAGGCAAAACCACCACCAACAAAACCCCAGAAAGCTGCATGTTTGGTCATGTGATACCTGGCTCTGGTACTTTTCTTTTAGCCCTGCAGAATTAGTTCTAAATTAGCTTACATAGTGGGCTGGAGAGATGGCTCAGTGGCTAAGAGGACTGACTGTTCTTCCAGAGGTCCTGGGTTTCACTTCCCAGCACCCATGTGACAGTTCACAACTGTAACTCTAGTTCCAGGGGAACTGCCACCCATGGCAAAACACTAATGCATATAAAATAAAATAATTAAAAATTAAAGAAAATAGTTTACATAGCTCTGTCAGTGACTTGTCACTGGCATATTAGACTTTTTCAAGTAATTCTCTGCAATAGGAATTCTTTAGGAGATCAAAAGTTTCTTATCCTTAAGTTGTTGAACTGTTTTCTGGTGTTAAACACTAGCCAGGTAAGCATTTGAACTAGAGGTTTTGAAAACACTTTGTTTCGACAGGTGTTGGTGGCACACCCCTTTAATCCCAGCACTTCGGAGGCAGAGCATGACTGGTCTCTGTGAGTTCGAGGCCAGCCTGGTCTACAGAGCGAGATCCAGGACAGGCATCAAAACTGCATAGAGAAACCCTGTCTCAAAAAACCAAACACACACACACACACACACACACACACACGACCAACACTTTGTTTCTGTAAGTTTTTCAAAGGCATTATAGTATTATTTACAGTGATCGCTACTGGGGGAATGTTTCATTTCCTTACTACATTATAAACCAGTTGGACAGATGTAGGTTCTGACCTTCCTCTTTTCTTCCCAATTTTAATCCTCCTCTTCTTTCAGCTGTCTTTGTTTTTTCATCTCCAACATTTATTTTGTGTGTATGTGAGCGCTGTAGCACCACGTGGACGTCAAAGGACAACTTGAGGAAGATGGTCCTTTCCTTTCCCGTGTGGGTGCGTACTGAACCATCTCACCCCCACCCCTTTTCTCTCTTCTCTCTTCTTTCCTTTTCCTTTGTTTCTAAAACAGGGTTTCATGTAGCCCAGCCTGGCAAACTATTTTATCCAGAGCTGACGTTGACCTCATCCTCCTGCCTCCACCTCACACATGGTAAAATTATGACTTCAACTCTTAGAGCTTCTAACTTTTGGTGTGTTGTGTGTGGTATTGTGCCAAAGCAAACTTGGAGTTATGAAACTATTAGGGAGTGCTCAGTTTCATTTCAGAGATTTCACACTACCCACTTAATTACTGGTCCTGCTTTAGCATTTTTAATATCCTTATTCAAGACAGATTTGTTGGCAATCAGAAGGAACAATCACCATTAGAAACTCCAGAGAAGTGGGGTATCAGTGTTTAAAAAATACGTAAATAAAAGTAATAAATGTGACTATTACTGTTATTTTCCAAACCTCTTTAGCTTTCTCTTCTGTATTTATCATCAAACCCTTATGTATATGCTATAGGCTATGGCATGGAGTATGAGGAGCTATGGATAACTTAGGAAGTTTTGAAGAGAATAATAATGAAAATTATGGGTTAGACTGGGACTACAGAATGCTTTCTTCATTCCCACAGGAGATTAAAACCAGATCCATATGAGGATTTCAGTTGGCTTTTCTCAAAACTTGATTTTCTCCCCCTCCTCTTCCTTTTCTTGTGTTTGTTTTGTTTTGAGACAGGGTTTCTCTGTGTAGACCTGGCTGTCCTGAAACTCACTCTGTAGAGCTCAGAGATCCACCTGCCTCTGTCTCCTGAGTGCTGGAATTAAAGGTGTGCGCTACCACTGCCCAGCTAAAACAGTTTGTTTGTTTGTTTGTTTTTTCTGTTTTTTGAGACAGGGTTTCTCTGAGTAACAGCCCTGGCTGTCCTGGAACTCACTTTGTAGACCAGGCTGGCCTCTGTGTCCCGTCTGTCCCTGTCCTGTGTCTCCTCACCCCACAAAGTGCTGGGATTAAAGGTGTGTGCCACCATCCACTGCTGCCCAGCTCAAAACTTAATTTTCTAAATTAGAACTTGTGATAGTCTGTGCTGTAATCTAGGAAAATTTTGCTCCAAATATCTTTTGTGAAGATGTTATAAGTATGTGCCAGAAAGCCTGTCAACCCAACATATACCTTAACACACTGAAACAATTAAACCAGATGAAAACATTTACAGATAAACAGCTAACCTGGACAGCAAGTATGACTTTATTATTTCTAATTAGTTTCGTGTCTGTGTGTGTTTTCAGTTTCGAAAATGTCTACAGAAGGAGGGTTTGGCGGTACCAGCAGCAGTGATGCCCAGCAAAGCCTCCAGTCCTTCTGGCCCAGAGTCATGGAAGAAATCCGAAACTTAACAGTGGTAAGGAAGAGCAATGAGCTTCTAAAGCAGATCAGCAGAAGCAAAACACAAACCTTTTATTTTCAAACATGTTTACAAAGGCATAGTGCATTTCTGACCTATAAGTTGGGGGATGAAAGTAGAATTTCCCTTGGACAAGGCAATACCAGGCTATTGTTTGTAACTAAGTAGTTGTTTGGATACGCTACTTGGAGGCAGACTAATGTGAAACTGGTACTTGAGGAAGTACAGAGAGGCAGAGGTTGCACCCTCCTGTAGTAGTTAGCCTGTTTCTTTAGCCTAATTCATTGGCCATACCAGCTTTTTATAATTTAATGAAAACTGTTGGGCAACTTATTTAGCAGATGTGTTGTGAGCCAGCACTCTGCAGGTGTTAAAAGATACACTTAGCCGGGAGGTGGTGGCACACGCCTTTAATCCTAGCACTCGGAGGCAGAGGCAGGCGAATCTCTGAGTTCGAGGCCAGCTTGGTCTACAAAGAGTTCCAGGAAAGGTGCAAAGCTACACAGAGAAACCCTGTCTCAAAAAACCAAAAAACAAACAAACAAACGATACACTTAGATCTGGCTTTCTCAGTAGCAGCAGCATTATGATGTTCTCAGGGGCTGTCCTATGTATTTCAGGTTGTTTAGCAGCATCCTGGCCTTTACTCATTAACAGTCAGTAGCAGTTTTCCCCTACTTGTGAAAACAACAAAATACTTTCATAGACTGGCAAATGTTCCTTTGAGCTAAAATCATCTCCTGTTGATAACTGTGGACTTAGAAAAAAAAAGTCATATGCAACCCCATCTTTGAGGAGCTTACAGTCTTCTAATTACAACTAGAGTGAATTAGTCAATAGGTATTTACTCAGTATTTATGGACACAGTCACAGTGGTGAGTTCTGAAGCAATAAAAGGGAACATGCCCTGAAGACAGTGTAGTACCAATTTTCTCTGGTTGAGCTAGAAAAGGCTTTAAATGACAGCATATAGAGATGCTGAGATGGCTCAGCAGGTAAAGTGCTTGCTACCAACCTGATGACTTGAGCTTTAATAAAACTTAAGAAGCAAAAAAGAAAAAACAAAACAAAAAAAAACCCGGCATGTTTATTTTTATTGAGTCTTGAAAGGTGAATGAGCATTAGCCACATGGACAGGATGGTGTAAACAGAGGCTTTTCTCTGTCCTGCCAGGTTCCACAGCCACTTCTAAATAACCATTCAAAGGCTTATATTATAAATGATGGGCTGGTAGCTCAGGCTTATTACTAACTAGTTTTTACCCTTAAATTAACCCATAATTCATATCTGTTTTAACCACGTGGCTTTGCACCTTTTCTCAGTACAGCATCCTATCTTGCTTTCTCAGTGTCTGGCTGGTGACTCCTGACTCTGCCCTTCTCCTTCTCAGAATTCTCAGTTTGAATTTCTCACCTAATTTCCGCCCAGCTACTGGCCTGTCAGCTTTTTATTAACAATAAGAGCAATGCACATTTACAGGGTACAAAGATTGTTCCACAGCAGGATGGGAAAATAGTTCTATTCTAGACAGCAAAAAGAGCATGTGCAAAGGCTTGCAGTCCCAGAGGAAAGAACCTTGTGTTAGAGGAATAGACGTTCAGTATGGTAAAAGTTGGGGGTAGGAATGTAGTGTGTGGTTCAGGGATAGTAAAGGAGAAAGGCAGGATAAAACAGAAGTATTTTCAGAATACATTGTCATGTTCTTATTAAAGAGCATTCAGTTTGGTGTCTTAGCAAGTACTGAAGGAACTCCCTGTGTCTTTTGCCATTGCTGCCTTGGAGGTATTAGCACGCTGGCAGAGCAGACCCTGGATTTTTTTCCTGATAATAGAAGCTAATGTCTTCGGTTTAGTGGTATACTAAACCAGTAAACCTAAATTTGGTATACTCGCCAGGTGGCGGTGGCGCATGCCTTTAATCCCAGCACTCGGGAGGCAGAGCCAGGCGGATCTCTGTGAGTTTGAGGCCAGCCCGGCCTACAGAGCAAGGTCCAGGACAGGCACCAAAACTACACAGAAACCTTGTCTCAAAAAAAAAAAAAAAAAAGTTGGTATACTCTGGTAAACAAGATTGATTTGTTTGTTTACTCAACACATTCTTAATTTTTCATCTACTTTGGCCTGTGCTGTCCTCTGTGGCTCTAGTAGTATGCTGACAGACTAGATCATTGTCCTCATGGACATGCCTTGTTCTCTCAAGGCAGACTGTAAATAAGTAACAAATTAAACTAACTTCTAACTGTGATAAATACCCACTGACATTGGGGTAATTAATGTTCTGAATGGACCACTGGGTGGTGTTCGTTTACACAAAAGGGTGATTGGGCTTGGCTGAGCCTTTTCTGGGTGGCTGTGGGCAGAGTGGATTTCCAGTGAGAAGACATGTTTCTTTCCAGTGTTCCCAAGGGTTGGTTATCCGTGCTGTTTCAGACAGAGGACAAAGGGGCTGGCAGTGAAGTTACAAAGTCAGAAGTGGGCTGTTTTACACAGATTTTTGGAAGATAATCTTTATTAGGATTTTCTCTTTTGGGTTTTTGTTTTGTTTTGTGTGGGTTGTTTTTGTTGTTGTTTTTTTTTCCCCGAGAGAGGTTTCACTGTATAACCCTGGCTGTTCTAGAACTCACTCTGTAGACCAGGCTGGCCTGGAACTCATAGAGATCCACCTGCCTCTGTCTCCTGAGTGCTGGGATGAAAGGCGTGTGCCACCATCGCCTGGTTAGTCAGAGTTTTCTAAAAGTACAAGTACACGTGCATGATTGGCTTACAGGACAACCCAGATAGTCCACCAATGAGTGTCTTACACGGGAGAAGCCAAGGATATGGCATTGCTCAGCCAGGCCCAATCTGGTGCTGAAGGCTTAGAGAGGATTCTTGGAGGGCTGCTGGTCTCCAGTCTTTGTTGGAATCCTGAAGAAGTGGGTTCTAATATCAGAAAAGGAATGTTGCAGTAAGACATGGGGACTTGCCTTCGACAGGGCGGGCAAACAGACAAAGCAAACAGTTCTTTTCTCCATGTGCTTTTATGAAGGCTGCCACCAGGTGCCACTCAGATTTAGGATGGGTCTGCCCACTTCAAATAATCTGATCAAGAAAATCCTTCACAGGAGTGCCCCAGCAGTTTGTGTTTTAATTGATTTCAAATACAGTAAAGTTGACAGCCAAGATTAGTCATCATATAATCTAATGGTTACATTTATTTGATTTTAAATGCTTACTTGTTTTAGGCCAAACTGGTGCAATATGTACCGTTCTGGTTCAAGTTTTGTAGGTAGAGAGAAAGAATTATAAGAAGAAAGGGTTGTTCTTCCATTGACTTAACTAAACTTTTCTTCCTGTGTATCTCTGAAAGATTCCTTAGACCTCTACTGTAGCATCTGCTTAGGAGAGTGACTGACATATAATAGCTGCACGATGAATGACTGAATGATTCAGACTCCACTCCAGACTAAGGGCAGAGCGATGCCAGTTCCAAGTGTCCATGAGAGAATGAGGTTGGGGTGTTTGTTCTTTCTAAGAGCAGGCCTGTGGTAGTCTCAAGCCTGCAGCACACGAAGGCCTCCACTTCTCTGACATACATCTGCCTGTGCAGCACTTTAGCACTTAATTTGGGAACTTGGTGCTGCTTAAAATCAGACTTTTGAGGGAAGGGAGTTGACAAGGTCTTGCTCTACAGCCCTGACCAGTCTAGAATATACTGTTTAGACCAGGCTAGCCTTGAGTTTCAGCATTCTTCGTGTGCCTGCCTCCCAAGGGCTGAAATTACAGAAGTGTACCACCACACCCAGATTGATAACAGACTTTCCCAGATTGTCTTATCCTCTTAGCGGATACTTCAAAACATGAAACAGATTTTTAAAAGTCTGTTATGCTTAAATTATCTAAGTATAAGTAAAACAAGAATATTTGTAAAAGTGGTGTGGGATTCAGGTATTATATTTCATGATGTACTGAACATACCTGTTCTCAGTTGTTTTAGTCTGAATCAAGTAATAGCAATTTATCCTCCATCTCAACTTGACCATCCTGCTCCCACACTCTTAAAAGTCCTGCAGTTGGCCATGAATTCAAGTGTTCAGATGGGGGTGGCGTTGGTTACAAATCCTAATGAGTAATCATGCCCCTCAGGGATTACATAAAACATTCTATATTCCTGTTCATCAAGTCTCTAGGCAGAGTCAGTAACAGATGTTTCCTACCCTTGTAAGTGGTGGTGGGGATCTCATTGAGGATCCAAATTTTCCTCTACCCTCTTTGTATCTCTCATTTTGGGGGGATGGAGAGTGTCCTTTCAGCATCCCAAACACTACAATTATAAGCATTCTGCATCATGTGAAGTCATAGTATACATCTTATCATTGAGTTTTATAATTGTTGGGACCTCTTTGAGAGTAGGGAAGAAAAGGCTATAACTTAGCCTTTGAGGGTAGTGATTTGGGTAGGGAGTGGATGGATCAAATGGTGAGGATCCTGAATCTTGAGAAATCTAATTTTCCCCTGACCTACTCTTTATGTCCAGTTCAGCTTTCAGATAGCTGTAATTTAGTAATTAAGTCATTTTCCTTTCATTTACAGCTTCATCTTTTCATGCTATAATACTTCATCTTTTCATGGACAGTGACATTCCTAACATGACAATCAAATCATGTAATCAAGCAAGAACATTGAGGGCTGATGGACTGTTAAAAGGTCTGGAGAGATGACTCAGTGTTTAAGAGCACTGGTGGCCGCTCTTCCTGAGGACCAGGATTCAGTTCCCAGCATCCACACAGTAGCTCACAACCGTCTGTAACTTCAGTCTCAGGAGATACAATACCCTCTTCTGGTCTCTGTGGGCAGCAAGCACTGATGTAGTCCAAAGACATACATGCAGGCAAAGTACTCATACAAGTAAAATGAATAAAAACAAACAGGTCATGGGCCTGGCATGGTGGCTTCTTTTATTAACCCCAGCACTTGGGAGGCAGAGGCAGGTGGATCTCTAGAGTTCAAGGCCAGCTAGAGTCACACAGTGAGACCCTGTCTCAACAACAAACCATAAAACAGGCTGTGTGCTATGATCTCTTTCTGTAGATCTGTGCTTTGCAGACAAATGTCTGTGAGAGCCCCAGAAGGGAATGCAGGTGAAAATTAATTCTGATTTAGTCGTCTGAAGTGGATCTTGAGTTTCCTTTGCATTCTTAGGTAATGCCATTACTAGTCTAAGGATAGCATTTGAGTAACAAGACCTAGTTAAGAGAGTAGCCCTTAATGCTCATTCCTAATGATAGTTTATGAAGGGAGTTTTCAAAAAAAACTTTATGTCAGGATTCTACCCTTGGAGTTCTGTTGTGGTCAGTCTGCAGCAGAGCCTAGGCAACTTGATTTTCAAAAGCTTCCCCTAGGCAATTCCAAAATGAAGCCAACCATGAGAATTATTGCTTTAAGAAGGATGAGAATCTTGACATTCTGTAGTGTTTCAATGAGCTGAGTAGAAGAGATTTCTGTTACCTAAAACTCTGGATTCTGTAGTAAAGCTTGAAGAACTCGCTGGTTTTCTATCGGGGACTATAGGGGTCCAGCCCATCTACTGTCTCCTCTAGGTTCTATCTTAATTCCTTCATCTAGTTCTGTCCCTTCTAGGTTCTCATCTATTTAGTTCTTTCCCCTATCAGCTCCTCTCCCATCTCCTTCTCTTTCATCTGGGTCTTCCTCATCTTGTTCTTCCCCATCTGGCTCTTCCTCATCTTCCATCTCATTCCTCTAGTCCTCTCTTCTAGCCCTTCAGTCTAGTTCTTCCCCATCTCACTTTGTTCCTCTCAAGTTTTTACCCATCTAGTTCTTCCATTCTCTTTTCTCTTCTCTGTCCTGTGCCCTGGAAGTACCGGTATATACAGGGAGGGTCTGAGCTAAATTGTGTAAAGCTATTTATTACTTAACGTCCACCTCTCCTAGGCGGTGTCTCCTTGTGGAATTTACCTTAAGTCAGGAGACTTGCATGTGGGCTGCTATCATTGTTAGTCCTTGGAAGTTGGGCACCCACCTGGGCGGTGTCTCCTTGTGGAATTTAAGTCAAGAGACTTGCACGTGGGCTGTTATCATTGTTTTACCCTCGGAAGTTGGGTGCCCACCTGGGTGGTGTTTCCTGTAGTCCTTGAAAGTGGCTAAGGGAGATATCTGATTCCAGAGAAAGCCTTTCCCGAGGCTGTTCTCCAAATACCTGGAATGTGTATGTCCAGAGAGTGATCAGTCCACACTGTTAGCCCTTCTTAGGGAAAAGTCAGTTGGGAAAACTATGAAGGCACACATGATTTTCATAACAGAAGACAGCTGATATATAACAAGCCAAGTAACACCAAAAACTCCTTGGGATTTGGCTTCCTCTGGAGGAATTCCCTGATTCCTCCAGGTAGTGACTTTGCCATAACCAGCTGAGTTCTTATGATATATTCCTGCAGCCTGCAACAGTTTTCTTTGGCTTTCATCAGAGTAATTTAAGGACTCTTGAAACTTGGCACTTTAACATGGCGGTGATTTAAATACAGTTCTCAGACTGTAGTCAGGTGCATGAGAATATTCAGAGAGTCTGTTCTGCAGCTCACTGATCCAGTTCCTGAAAAGTTGAGGAAGAATTTGGGTGATAGTCCTCCTTCTTGGCTCAACTGGAAGATAGGTCAGTACTGTTCACTCTCACAGGGCTGCCAATGTGAAAGCCAGGGTGGGTCTTCAGTAAGCTGGTAGTAGAGAGACCCCCTTTCCTGCAAACATCCCTTGGGCTCTTATGTGTGTCTAGAAAGCTGAGGTGGGAGTACAGAAAACTAGGCTGCTGTCAGGAACACCTTACTTTCGTAAACCCCATGTGTCTTAGTTAGCTGTGTCTTCTATTGCTGTGAAGAGATAACACGGCACCTCTTTCAAGGAAAACATTTTGTTGTTGTTGTTGTTTTAGACAGGGTTTCTCTGTGTAGTTTTGGTGCCTGTCCTGGATCTCGCTCTGTAGACCAGGCTAGGCTTGAACTCAAAGAGATCTGTCTGGCTCTGCCTCCCGAGTGCTGGGATTAAAGGCATGTACCACCACCGCCTGGCTACAAGGAAAACTTCATTGGAAGGGAATCGCTCACAGTTTCAGAGGTTCAGTCTATTATCATCATGCCTGGGAGCATGGCAGCTGAGAATCCTACATCTTGCAGGCACCAGGAAGTAGACTGTGACACACTAGGTAGTATCCTGAGCATAGGAGACCTCAAAGCCCACCCCGACCATGACACACTTCCTCCAACAAGGCCATGCCCACTCCAACAAAGCCACGCCTCCTAATAGTACCACTCCTTATGAGATTATGGGGGCCAATTACATTCAAACTGCTACACCATGTTATGATCCATTTTTCACAGACTGCCTCTTTTAAAAATTTTAAAATATATTTTATTATTTATATATATATATATATATATATATGAGTGTTTCTATTTTGCCTGTGTGTATGTATATGCACTCCATGTGTGTCTGGCACCTGTGCTTGTCAGAAGAAGGCTTCAGGGCCCCTGGAACTAGAGTTACAAATGCTTGTGAGCTGTCGTGTGGTGCTGGGAACCAACCCTGGGTCTTTTTCAAAAGCAGCAAGTGCTCTTAACCACTCAACCATCTTCCCAGCTCCACATAGTTCTTCCTCTTTGGAGAGTTCAAGGCTTGGGTATCATGAGCTCTCACAGAAGAAGGTTGGATAGGTTAGCTTCAGGGAATTTGATACCCTCTTCTATCCTCTACAGGCGCTCATACACACGTGACATAACACATACATACACAGATACACATGAGTACATACAAAAATATCTTTAAGAAAATTCTTTAACAATTTCATGAATATGTGCAATGCATCTTGATCATACCCATCCCAGATCTCTCCCTCTAGACGTCCCTAAATATTAGCCTTCTACGTCTACTTTTGTGTCCTTTTTTTTTTTTTTTTTTTTTTTTGTTTTGTTTTCGAGACAGGATTTCTCTGTGTAGCTTTGCACCTTTCATGGAACTCACTTTGTAGACCATGCTGGCCTCGAACTCAGATCTGCCTGCTTCTGCCTCCCGAGTGCTGGGATTAAAGGCGTGCGCTGCCGCCGCCACAGCCCCCCCTTTTTGTGTCCTTTCTAAAAAGAAATAGCTCACTGTTCCCAGTTAGTTCTACCTGCATGGGCATGGATATGGTGTCATCTATGGGAGCGTGGGTAACCTAGTAGTGGCCACACTCCCAAGAAATGACTTTTCTTCCTGCAGCAGCCCTCAGTTATCAATAGCTCCTCAGTTGGGGGTAGAGCTTCATGAGTCCCTCTCATCCATGGTGAAATGTTGACTGGCTTGATCTTAAAGGTCTTGTAGAGGTAACTATAGGGGCTGTGAGTTCATGAGTTTAACAGCCATGTCATATCTTGAAGACTTCACAGTATTCCTCCTAATACTTCAACTCTTACGTTCTTCTTACCCTTTTACCACAATTTCCGTGAGCCTCTGAGGGATTGATATCAATGCCTCATTGAGGGCTAAGTGCTCAGCATTTAGCTATTCACAACACTTTGACCAGTTATGAATTACCCACTCACTGTAGAAAGAAGCTTCTATGACCAAGACTGAAAACAGCATTAATCTATGGGTATAAACATAGATATTTAGAAGGCAGTTTTACATTTACATTTAGAAAAAAACCAACAGTAATAGGGTCCCCAGGGGTCTTTTTTTTTTTTTCTCCTCTCCAGATCTAGAGTGCTAGCCATGCATTCCTTTCTATGGAGCAGGCCTCAGATTAAATCAGAAAGCTGTGGGTTACCACCACAGAGTTGTGCTACTATTGTACCAGAAGGCATAGCCTACCTTTCAGGTCAGTATTGTGCGATGCACCATCCACCACTCAGTAAGTCAGTTGATAACTTTTCTCTCTTGCATAGCACCTCCAGCACTATCAAAGCTAGTCATCATTGAGGTCAGTCTTAGTTTAATTTCTTTGTCCTATAACCAAAATGTGTTGTGTCTTCAGCAATAGGACCTCACTGTCTAGCTGTGGTGGGCAACAAAGAGCAATGGCAGTAGCCTATGTTGTCTCGTGTGTGTGTGTGTGTGTGTGTGTGTGTGTGTGTGTGTGTGTGTGTGTGTGTGTGTTCCTCTGGGGCGTCCCTGACCATTGACTCATAGGGAGGTATTTTATACTTGACACTGAAATTTTCCTTTAGTAACCCATGCTTTTTGACAGAAGCATGGTCCACTCAGGCAGGGTACCTCCATTCATACTCCTTTTTGAAAAAAATAACATTTTTTCGTTAGCTTACATAGCAATGGGTTTCCATAAGGCTTTGGGGTATGTGTGTCACTGTGTACCAGAATGGCTTTGAACTCATAGATAGGCCTGCCTCTTGAGTTCTGGGACTAAAGGTATCTGTCACCACACCTTCAGTTTTGGATAGCTCATCACTCCTTCATCCGTCTTCATCCCCTTCTTTATCTCTTCTTTAACCCTGGTATTCCTGCACTTGGTTTTCATAGTATCTGTGTTCTGCTATTTCCCTTATTGCTTTTCTATTCAAATTGGAAGAAGTGTGTGTGTGTGTGTGTGTGTGTGTGTGTGTGGTATTGTTGTTTGTTTTGAGTTCTATAACCCAGTCTGGCCTTGCACTAATCATCCTGCCTCTACCTCACAAGTATGGGATGTGCACTACTGTGTTTGGTTTTCCTTGTTTGTTCTGAGATAGTATCTTGCTATGTAGCTCTGGTTGACCTAGAACTTGAAGCAGTCCTGCCTTTGCCTCTTGAGTGCTGGGATTACAGTCATGTGCTGACATACTGGTCAAGGAGGGCTTTTTGATTTTGGAATGTGTGTGTGTGTGTGTTAGATTAATCCTGTGCTTTGGTTACGTAATCCTGGAAAAATCTTGTAGAAATGGCATTAAATGACAAATGACAGCACATTTGCAAGAGAGCGAACTCCTGTGGTCATGTACTGTGTATATCCAGGGAGAACTTTGAGAATTACATCCCTTACCCTCTCTCTCTCTCTCTCTCTCTCTCTCTCTCTCTCTCTCTCGCATTTCTGAACAGTGTTGTCATCTTGTATGATGTGCCACATTAGTAAGAAGGCAAGGGATAGATTGCTGTGATTAAAGACTTAAAAAAATGACTTCAAGTGTCTGGCCCTAATCCATCTCCCTCTTTGCTCCTACTGTCCTGCTGTCCCGGGTCATACTTTTGACACTGCAGGTATTTGGTGCTTCCTTCCTATTCACTCTGTGAGAATACAAGTATCACTTGAACATAATTCCTGTCACCTTTCCTGTGGACATTTCCCAGCTCTTCTTTCTCTCTAGCCCCAGTTTGCCAGCTGGTTCTTTATTCCCTTCCTTGTGTCCCTCTTTCTAGTTAAGAGACTATATAATGTTTTTGATGTGACTGTGTTTGACAAATTACAAGTCCCTCAAAAATAGGGATAGGATGGTACTTTGCACTTTGACACAGTCACAGGTAACATAGGTTGGGTTGGGTTGCAGGGACGCAGTAAATAAAGGGGAGCAGAAACAAGGTTAGAAAGAATATGCTCTACTCTCTTCTGGTAACATTGTAATAACTGGACCTCTCGGCCTCTGTCACTCCCAGGTTAGTCATAGTGGAGGCTTTGAGGAGAATGCTACCTAATTTGGAAGACAAAAAGATTAAAAAGTGATATTTGAATTTGTAGAGCTGAGTGTAGCTTGTTCATCTGTGTAGAAACATTGGGTATCTTTTTTGAATTTCTGCCTTGAAGGTATTCCTCTATGCTGCCAGTTCTTTTTTTGTTTGTTTTGAGATGGGGTCTCACTGTGTATCACTCGCTGGCCCAGAACTCACTCTGTAGACCAGGCTGTCCTCAGACTCACAGAAGTCTGCCTTCCTCTGCCTCCCTAGTGCTGGGGTTAAAGTTGTGTGCTACAGTGTCTGGCCCTGTTAGATATCTTAGATATTTTAATCCTAATCGTTTCTCCTAACTCTCTATATATTAGTTATAGGGGAGAAACTGGGAAGCCTAATGATCTTTTTCTAGAATGCCTTCTTTGACGTGCACATTAAGTTTTCTGTTACTTTTGGAAAAGAAAGTTCCCTGTGCTTGTTAATTTTTATCAAATCTCAAGTAATAGTTCCTCCTTCTATAATGTGACAAGGTGGATACCCAGGTGATTACTCTGGGTTTAGAAAGTCACACTCTAGGCCCTTATGGAACAGTCATTTAATGCCTAGCTCAGCACGGACTTGACTTCATTTAGCACTTCATTACTGCTCTAAAATTCCAAGTTATCTTTTATTTCTAGAATTATATCTACCCTTGGGCATGTGGTTAATAGTAGTAGTTTCAAAATAAAGCAAAAGGGGAGGGGCTTAAATTGCACATAAATTGAGTAGTACTACTACTACAAAAAGCTTCCCCCCTCCCTTCTTTTCTTTTGGTCTTTTGAGATGAGAGTTTTTCTGTGTAGCCCTGGATGTCCTGGGACTTGTTCTGTAGACCAGGCTGGCCTCTAATAAAGAGATCCACCTGTCTCTCCCCTCCCCCCAAACTGGGATTAAAGATGTGCGCCGCTACTACTCAGCAAAACAAAACAAAACAAAACAAAAAAACACCTTTCTTAAACCCCAGCCAGTATAGTTTATTTTCCTCATTCCATTTTTGTTGGTTAAGGAAAAAGTAGCTGGCCTGTTTCAAGAAGCAGCTGCTAACTTCCTCCTCACCCTTAGGGTCCTCACAGAGGAAAGAGCTGGGAGGAGGGCAGGCGGGCAGGCACTCTGGAGGCAGGGGCAAGGAGAGTGCTGTGAGTTGGAGACCAGCCAGTAATGAGATCCTGTCTCCGACAAACACAGAACACTGGCAGGATAGGGGAAAGCCTTGGAGGCAGCGATTTCATTTTACTCCACATGTTGCAGGTTAGTAAACTTGGTTACAAAAAAAGGAAGGAAGCTGGGCAGTGGTGGTGCCTAGAACTTGGGAGGCAGAGGCAGGTGGATCTCTGTGATTTGTTTTTTTTTTTTTTTTTTTTTTTTTTTCTTTCTTTCTTCTTCTTCTTCTTTTTTTTTTTTTGGTTTGGTTTTTCGAGACAGGGTTTCTTCTCTGTATAGCTTTGCACCTTTCCTGGAACTCACTTGGTAGCCCAGGCTGGCCTCGAACTCACAGAGTCCCCGTCCCCCCCCCAAGCTGAGGACCGAACCCAGGGCCTTGGGCTTGCTAGGCAAGCGCTCTACCACTGAGCTAAATCCCCAACCCGGGATCTCTGTGATTTGGAGGCCAGCCTGGTTCAAAGCAAGTTCCAGGATAGCCAGGGTGTTATATAGAGAAAAACAAAACAATGACTGACAACAACAACCAAAACAAACAAACAAAAAGACAAAGGAAGAGGAGATACTTGAAATGAATGAACCTCTACTGAGTACTGCTGTCTTTCCTTCGTTGGGGCACTGTGAGAGTTGGGAACTCTGCAAGGGCTAAGTGAAGAATTTTGTCTGGAGCTTGTATTTTGTTAATTTATCTGTCCTTCCTCTCCTGCATATTTCCTGAGAGGGGGTTCTAGACCAGTCTGTGGCTTCTGCCTGTGCTCTGCCACGTGGCTGGCCATCCACCACTCATGTGCCTTTATTGCTCATTTCAGAAAGATTTCCGGGTGCAGGAACTCCCACTGGCTCGTATTAAGAAGATTATGAAACTGGATGAAGATGTGAAGGTGAATTCACGTTATTTTTAAGGTTCATATTAGAGCTAAAACTTTTGAGTATTGTTCATTCCTTTAGGGCTCAAAGTTAAACAGAAATGAAAATATTATGATATGTTGCCTATGGTTTTATTTGGTCTAAAATGAACTGACCTTAAATTGAACAGTTTTAATTATTATATGATGTTTCTTTGAAAATCAGGCATATTATGGGAGTTTTTCCCAAACACTTAGTGGTTGCTTCTGAGATCAGGTGCTGTTCCTAATTCCTTTCTCTTCATAGGGTAAACATTTGTATCATTCAACAGAACATTGCTATTCTCTCAGCGTCCTGCTGCAATCTTTTGTCTTCTTCTGAGCTATGAAAAAGGTCTACTGGAGCTGAAGAGATGGCTCAGTGGTTAAGAGCACTGGCTGTTCTTCCAGAGGATCTGGCTTTGATTCCCAACACCCACATGGTAGCTCACAACCTTCTGTAATGAGATCTGGTGCCCTCTTCTGGCCTACAGGCATACATGCAGACATGTGTCACCTCATTATGTAGCCCAATTTTTCCCTTCTCGAGTACTGGGATATTCTAGGCATATGCCACCATGCATGTCCATTTTATAGCTGTGGAAGTATGCACAAAGATGAAATGACCATCTGTATTGGTAGAGCCAAGATCCCAGTTCTCGGCTTATATATTGTTAACTCTATAGTGCATCTGTCTCTATATTCTTTACAGCTTTGGTTGAACTTGGAAGTCAGACATATTAAGACAGCTTAGTATTTTCAGGCACTGTGCTGGGTACACAGGCTACTCCTACTTACTTCTCCTAGTAACACTGGAGGTTGTGAGAAATGTGAGATTTTACCCAGATCCATTGGCACCCAAGCTTTCCTCACATAGTTTCTTGGAATTAGAATCTAAACTCTGCCACCTACTAGCTCTGTAGCTATGGCCATGTCACTTACTTTTCTTAACTGTACTTTCTTTGAAAGGCTGTTAGGAAGGTTAAAAAAAAAAAAAAAAAGCACCTATATTCCTATAATCCCAGCATTGGGAGGTAGAGGCAAGACAACCCAGCATCTAAGGAGTCTGGCCTGTGTTACAAGAGACGCTGACCAAGGCAAAAAGTGAACACCATGGATGGGCCTGACAGTGGCAGGCACTAGATAAGTAAGCATCCTTCTCCTCTTCCCTTCTTCCAGTTACCTGTCTTACCCCTACTCGGATTTATTTCACTCTGGACTTTCCAGAGGCCATCACCTTTTTTTTTTTTTTTTTTTCCCAGCTCTTGTCCCAAGGTAGGTATTGACACAAGACTGACTGGCTTGAATGTTTTTTTCTGGTGATTGACAGTGAGGGCCGACAATCTCTTCCAGATGATCAGTGCAGAAGCCCCTGTGCTCTTCGCCAAGGCAGCCCAAATTTTTATCACGGAGCTGACTCTTCGAGCCTGGATCCACACGGAGGACAACAAGCGCCGTACTCTTCAGGTAATGCTGACTCACATCAGGAAAACTGGGGTGTAAACCCTGCCTTCCCCTACCCTGTCCTCTCCAGTGCTATGGACTGATGGCCTCTGCCAAGCTGATATGTATTAGGGTCTTCCTCTGTTGGAGCACAGGTATACTTGGTAGGCACATGATGATATTTCCTTCTAAGAATGTTAGTTTCCAGTTCTCGCATGGTTTTCACAGCTCGGCGATGGAGCTTTCTCTTTAGTTGGTGTACCTACGTAGAGGCAAGGGCTCAAGTGGTCCACTGTGTCTCCAGATGGGCTTCTGGTTGGACCAGAGCCGTCAGAAAAAGACAATCCCAGAAAGAATTCAAGGTCTCACTAACTGCTAGATTTTTTTTATTCCTTGTCTGTTTTCCTTGAAATTGTTTCCTTTTGTGCTCTTTTTGTTTTGTTACTATTTTTTGTTTGTTTGATTCAAGGCCTCACTGAGTAACTCTGGCCAGCCTAGAACTCATTATTTATTATGTAGACCAGACTGACCTTGAACTCAGAGATCTACCTGTCATTGTGCTCTCTTTATTTTAACTTAGCAAGTCAATATTTATATTATATGTAGAACCTTTGGTGATATTAATTCCCAAAACCCTTTCTATCAGCTAGGCACTAGCCCTAAACAGCAGTTCTCAATCCGTGAGTCATGGCCCCTTTAGAGGGTTGCATATCAGATATTTATATTATGATTCATAACTGTAGCAAAATTATAATGATGAAGTAGCAACAAGATAATTTTATATTTGGGGGTCACCACAACATGAGGAACTGTATTAAAGGTTTGAAACATTAGGAAGGTTAGAGAAAAGGTGTTCCAGATACAAAAGAAAAGATGTGATAGATACAAAACACTGAAAGTTTTTTTTTTTTTTTTTTGTTTTTCGAGACATTGTTTCTTTGTGTAGTTTTGGTGCCTGTCCTGGATCTCACTGTGTAGACCAGGCTGGCCTCAAACTCACAGAGATCTGCCTGCGTCTGCCTCCCAAGTGACCTCCTTCTCCAACTCTAGGCCTGAAATCCTTGATTCTCCCAAGGCCAGGACTATAGGCTTCTGCCAACATGCCTAGCCACTGTTCAAAAAATGTTAAATTTTAAAAAATTGTCTCTCACTCTTTCTCACATGTGTGAATGTGTATGTATGCGTACACATATCTCTATAGAATAATATGCATATGGAAATTGTAAAACTTTATATACTGATTAAAGTAATTCTGTAAGTCTAGGAAGATCTTGTAAAAGCTACTAAGTCAGTTGAAATTAAAAAGTAAATGGGGGAAAGCACTTGAACAGCCCTCTTATAAAAGATGATGGCTGGAGGCAAGATGGCTTAGCCAGGAGAAGTGCTACACACACACACACACACACACACACACACACACACACACACACACCACTTTGACAGCCTGGGTTCAGTCCATGGTAGAAGAGAACAAGCTGTTCATTGATCTCTGCACACACCACAGCATGCTCAATCTTGCAGTGTCCCCTCTACAAGTAATAAAAAGAGTTTTAAAGGTGATGGCCAGTAAGCCGGTGTGCAGCATCACTAGTCATCTGTGAATAGCAGCTTAAAGTCAAAGAGAAACAATTCTTAAGTATTGGTGTAGAAATTGAGTATCTAAAAGTCACTGCTGGTCAGAATATAGAGTGGTGTAATCACTCTGGAAAACCTATTTGGCAGTTTGGAGTAGAATTAAACACATGGCCACACTAACATGGCATTCCATGCCTAGGTTTGCATGCAGGAGAAATGTAGACATTCTTACATAACAACCTTATTTGTAATAGCTCCAAACTGGGAATAACTCAGGATCCCGTCAGACATACATAATTGAATTCTCATATATCACGAAATAGGTCACTACTGCTCCATATAACACAATAAACTCAAAATTGTATTAAACTAAAGAACCTAGAGGAAAATGTCTAGTGTATGATATTAAAGCAGTACCACATCCAGTGATAACCATTAGTGTTACCTCAGCTGCAGGGGTTGCTAGAAGTTGAGCTCTATCTGGTTTCAAATTCCTGGGTATAGACATTCATCAGAATCCAAACTGCTTAGATTTTTGTATTTCACTGAAATGAATAGTATCTCAGTAAAATATTAAGAAAGGCACAGTAAACCAGGAGTGGTAGTCCACACCTTTAATCTCAGTACTTGGGAGACAGAAGCAGATGGAACTCTGTGAGTTCAAGGCCATCTTGGTCTACAGAGTGGGTTGCAGGTCAGCCAGGGCTACACAGAGTAACCCTGTCTTGAAAAACAAAATGAAACAAAACATCAAACAAACAGTTGGGTTTTGGGGTTTTGTTTGTTTGTTTGTTTTTTAAGGAAAGGTACAGTATGGTGGTATATACTTTTAATCTTAATACTACACAGAGTAACCCTGTCTTAGTTTGGGCTTTTATTGCTGTGAAGAGATACCATGACCATGGCATAAGAAAAACATTTAATTGAGGGGCTTGCTTACAGTTTCAGAGGTTCAGTTCATTATCATCATGTCAGGGAGCATGGTGGCATGCAGGCAGATGTGGTGCTGTAGCTGAGAGTTCTATATCTTGACTCAAGAGGCAATAGAAGTCGACTGACGGTCATATTCAGGAAGCTTAAGAAAAAGAGATTCCAAAGCCTGCCCCCACAGTGACACACTCCTCCAACAAGGCCACACCTCCGAATAGTGCCACTCCCTTTGAGGGCCATTTTCTTTCAAAACACCACAAACCCTATCTTGGAAAAGAAAGAAAAGAGAGAGAGAGAGAGAGAGAATGAAACACAAATAATTTTTATTTTTTTAAAAGAAAGGAAAAAAAAAAGGCACAGTAAGATGAGGTGATACATACTAGTGATGTCAGCATTTGGGAGGTAGAGACAGGAGGTTCCAGAGTACAAGGTCATCCTTGGCTATATATATATAGCAAGTTCAAGACTGACCTCGACTATGAGAGAGGCAGAAAAGATCAATTTAAAATATATCTGTATTAACAGAAGATTCCGGAATTGTGTGTGTGTGTGTGTGTGTGTGTGTGTGTGAGAGAGAGAGAGAGAGAGAGAGAGAGAGAGAGAGAGAGAGAGAGAGAGAGAGAGAGAGAGTGTTTAGAGGTCTTTACTTTTTTTCCCCTTCATTCCATCCATACATGAGCTATTTACTTAGCTTGAACAGGTGGCATCATCAAAGTTGTGACACTCTTGTACTTAGATGAGTTCTGGCAGACTTTAAGAAATGCCCTACTTCATTTAGGAGGCTTTATTATCAAGCTGATGGTTGGCAAGAAGGGTAGATTAGAGGTTTGCGTTTCAGTGGCTTGGGACCAGGACAGATACTAGGGGAAAAAACCAGAAATTTTCTACCCTCCTATTTGTTCTAATGGGTATCCTTTCCTTAAGATGTGGAATATAGAAGTTGCTGAGGATTTTTGTGAGTTTGTTTGCTTTTTCTTGTTAATTTATTGTGAAGAATTTCAAACATGAAGTTTGTAGTGAGTACCAGTATATTGTCTTTCCCAAACTCTGACTTTAAATTTTACTCTAATCTATAACCATACCACCCTGAATGCGCCCAATCTCATCCGATCTTGGGAGCTAGGCAGGGTCCAGCCTGGTTAGTAATTGGATGGAGACTATCCAGGAATGCTAGATGCTGTAGGCTGAAAACAACACAACACAAAGTGTACTCTAGCTAATTTACCGGACCTCTCACATCGTCCAGCCATCAACAATAGGCCAACAGTGGTCTATTGTTTTGTTTTGGGGTTTTCAAACAGGGTTTCTCTGTGTAGCCCTGGCTGTTCTGGAATTTGCTCTGTAGACCAGGCTGGCCTCAAACTCAGAGATTTTGCCTGCCTCTGCCCGCCAAGTGCTGGGATTAAAGGTGTGTGCATCACCACCATCAAAGTGATCAATTTTAAAATACATTTCAAAGTTTACTTTCTCCTACATGCTTGAGTATATCACACTCTTGAGTTAGTGTGTTTTCTTTTTCCCTTAAAACTTGCAATAAAGTACACACATTAAGAAAAAAAGTGTGTGTGTGTGTGTGTGTGTGTGTGTGTGTGTGTGTGTGTGTTTTAGTTCATAGGAAGGAGGAATGTCAGACTTGAAGAGAAAGTCCACCTGAACATGCTGTGACATTCTTGTCAGCTACCTAGTAAATTCAGGCTTGAGCATTCAGGCTCAAATTCAGAATTAAAGTCTGCATTAAACTAAGCAATGCAATTTTGAGTTCCAAACTAAAACCTATAGCTAACATACAAAGATCAAGTGACTAGATTATAACTGCCTGTAAAAGAAAGAAAAAAAGAATGCATAGGCCTTGAAAAAGGTAATAGGAATAAATGATGGGCTAACCTTGCCAGCCATGGAGTGCCAGTTGAAACTCTTGGCTTTGTCTCCTGAATTAGTCAGAGGATGATACTTTGACAATTTTATGGAGGGTCTTGAAACCAGAACAAGCAGAAACAGTAGTGAGTAGGGCTCAGATATCTTGTCCTAGAGCACGGGATGTGTGTATTTCTTTTGTTGATTTCTGTCCAACAAGTCTGATACAAGTTTGACTGTTCTTATTTTAGCTCTAAACACACCTAGGGATATTTAGTGCAGCCTAAAAGTCACCTCCTTGGGCTGTCGTATAGCTCAGTGGTAGAATACCTACCCAGCATGTGCAAAGCCCTAGGTTTAATCCTAGAGGCTGGGTGTGGGGGTGTGTGGGGATGTTTGGGGGGAGTCATGTCTTCTTCTTACGTGAAAGATAATAAAGCCAAAAGAACTATATTCTTTTTATACCAGTTTTTTACTCTGTTTTTCTTTGTTACAGCGGAATGATATTGCTATGGCAATTACAAAATTTGATCAGTTCGACTTTCTCATCGACATTGTTCCAAGAGATGAACTGAAACCTCCAAAGCGTCAGGTGAGCAGGGAGGGCATGCCTAACTTCTGCCTGCAGGACCTGGGCACACTGCTGTCCAGGGCTCCTCCCACCCTCCCAAGGCATTTGCTGTTCCTGTTTCTCCTCTCTAGTCCAGATCATCCTCAACATCTCCTTCTACTCATTTATGGGTACTTTTAACTCAGTGCCTCTGGGGTGGTGTTGCAATGAAAGTTAAAGATATTAGTCACAAACAGTGGAATGAAACATTTCAAGACTCCTTGATCTAAAATAAAAACTTTCTCAGCCAGGCAGATTTCAGATTCTAAGAGTGGATTGGAGTGAGAGGCCTTTGTTTTTTCAGTCTGTTGTGTCTCTATATAGTGCCCTGGCTCTAACCTCCATGCACTGATTCAGAGCCTGTGATGCCATGATCCCAGGAATCAATAATATTTAAAGCTCCCCAGATGCTTTAATGTCCAACCAAGTGTTAGAACCACCATTTACATTTTTCTTTTCAAGCACAAGAGCCGAATGTCTGCCCTCTCTTCTGCCTGCTCACCTCCAGAGGTCACACCAACTATTTTGTTCCACTTGAGTGCATCTAACTCCTCATCATGATTGTAATAGAGCCCGTCCTATAGAGCTCCTTGGTTCAGGCACACAGTTTGCATGACTCACTAGGTTTAGTGGAACATTTCGGAAATAGTGGCAGAGCCTCACAGGAGTAAAGCCATACCATGTTCTGCTTGCTTTATTTTTGTTCGTAAGCTTTGAAGTGTTTTTAACAAATTATTTAGTACACGGTTTAGAGTCATTTAATGACAGCCATAATCCCCATGCTGACCTGTACTAATTACCAGTCAGAAAATGTATCAGAGGAGTGGGCATCCTAATTGGCATTAATTCTGACCCTTCATGAGGGTTTGGGTTGGCAAGCCCTGGGTCACCCTTATGGGAGCAGGGTGTGCCTCACCGAAGCTCCTTTTTTTCTGGGCAGTCTTTGCTACTGTAAACATCCTTGACTGGAAGCTGTAAGGTGTTGAGAAGAGCTTTCAGTCGGATGTTTACAGCGGCAGGCTGCCACAGTCGTCCCCGCTGCGTGCATCGGCTTTGAGACATTACAGGTTTGTGCCCTGGACTGGACTCCTCTTCTTGGGGTGCTTCCTTCCTCTCTGAGAAGTCACAGAATTCAAACTGCCTCTTTTCCTTTGGAGCTAATAATACCACAAGCCTGCTTTCTTTGTTGGATTTTTGCTCCCATGTGTCCACCACAAGCCCCCTTTAAAAATGAGGTGGTAAGATCTGTGATACAGTCAGGCATTGCTCTTATTGCGCTAACTCCTTGTTCACTGTGGGCTGCTTGCCAATAGACTGACTAAAGAGAAGGGTGTTATTCTAGAGCAGTGCTTCTCAACCTTCCTAATGCCAGGACCCTTTGATACAGTTTCTCATGGTGTGGGGACCCCCAACCATAAATTATTTTTGTTGCTATTTCATAACTGTAACTTTGTGAATGCTATGAATCATAATGTAAATATCTGTGTTTTCCAGTGGTCTTAAGTGACCCTTGTGAAAGGGTTGACATTTTCCCTCCAAGGGGTCACAACCCAAAGGTTGAGAACCACTGTCCTATATCTTCCTACAGAGTTGTTTGTCCTTCAGGGTCTCAGAGTGTTTACCCTTCAGAGTGTTAAACTTGAAGTACTCTTATCCCACTCCCTTTTTTTGTTGATTGGTTTGGTTTGGGTTTTTGATACAGGGTCTCACTGTGTATTTCTGGTTAGACTGAAACTCACTGTGTAGACCAGGCTGTCCTGGAATGCAGAGAGATCTGCCTGCCTCTGGCTCCTGAGTGCTAGGATTTAAGGCACACACCCCTACACTTGGTCTCTCTCCCTTTAAAGAGTATCTAGCAGGAACACTCTGTATGCTGCCTGGTTTTAGTTCTTTGTAGGTGTTTGAGCTATTGATTGGCATCCTATTCAGGACAGCTGCTGCCTGGCCTTTAAAAGGTTGAGACTGCTGAAAGCTAGCCTGAAATTCTAAGATAGCAGTTTTTTAATTCTCTGTAGACATGAAGTTTTCCCAAGCTCCAAATTGGCTGGCACCTCCTAAAGTCCTTTAAAAGTGCCTACTCTCCAAAACACACCCTCTGAAGGAGGCAGCAGTTCACTCTGCTACTAAAGCAAATGTGTTTTTTCCCCAATCTGGAGCTGGCTGCTCATCAGTGTAGTGATGACCCTGTGAAGAGATTCTGTTTATGCACTGGCATTGTTTTTCAGTCTCAGCATTGGAGAGACCACTACTAATATTAAGCAAGTACCCCCTTCTGTATTTTTTTTTCCCCCTTTTCTGGAGCTGAGGACCGAACCCAGGGCCTTGTGCTTGGTAGGCAAGTGCTCTACCACTGAGCTAAATCCCGACTTTCCCCCCTTCTGTATTGACCCAGTCATGCAGGGATTATTCTATGGCTCAGGATGCTGTTCCACACCTGGAAAAGGGAAATACTGAATTGTGAGTCTAAGGTCCTGACTTCTCAGAGATGAATTGGAATCTCTTTTTTTCTGTGGAAGTGAATAGACTATTTTTAAGTAAAAGTTAAGGGCTGACTTCTCCCCCACTAAGCTATGAGTTGAAAGTTCCTGCTCATTGAAATGTCATTATCTTTTCACCCATTTCTTTATATCAAGCATAATCATTCCCTTGCTGGCTTGACCTCCATTTGCAGAATGAGTCTTCATAAAGCCGAAGAACCTTACTTGCGCCTCCTTCCATCCTAGGGATATGAAAACAGCCATGCCTAGTCCTGACAGCATTGTCCTAGAAACTGTCTAGTTTGTTATTACCTGAGAGGATGCAGTAGGAAGCATAGGAGAAGCTACCTGCCTGCTTGCTAGCTTTTGGTAAAGTGGTAATTTGGGTTCTGGCAGAGGTATATAAATAATTTGCTGTTTGTCTTACAAAAACACATTTGGTGCTTGATAACTGTAATCATGGACACCTAGAGCCAGCCACAGATCAAAGGTAGGAAGTACCAGTGTCTCCCAGCTACCTGACTGCTATCAGCTGGTCTGCGTTCTCTGGTCTTAATACTCTCATGGCCAAGAGCTTGGTCTGTCAAGTCTGGTCTTCCTATTTATAAAATATGAAAGGAGACCTCAATGGGGAAAAAATACACATTGAACTTATTTCCACAGCTTTAGAAAGAGCAGTTGGCCTCCCTTTTGTGGTTTAAAGGGGTATTGGTATGTTTGTTATCCCTGCCAAGACATGGTTGCTGGCTGACATTTGCTTAAGTGGAAAGGAAGCTGGGGTTGAAATGGACCTGGCTTTGTCAGGGTTAAGGTGGTCTCGAATTTGAGACCTAGGTGAAAGTAAAGGGGGCTCTCCTGCCTCCTCTGCATCTGCGTAATTATGTTGAGGATCGAAGCCGTGTGGACTTAAAGCACGGACCACATTAACCCAGGTCAGTTTGTGTTTAAAGACTTCTTAGATGACAAGAACATTCAGAGAGGCCTTTCCTGCTCCGGGATGGCATTAGGGAACCTTGTTAGATAAGATTCAAGTTTCTCAGAGGCCAGCTGTCCATAATCAGTTACAGTGTCCACAGGCAAATACAGAAGCACTCAGCCCAGGACTTTTCCACACCATGGTCACCGGATCTTAGGGAAACAAAGGAGAATGGAGGTGCTGTCCTCTAAAGGTATTGGTGTAGCTGTTGGGTTCAGAAGAATTTGCGTGCAGTCAGGATGCATTCAGAAAAGTCTCATCATTCAGGCACCACTTACCAGGGCCTGTATGGGAGTACCAGGAACAGTAGCAAGCAAGAGAGAGGCAGTATTTGCCCTCCTGGGACTTAGATTTGAGCAGAACTGGCAGTCAGTTTGCCATGTAGGTACAAAATCTTGCAGTGAGGACAGTGCCATGGAAGCGCACTTTGGGGAGTGTGAGCAGAAGGTCTCAGTACCTTGTGGAAGTATCTCTTCTGAAACTTGATAAACTTAGCTCTGAATGAGGACATGAATAAAATTAGCTAATATTTTTTACTCAGCCTATGTGGTTGAATGTTTTTTATTGTCCTAGACAGGGACACCATGTGTCACAGGTCACTCGGAATAAGATGCTGATCTCTGTGGGTGGTCAGGGGCCCACCAACCCCTGGTCTGTAACCATGTTGTAGTGTGTGTAAACATCCTACACTCTCAGCTGTGAGCTCAAGGTGGCTGGGAGAGGGTTGTTTACTCCTTCTGCCATGGAAAACGTCAGCTGAAGAACAATCTCTTCACCTACCAGATCGGACAGAATGCTACTTCCTCCCTAGTCAGCCAAGGCAGCACCCCAGAGGAGAGCTATCATCAGGCCCCCTGGGTTGCACTTCTGTGGCTAAGTACAAGTAGACTCAGATGCGATGCTGTAAACATAGAGCTTTCAGTGTTCTGTGAAAGGCTGGCTCTGGAATTGGGGCCCAGGAAAAGCCTTCCCCCTTTCCATGACATGTCCCTCCTGGAATGGGGATACTGTCTTTTATGGGACTTGGGGACAGTAAATTTTGGTATCATCTTCCTGTTGCTGGCAGATAGCACTGTTCTCCTATCACAGGCCTTGACAGAATCTACTGACAAGTTCTTTTGGTACGTGGTTGTTGGTTACGGTAATTATTTGACTGTTTGCAACTTATCACACAATGGATGATTACTCGATGCTTCAGAAAATTGGCTGTATGTTCTGTGAAGCCTATAGAAGCTGTTATTTTTAGTTTGATTTAGCACAACTGGTCTCTTCAGATTCCCCTTTTCCTTTGACTGCAAATGTGGAGAGCTCAGCATTCAGCAGGCAACTGCACATAGCCTGTTTGGGGGAAGAGTGGAAATTCACTGTGGCGGTTGCTGAGTTGGTTTTTTTTCCCCTTACCTGAGTCTCCTTCCACCCCACAGGAGGAGGTGCGCCAGTCTGTGACTCCTGCGGAGCCCGTCCAGTACTACTTCACGCTGGCTCAGCAGCCCACTGCTGTCCAGGTCCAGGGACAGCAGCAAGGCCAGCAGACTACTAGTTCCACGACTACCATCCAGCCTGGGCAGATCATCATTGCACAGCCTCAGCAGGGTCAGGTCTGTGAGCTGCAGAGGGTACCAGCCTAGCACAGCAGTGCCTCTTAGGTTTGGGTGGGGAAAGTATGCTGTGCAGAGAGAGGCCATTACATCCTTACAGAGTGCTGCATTTGATGTCTGGAAACCTGAGCTTTCCCCTGATTGAGTCACAGAAGCCAAGTGTCACCCTAATCTCTCTGGACCCTGTTTTCCTCATAGGTCAGATGAGGAAAATGCAGTGGACAAGATGTTCTTCAGGATCCCTATGAGCTCAGACATTCTAGAAGGAAAAAAATTCTCTAATGTACCCCTGACCATTAGTGGGATGTCTGTAAAAGGTCTTCTCAGTGGACTCCACACCTGCTCTCTGTCTATACCAGGACTGGGATTTGTGCCCGTAAAGGGGAGAGCAGTGTTATTGCCACCTTGCAAAGCTCTTCTTTCTGGCAGTTCTCTGTCCTACTGTATTTGTATCAGGTGATCTGCTCTTTTGACAATAGTAATCAGAGGATTTTTTTCTCTCCCCCATAGTACTGTTGAGAGCAGTACCATCCGTTGGGAGTCATGAGAGGCTGCAGAGGACTCAGTTCTGTGAGCTCTGAATCCAAATTCTGTCAGTCATTTCTTTATTTATTCATCAAACAGTGAGCATCCTCTGTGAGTAAAGTCCTATGCTAGGTATTGGGGACATAAGCATGAATAAAACAATCCTGATTTCCAAGGAATTCACAATAGTCTTAGTTGGGGATACAAATATTTTTAAAGGTTGTACCACCACATGGGATGAGTAAGACTAAGACAGCTTTAGAATTATAGACAGAGCGTTATCAACAGAGTCCCTAATAAAGATGTGAGGAGCTGGTGGAAGAGAAGGGGATTAGAGGCCCCTGAATGGAGTAACGTGGCTCTTAGAGGGCTCACTAGAAGTGTTAATACACTGGGAAAGCATGGTATTTATTGCTGCTCGAAGGCTTACAAATGAAAAACAGCTAGACGTGGTGGCACATGCTGTAATCCCAGCACTCCAGAGTTGGGGATGGGAGAATCAGGAGTTTGAGACCAGCCTCAGCTGCATGAGATTCTGTCTCAGAACAAGCAAGCAGAACAAGCAGACAGACAGAAAAATGAGAAGCAGCAGCAGAAGTGGTAGGAGAATATAATTAGCATGGGAGATACCTAGACAGGTACAGGAAACACATCCCGGAGAACCTTATGTATTCTGGTAAAGAGCTAAGTTTACCTAGAAGAAAAACATTGGGAGTGGGATGAACTTAAATATTAATTTTGACTTCAGGGTTTATTTCTTGCTCATTTATTTATTCATAAAATAGAAATATATCGAATGCTCTCTCTATGTCAGATACTGCTAGTCAGACAAGGTTCAAAGCTGATTACATAGCCCAGTCCTCACCTCAGGCATTCACTGCACCCTGAAGCCTCAGGGAGCTGCTGCTTTGGCTCATGCTTGTGCCTCTGCAGTGAGAGGGCTGACCCTGATGGTGGGTTGTCTCAGGAAGCCCGGGATGGCCGTGCTCACAGCAGGGCACACCGTGGGGGACTTGGCAGCTGCCGTGCTGGTAAAGCCCTCATTCTCCTGAAATGAATTAGAAATACCTTGGAAATCCTCTCAAAAACTGGGCTGATGGAGTACAGTGAGGAGTTGGCAGCATACGTTTTTGGTTTTTTTGGTTGGTTGGTTGGTTGGTTGGGGTGGGGGCGGTAGTCAACAAAAATTTTATCCATCTTCCTTGCCAACCAAGACCTGCTGGGGCTTGGAGCTGAGAAAGCTTGTGAGGTTGGTGAGGTTGGTCTCCTCAAGCTGTTTTGCTCTTGCTGCTTCAGGGGGCTGGGGACTGGGTTCCACCTCCCTGGACCCATAGTGAATGAGTAATGAAGGCTGTTTCAGTTCGAATACAAGTGTCTTTCCTAAGATAAAATATACATTGTAGCAAAGTTGGAAGGAACTGTGGTGAAATGAATTCTGTGCTTTCTGTTTTTAGTTGGGAACTTACTTCTCTTGGTGTGGGGTAGGCAGGTGGAACACCATGACCATGATAGACAAATAGAAAAGATGTTTGGTGTTGTCCTAGCCCACCAAGGATACTTGTACTGAGAACTCTGTCTCTCCTTTCCTCTTGAAGTTTTCAGTAATTTTTCCTTACCTAGTAATCTCTTAAATCTCTCTGTAGTTCCTAGGCCTCCCTCACCATAGTTTTAGTTACTGTGTTATAATGTCCGGGGCACTTGTGCAGTCAAGAGTTGGCATCAGAACAGCAACATCATTTGAAGCCCATGACTCTTTGAGACTCCCAGTATCATCTGATTGACAAGGTTCTTACTTAGTTCAAAGGGGGAGATGATGTCTGAAGTGGGAGGAGAACACAAGTCTAGTGGCTCCCCCTATCTGCCACCACTCTCATGACCAGACAAGTCAGACACTGGGTTCATTCCTCCCAGCTCACATTAAGGGCTAAGGTCTTGAGATTCAGAGTCTGCTTCATAGTGACAAGCTGCTAAGTGCAAGTCATGGACATAAGGCAGAAGTTTCTTAACCCTGAGATCCATTTCTAGACTGTTGAAGCTCTTGCTTTTCTGAATTCTATTAAATGAGGGTAGGCTTTGATGAGTTGTTGCCATGCTCTCCTGGGGGAAGGTGGACAAGATCCTCTGTGCTGCTGAAATGAGTGAAAGCCTACATGCACTAGGCCCCAGCCTCAGCGGGTTCTTTTAGGGTCTTCCATGCTTAGGACGTAGTATAGGACCCTAAGTATAATACATTTGTGTAGGCTCCACTTTATGTTACACTGTGCCCTCGAAATTCACCTGCTCCAAATTTGACATGGGTCTGTTCGAGTGAGCTGTTATGATTGCTTCCCCCCCCCCCCCTATATTGTATGCACCTTGCCATCACAGAAAGACTATGGAGTTGCAGCATTTGAAGCTCAGGCATTTAAGCTTAGACTCAGGCAGATAGATATTCTGCATTGTGAGCCTAAAACTTGGTTTGGCTTTCTCGTTCCTAATTAAGACTTAACTCTAGCTGTGTTGTAGACCCATTGGGCTGCATGTTAAGAGGGTGACAGATCTAGGCAGTAATGGAGTGTGTGCTCCCAGTTTACTTCTACAGGCGCTTAGCCAGAACCCAAGCAACTCTCTCTTGATCTTCCCTCTAGACCACACCCGTGACAATGCAGGTTGGAGAAGGTCAGCAGGTGCAGATTGTGCAGGCCCAGCCTCAGGGACAAACACAACAGGCCCAGAGTGGTACTGGACAGACCATGCAGGTGATGCAGCAGATTATCACCAACACTGGAGAGATCCAGCAGATCCCGGTAAGCCTGCACCGTCGTCCCCGACTCTTCTCAGCTCATGGTGTCGTATTCCCACCACACACCCAGCTTTGTCCATTGTTTCCCTTCCCCTCTGCTTCAGTCCAGTTCCTGTCTCACCTGTGGTGTGGCTCTTCTCTCTTCCCTCCTACACCTACGCAGAGACATCATGGTAGCTGTATCTCATGCCTCTCTTTTTTATTATTATTATTCGTTTGCCCATGGGTGGGTGTGTTTCTTTGTGTTCATGTGAGAATCAGGACACGTTTGTGGGTGGGATTTTCCAAGGCACGTTCATCCGCACACGTGTGTACCCACTACACACGTGCCCACTGTTGTCAGCTGGGAGCTGCAGCACAGGCCTGGCAGGGATTTGGGCACCACCACTTCTCCTACCACATGGGTCCTGGGGATTGAACTTGGGTTATCAGGCTTGTCGGCAAGTGCCGTCTCACCAGCCCCAGCCCCCCCCCCCAGACCTATCTTTTGATTAGCTGAGAACATGAGGGAGGTATGTAGGGAAGGCCATAAATACACTTGTTGCATATTCATGAGTCAGTTCCCGGGGAGCCTGCCACAAAGTGTATTTTTGGCATTCATTTAACTTACCCATTCCTTTACTGTAGACTGTTGCTTCTTGCGTGCCTGGAGGGATTTCATTTCTTAGTTTTTTTTTTTTTTAAACCTGTCTTTTTTTAATTTATGCATATGGGTGTTCTCTTTGCATGTATGTCTGCACTGTGTCCAAGCAGTGTGTACCTGGTGCCTGTGGAAGCCAGAACGGGGCATAGAATCCCTTGGAATTAGAGTTAGATGCTTATGAGCTGTCATGTGGGTGCTGGGAATTGAACCCATGTCCTTTGGAAGAGCGACTTTGTTTAAAAAAACAAAACCAAAAACTAAAAAAACTCCACAAAAAAGAACAAAAAAAACACCTGTCTTAGCACTTGCAAAGACTCTACATTTTGCAACCAAAATGGGAAAGAGTGGAGCCGTCCTTCATGATAGGCACCCGCTTGGACCTGCTTTGCTATTTCCTCTCTGAAACAAAGCCCAAAGAGTACCCTTTGTTCAGTGCGGGAACTTTATTAAGTTATGAAGTAACAGACCAGGCAAAACCGTAGGAAAGTGGACTTTGTAAGTCTGTCTCTCTCCACCCCACTTCTGCCTCTCAGACAAAAATACACCAGTAGTTCCAAGGACCTGCTTGTTCTACCTTTCATCACTATTTCAGCCACTAGTTCTGAGACCTTCTGCTTGAATGGTTCTCTCTCTCTCTCTCTTTCTCTCTCTCTCTCTCTCTCTCTCTCTCTCTCTCTCTTTCTCTCTCTCTCTCTCTCTCTCTCTCTCTCTCTCTCTCTCTCTCTCTCACCAAAACAAGGTCATTGAACCATATCTCCAGTCTTGGAACTGTAACTTTATCCCTCTGTGGAAAAAACCATTGGTCCAGAAGATGGTTCCAGAATCTAGTGCTTCATCTTCTCTGTCCTCAGACATCCTCTCAGAAGTGGACATTTTCAGACTCTTGAGGCAGAAACTACTTCCCTCACAAAAGCTAAAGGGAGAGGCTTGTTTGCCAAGGAACTTGGGCAGCAGCAAAGCCATGAGGAGCAGCGGTCCTGTGCTGGAGACCGAGGAGCAGGGCAACTCTAGGTTTCTCAACCTAACCAGCAAAGCCCCTTCCTTCTGCTGCAGCTGCTTGGAGCCACTTGGCTGCCCTAGGACTTCCTGCAGCTGTGGCCTCCTGCTAGGAAATCTTAAATACGTGGGGCTGTTAGGAGCCTTACCTATACCTGAGACAAGGCTTTAGTTTGTCACCCTAGGATTGATTCTTGGCTGGCCTTCTGGTAACTCCTGACTAGACAGACCACTGTCGGTTGGTCTGAGCAGATGAAGTTTCCAACCACTTTCATCCACAGAGGTGGCTTGATGGCAACTGGAAGTTGCAGTATAGATTTGGTAAGGAATTTGGGCACAACTTCCCACCAGCTCCTGTTGGCTCTGGAACAAAGTGGTGCAGGTCACGGTACACTCACTGCATTCCATCGAACCTGATGTTAACATCTGTATTTCCCCTATCTGCTCCAGGCAGATAGCTTTGGAACTTTCACCATAAACTTGAGTTGTGCCTGGGGAGCAGTGCCATCTTGCCTAGCATGCATGAAGCTCTCAGTTTGATCCCTACCGCTGTTTAAACTGTAATCCCAGAACTTGTGAAGTAGAGCAGGAGGATCAGAAGTTCAAGGTCAGTCTTGGCTATGTAGTGATTTCAGAGCCAGCCTGGGATGCCTGAGATATCTGTGTCTAAAACAATAACAACAACCAAACAAAACTTCCATTTTTCTTGATGGTTCAAATCCTTTGAGGCCAGCATCGCAGAGAAGCACTTGACGTAGCCCTGCATGTAGGGCACAGCTTTATCCTGTCAGCATTTTCCTCATGGAAGTAAGGTTGCTGTGATGGAGGTAGCTTTTGAAAGCCAGGAAGAAGCCTGTGCCGGTACAGCGGTGTGATGCTGTTTGCCTGAGGAAATTCTTCCTTGCACCAGAAGCAAGTTGAACAACCAGGAGTGTGCTTTCTGGGCCCCTAGATAGAGACAGACCAAATCAGTTTGTGCTCCTAACCTGTCCCGTGTGCAGAGCCACAGTTCTCAGCTTCCCTTATCTCTCTGGAGCCATGGATCTCTAACTGTCTCCTTCCTCCCTTCCTCCCCAGCTGAAGTGACAGCGCTTCATGGCACAGTGGAATTCTAAGAGCCCACGTTAAGGCTTTCAGGACACAGTTAAGTGTAGGCTGTGGTGTTACCCTGATGTGTGAGGTTCCATTGTAAGCACGAAGAGCACCAGGGGCAGTTTTGTAGCTTTTCTGTGAGGGTTTTACCGACTCTGCTTCCCCTGGGGAGTATCTGGCCAGAAGCTAGTTCTGAACATCAAGGGTCTTCATGGTCCACAGACACCCCCTCCCTACACCCACACACCCATACACATCGGTCCTGAATTTGGGGGCCAGGCTTTTCCTCCAAGATGAGTTAAATGACTCAAATTGACAGCCATCTGTTTTGGGCACCTGGCAAATCCTGGCACTGTTCACAGTGGATGGAGATGGCAGGAGAGGCCTACACTTAAAGCCCAGTCATTCTGATGTGTTGGGTAGTCTCAGGAAAGCCTTAGATAAGCTCTGATCAAATAGCCAACTGCTAGCAAGATGAGTGTGTGGTCATATTAGGGCATGCTCTTTTGTGTAGGGGTGGAGTGCTTTTCTTGTTTTGACCTCTGTTTAAAAGGACTTTTTTTAGGGTAGGCTTCTTGGAGGGACTTGCAGGACATGGGCAATCCCTAAATCTGGCCATGGGAAGTATGCCTGTATGAGATTGTGTTCAGACCGCTGTGCTCTCTGTCTCTGCCCTGTCCTAGGTGCAGCTGAATGCCGGCCAGCTGCAGTATATCCGCTTAGCCCAGCCTGTGTCAGGCACCCAAGTTGTGCAGGGACAGATCCAGACACTTGCCACCAATGCCCAACAGGTATGTACACCAGAGAGGGACAAGAATCAGCTGGCCAACTTCTTGTAGCAAAGAGAGTGCTCAGCACACAGCTCTCATTACCTTGTCCTTCAGCAAGAACCATTCACCCCAAATGTTTATCTGTGTGGCAGCCAGGGGCTGATGGGATTAACTGGACAGTTAGATCCACAATGTGTTTACCATCTTGCTCTTAAGGGGCAAAGACACAGACAGAGTATACCAGGAAGAGGCCAGATATGGGTCTGTACACGTCAGGCTGGAGGAACCCTAGTTGCCAGGCTATGCCCCCCCTCCAAGCCCCAATGGCAGTTGTGTTCTGGTATTTCTTGTGCCCTTGGGAAAACATTAATTTACTCTACCTCCATAGACAGACTCAGCCAGAGAAATCACCCCTCGTGTCCTCCTTGCCTTACAGTCTTGAAGGCTCTGAGTCATAGGTGCCAAGGGGGCTACCTACTCCAGGCCTCGGGGGCTTAAGGGTCTTGGTCATCATTTGCAGATGATGGGGGACAGTGGTGAAGGGGATGTATTGTTAATGGATCCTTTTGCCTCAGGCCCAAAAAAAGCAGCAATCGTTTAAGAGCTGGACCCGTCTGGCCCGGTTGCATTTCTGGTGATGTATCTATTGACAGTGGTGACAGAGCTGAGTTAGAGCAGGTCTCCAAAGATCTCATTTGGGAAATGTGAGGGATGAGCCAAGAGTAAGACGTCTGAGCTCCACATCATCTCTGGGATCATTAAAGGACCCTTTCCATCCCTGCGACCCACTTGCCTACGGATCTGGGCTTCCCATAAGTTTCTTGGATATCAATGACACTTCTCAAGACTAGTATGACCGTGCGCCCATCTCCCTTTTTACATTTTCTTTAAAAGCATGCAAGATTTCTGGTAATTTTCTTGAGATCCAAGAAGCCTTTTTGTGGCATGGAAGCAGAAGGAAGTGAGAAGGATTTGTGATTCCTCAGATGCCAGTTTGGGCAGTGGAGTTCAGAAAGTGGAGAGAAGGGGAGATTCAAAAAGTGGATTCTTTGAGGGCACTTACAGTCTCCATGATGTAAATTGTACAGCTTGGCACCTAGTAGGTGCTTAGTAAATGTTTGTTGTGTGAACACTGGATGAAATGCCTGTGATTTAAATAAATGTTTGTTGGGTGAACACTGGATGAAATGCCTGTGATTTAAAGGTAAATTAAACTTTTCAACTGCTGGTAATAGCAATCTTGCTGGCCACAGGCACAGTTGACTTTCATCTGTGAGAATTGTTTGTGTGTCTCAGTTTTCTTCATTTATCCTGAAGGCATTTCTACAAGACTGACTTTGTACTAGGGGAGTATACAGATTAATCATAGCTCCTATCCTCAAGCAGCTTATAGATTTACAGAAGGAGACAGACCTAGAATAAGAGTAATAATAAGAAACCTTCATACCTGCCTCCTTGGCAGGCTAGCAGGAGCTGTTTGGGGCCATTGGGAGGACACGTGAGAGGGCAAGCTTTACCTTAGAGATTGGCTCTGCTGATTCTAAAAGCTGTACAGAGGCTGCCACAAGTTGCGTATCCACAGACACAGATGCACACTGCAGTCTTTCCAGCTTTCCTAGCTCTTCCCAGCAGTTGGCATATGCTGCAACTCTGCTTGTCAGTATAAAGTCCTTGTGTAAGATGTGAAGTGTGTGGGGTAAATGTTTTTCTTGCACACATCTCTCCCTCTTGGCCCAGAGGGCTGTACACTGAGTGTGGGGAAAAAGTGTTTCATGACTTGCCACTGTGAGATGGGAGGGCCAAGGCTGCTGCTCACTAGGGTGTTTCATATTGCAGTTGAGTTTGGAGCCCGCCTTCCAAGGACGAAGGGGACCACTCACTGCTTTGCCTTTCATTTTGCAATCTGCCTTCATTGGCTGAAAAACAAACTCTAAGGCTTCTATTTAAAGCCATAACTATTACATTAAAGCTGAGGAGATGTGTGTTCTTAATCTGAGCCTCAAACCTTGAGAGGAGAGGGTGGTTGTAATGTGCCTGTGTGAGACCAGACTTTTGTTAGCCCTCAGTGCAAAGAGACTCTTGCTTGCAGGCCTTTGCCAAGCAGCTGCTCAGTGACAGGCCTCATTCTGGATACTTTGTAGACCTTGTGTCATTCAGTCTTTGTGTGGGGGACTGATAGACCCTGCAGCTAATGTGCCTGCTCTGTCCTTGCTTTCCACAGATCACACAGACAGAAGTCCAACAAGGACAGCAGCAGTTCAGCCAGTTCACAGATGGACAGGTAGGGACCCAGCCTGAGTTGGGGTTTAGGGATGCAGATGGTATGTGGGTTTGGATGGGTAGGGCTATTGTCTTACTTCCTAATAGTGGACAAAACATTGTTAATACAAGTAGCAGTCCTTTAGGTCTGCAGGCCAAAAACAAAAACAAAAAACGGTAAGTGTTATATAGCCCAAATTGCCATCCTTCAGGTGAATGAACTGAGCCCTGGAAGTGGGTGTGCCTCTTCCAGGCTCACTCAGTTGTTGGTACAGAGCCAGCACTAGAATACAGGTTTTCTGTTTCTTCCTAAGACAGGATACCTATACATAGATTAGTTCAAATAAGGGAACATGTGACCTCTTGAGCATTCTTGTCCCTAAGAAAGAGGGGCCTTCTCTGTTCACCTGCTGTTTCCTCACAGCATGGTCCCATGGTCCACTGAGGATGAAGCTAGGTGACATGTTCTAACTTCTGTTCTCTGCTGTTCAAAGGGAGAAGAGTCAGCCTCCAGCCCTCTGGTCTCTGCCAGGCTCTTGGGCCAGGGCTCCTTCTATGGGTGGTCTCTTTAGGGACTGAGAGAAACCAGGAGGCTGGATGGCCCTGACTTGTCTTTTCTCTGATGGGCTTGGTTGTAGTACATGTTTAATACCAGGCCACATCTTCACAGAGCCCTTGGAGGAAAGGAAGAGGGAGGATCCTGGTTTGCAAGATGCTAGTCCTGTGGCCAAGTGCTGTGTTTGTCAGAACAGAAAAGGCTGCAGCAGGTTTGGGTCTGAGCTGACTGGAGAGCACAGAGACGTGGAAGGCACAGCGAGTGTAGCTCCCGTCTACCAAACTACCTCACATGGCGCCTGGCGCCTCCTGTATCTGCTGCTTGGCCCCCTCCCCCTATGAAGACTGCACTTTGTCCCCTTCCCTCTCGACGTTAAGGGGTCTGGGACCCCACCCAGTTGGAAGACTGTAGAGAACTGCCTGCTGCCTCTATCCCAGGAGTGACCTCCCTCTCCTCTCTACCCTTTGCAGCAGCTGTACCAGATCCAGCAAGTCACCATGCCTGCAGGCCAAGACCTCGCCCAGCCCATGTTCATTCAGTCAACCAACCAGCCCTCCGATGGGCAGACCCCCCAGGTGACTGGAGACTGAGGGCCTGAGCAGGCAAGGCCAAGGACACCCAACACAATCTTTGCCATAGAGCCCCAGGTGATGGGGACATACCCTCCCTCACTAGAGGACCTGGGACTTCATGCCTCCTTCAGGCTAAGACACTGGTGCACTACTTTCCACACCTGGGGACTGAGATTCTACAACAGAACGATGCAATATTCTTTATTTTCTTTTTTTCATTTTGTCTCCAAGGAATCAATATTTCAGTATGTTGAGCTGTGTGTCCAATGCTATAAAACAAGAATATTAAATAACATATTTATGGCATTTTCTTGAAGCGTGTGGTTGAGGAAATAATTCTCTGTTTCCTGGCTTGGGCACTCACTGCCACTGCTAAGGGGCAGCCCGTGCTCCCTTCCTAAGGGTGCCCAGGGTTTCCACTCTGCCAGTTCTGCCCTCAGAACAGACCCTTTCCCCCAGCGTCCTCTCTGCCCTTCTCCAGATCCCTCTGCATCCAGAAGCCGTGGAAACATTCCTTGTCTGTGGGCCATGAACTCATTCCCCACAGAGAGCTGGTTTCCTCCGCAGCCCTTCTCTCCAAGACCCAAGGAGACTAGGGCCTTGTGCTCTGCTCTGCCCACTGTTTCATTGTTTGATACGTTATGATTGTGTTCATCTCCGTTGCTGCATGGACTTCAAACTGCATGAAATGCAATAAATCTCCTTTTAGGTACTCGAGAGTCTTGTTTCTGTGTCTGGGGACAGTCATGGGGCCACACTCACTTGGGGAGGCTTGGAAAGGTTGATTTGTTTTCTGGTTGGCTGTCAGGAAAGGTGGACCACTTGTAAGGAGTGGGTCAGAGGAACTTAATGAGTTCAAACTGGCTTACAAACGACCCTCATCAGAACATGTCTCCTGCTCAGAAAAGCCTCGCCTTACCCAAATGGACCACCGCATGACATGGTAGGGACATCTCTCCTGGAGAACACTGGCTCCTCCAGCAAGCGAAGACCCCAGGCACACAGTGGCTCTTGCCATTGCCTGCTGTAGTTCTGATTACTGGAGGCCTTTCCACTGAACGGGGGCAACAGGAAGAAGGGCCAGCAGTGAGCCCTTTTCCTGATGTCTTTGTCTCTTTACAGCCAGAGTCGGGCCTGCTGTCATGGGGAAGGTAGTGAGCAGAATGCCAGGAGAAGAAGAGATCATTTTGCCATAAACCTGTGGGCAACTCCCTGGGCTTTGGGCTCAAGAGGAAAGGTGCAGGGAAGAGACCGATTCTAGACCTTTCCAGTTGAGGCCTGGTATTCTTAGGATTCCATGGTTACAGACAGCTCACTGCAAACCTGCATGGTAGGGTAGACATTGGCAAAGGAAAATTGGGAAAGACTCATGGTTCACACCTCCTACATTCCAGATTCCGTGGCTGGAATGTTCAGATCTGGTCAGACTGTCCTTAACTCCCTGGATAGGCAAGACTGTTAGTGACATGCTAATGTGTCAATTTAATTTTCATTCACTTACATGTACTCGCCTGAGTCCATAAAACAAACTAAGATTAGGAAAAAACAATTGAATAGGAGATTGGGATCCAAAAAATAGAAACACAAATGAAATGATTTGATGCTGAGCTTCCTGGCCACCAAAGCAAAAAGCTAGGACCAAGTATGGGAGTCATTCACACTTTATAAGCAAGAAAAGGAACAGTTTTTTTGCAAAACCATTTTCCTAGTTTTAAGGTGTTGGATAGAGGCTCCTTACCAGAGAAGATGAAGGGATTTCACCAATAATTGTCAGTAAGTAGGCTAAGGAAAAATAACTCTCATATCGACTCCACCCCAATTCAGTTGTCCTCATCTAGCTGTGTCTCTATAAAGGGAGCATCTGGCCTTTCCACCTGCCCCGAGTGGGACATCCCATCTAGTGAACAGGTAGAGAGGCCTGCTCACAGTAAAGGAGCTGTATCCTGTTTCCTGGTACCCTCTGTCCTACCCCACTCCTCCACCTCATTCTTCAATGTCCAAGTGCTAGCCATTACAGCCTGCTTTTACTCAGACTTCATCCTTGTTTTCTAAGTATTCGATCGGTGTGATTGGCAAGCAGCTAGCTAGCACGTTCCCTTTAAATGGCCCTGCCAGCAGGCCTGTTCAGATGTAAACAAACCCTTTGGTGCAGCCCCAGAGAGCCCCTAGCTAATCCCCAGCATGATCCCCTTACATCCATCCCGAGCACTCTGAGCATTTCCTTCCTAGTGTTCATAGCCCCAGTGTAACAATGGTCTTCACAGTGACCCTTCAGAAGCCATGGAGAGGGAGCACAGTCCCTGGGGTACAGGTGGCAAGAGAGGCCTAGTTTAATGACGTACGTGTCCAAGGTCATTTTGAATTAGGGGTGGGATTAGACCTGAACCCTGGTGCCTTGACCCCTGTTCACCTCCTTTGTCTGAAGGTAGGAAGTGTGAGAAGACAGCTTTACGTAAATCGCTCACATTGGCTTTTACTTGGCTCCCCAGGATCCCTGGCCCAACCTTGAGTGTGTATGGAGTAGTAAAAAGTTGGTGCTGCTTGGGGGTAGAGATTGGAGACCCCTGGGATTATGGGACCTAGATGATGCCTTGCTGCCCTGGTTGGCCAAGGCCACAAGGGGGCAGCATACCACCCTTACCGAGTCCATAGTCACCAGTCCCCATCCTCTTCTGGGTTTGAAATAGTTCTAGGAACTGAAGGGGGTGTGACTATCCCTTTTCTGCTAAGACACCAACCAACCCCTTGAAGAGAGGGGCCTCTGGGATAACAGTGGGACTGGAAACTGCTCTCTTTGGAGTATCATATGAACGTAAGTAGTTAGGTTTAAATAAAGACTTTCCGACAAAACTCCATACAAGCTACTCCGTAACTCCGCGTCTGCGCCCTCCCGCCCTGCCTGCCACTGCAGTCAGTGTTCTGTACTAACCGTCTGTTGCCTGAACTTGAAGCCATATTTTCAGAATGTGCTGGCCCCGGTGCCTGGAAAGCCCTTCCCGTGTATTGATCTCTCATACATCCATCAAAGCCCAATTGAAATGGCTCTCACTGAGAAACTTCTAATTCCTTGGGCAGAGTCAGCGAGGACTCTCTCGATGCTCCTGTGTCAACATCTACAAACTATTATTAGAGCTCACGTACACAGCTGTTCGGCAGAGATTTCTTTGGCACCCTGTGCCTATGTCAAATATTGTTTGGGACATTCTGAGTCCAGCTGAAAACAAGCCAGGCGAGGTCCCTGCTGTTGTGGACTGTAGTACCCGTACACATCCACCATCTCAGCTGCTCACCATGGCATTCTGTTAGGTTTTTTTTTGTTTTAACTGAGCATTGATGGTCTGTCTGCTGGGCTGAGTTTTCTGAGATTGACCTTCTAAGATGCTATTGTATAGGAAAATGGAGCTAGGCTGGGGGAGAGAGGGCTTGCCTAACATGTATAAAGCCTTGGGTTTGATCCCCAGCTCAGCACAAACTGGCTATAAATAGTGCACACCTGTAATTTCAGCAGCTGGAAGGTGAAGATGGGTATCAGAAGTTCAAGGTTGCCAGGCGGTGGTGGCACATGTCTTTGATCCCATTACTTAGGAGTCAGAGGCAGGAAGATCTCTGGGTTCTAGGCCAGCCTGGTCTACAAAGCATACAGGACTGTATGCAGAGAAACCCTACCTCGGAAAAAAAAAAACAACAAACAAAAAAAAGTTCAAGGTTATTCTTGGCCACATGGAAGGAAGGAAGGGAGGGAGGGAGGGAGGAAGGAAGGAAGGAGGAAGGAAAGGAAGGAAGGAAGGAAGGTATGTAGGTTTGGTATTACTTTGATTCACATTTCATCATCATCATCATGGGGGTGAGCAATCTCCCCCATCTTATAAGGAAGAAACTGAGGCACAAAGAAGTTAAGAAATTGCTCAAGGGCATCAGCTGGCTGTCAGTCTTGTGACCTGTCCTCCACTGGTCTTGTCCCTTTCCACAGCACTAGCTGCCTGTAGGGCTTTCTGAGGTGACATCTAAGCTGTCTAGAGAAGACCCTTCAGTGGTCAAGTACCCAGTCATATGAGTAGCTTGGGCATGGCCTCTTCAAGGCCCCAGAGCCAGGCCAGTGATATCACCCCTAGCTTGGGTATCATGCCATTACCACAGCCCAGAAAGAGGGGACGAGAAGAGAGCAGGACTGGCATTCAAGAGGGGAAAATCTGAGCTGGGCAGGCTGGCCTGGGTTCCTCTGTCTGGCCAGTGCTGAGGCAAGATCCAAAACAGCTCTTGCTGCCCTGCATATCAAAGCCTCCTGCCCCTTCTTGGAGACCTGGCCTCCGCTGAGCCTCTTGGCACCTGTGAGCTCCTAGCCCCTCCCCCTGGGCCCTGCACCTCCCCCCCCCCCCCCGGGAGGTTTGTGGGACAGAAGCTTTCTAAGACAATGTACATGTCCAAATGTCTTTATTTTGCCCTTTGATTTCAAAGACAGTTTGGCAATAGATGGAAATGAAGATTCCCAGTTCTTTGCCCTCAGCACTCTGAAAGATGCTCTTTTGTCTTTTGGCATCTGTTGTTGCTGATGAGAAGTTTACTGTCAATTCAATTATTGGACCTTTGTAGATAAGCGATCTTTTCTCTCTGGTGGCTTTTAGAATTTCCTCTTTATTCTTGATATTCCACACTTTTGACTAAAAGGTGTCTAGATGTAGTTTTTTTGTAATGTCTTACTAGGCAGTCTGTAGACTTCCTAACTAGAAATTCATGTTTCCATTCTGGAAAGAGCTTGGTTACTCATCAATATCTGCTGAGTAATGATACATACACTCGAGATTCCCATTCATTCTGTGATACTTCTTCTTTCACATGTTTATTTCCCTTATTCTGCACTTCATTCTGAAGGATTTCTCCAATTCTAGCTTCTAAACCAGTGATTCTCTCTTCAGCTCTATTTACTAACTTGCCTATTGAGTTTGTTATTTTTCATTGTCAGTAACTTCTGTTTCTTAAAAGTTCTAGATAGTTGGGTTCATTTCTGCTGTATATGTCTGCTTGGTGTCCTTCAGGTTTTATTCATAGATGCTGATTCTTCCTTTATATTTTTGAAGATTTTAACTGTATCAAGATTTTTAGACTTTCATTTTTTCTAGGTCTTCAGGTATGAATTCTCCCATGGCGGGAAATGTTCCTCAAGTTATTGTACTACTCGTTTGTTATGAAGTTTGTTCTCTGGGTTACTTGCAGCACATTTTCCTGACTGTGCCAGAGTGTAGCCATCATACTGAGAAGTGATTTCTTGAATTGATGTGCCCAAGCCATGTGGGAGTAGCACCTACCTCAAGTGTCTTGGCTTAGAGTATTTGCATACCATGGATCTGAGTCTCCAATGCATATGGACCAGCTGAGGTATCCCATTCACATGGGACTCTTTCTACCTAAAGCTGTGACCAACAGGAAGAGATGGATTAGCACTACCCCAGATCTAGCCTAGGTGAGCAGTCTACTGTAGGCCCTCATTCTGCTCATGTGGGCCAGCTATACGGCTGTCCTCCTTAGAACAAAGAATCCTCTAAGGTACAGCTTCCACTCTTGTTCACAGGAAGGAACCTTTGCTCTTAAGGAGTTCTCAATTTTGCTTTAATGCTTGGATAACTATTGTTAAAAAGAAATACCCCAGGACTCTATCACTGAGAAGCCCACACCCATGCTCTAGGTTGTATCTTTCTTCCCAACCATCTTTCTCTTAACCTTTGGGCTGAAGATGTATATTTAAAATGCCTTTTAATACCCCCTCCTAAATTGATAATCCAAAGCTGGATGTAGTGGCTCCTAACTGTAATCCCAGCCTTTAGGAGGCAGAGTCCTTGTAGCAATTTGGAGGCTAGCCCAATTTATGGTGAATTTCAGACCAGTCATGGATACATAGCAAGGTCCTGTCTAAAATAAATAATAAATAAACAAACAAAAATAAAAATCCAGCATTTGTCTCCCATACCTAATATTTCAAGAAAAGGCTTCTACTGATATCTGATGAGGTTTGAGGCCAGAGACAGGAAGGCTCCAGAAGCCTGAGATAGTTTAAGAGCAAGCTTGACCTGGAGGTACTGTTCTCTGTGCCTCTCAACATTGCCACTCAGCCTCATGCTTCTTGTAAGACCCCCTGAACTCCCACCTGCCTTACCAAGTACTAACCATCTTCCCTCTGAATCCCTTCCCCTGCCACTCAAGGTCTTCAGTCCCGCCTACTCTCAAAAATCTGCCTCCTAATATAAGTTTATTTTGTCAGGAGAGCTAGCTAGCTTGCTTGTTTTATTTGTTTGTACTGGGGATTGAACTTAGGTCTGTGTACATGCTAGCAAGCACTCTCCCACTGAATACATCCTCAGTCCTGTTTTGCACTTTATTTGGAGACAAGGTCTCACAAAGTTGCCCAAGCTTGCTGTAGTGGTTTGAAAGAGAATAGCCCCAAAGGGAGTGGCACTATTAGGAGGTGTGGCCTTGTTGAAGTAGGTATGGCCTTGTTGGAGGAAGTGTGTCACTGTGGGGATAGGCTTTGAAGTCCCATATATGCTCAAGCCATACCTAGTGTTTCAGACCACTTCCTGTTGCCTGCATGTCAAGATGTAAACTCTCAGCTCCTTCTCCAGCACCATGCCTTGCCTGCACGCCACCATGTTCCACCATGGTGATAATGGACTGAACCTCTAAAACTGTAAATTGCCCCATTAAATGTTTTCCTTTATAAGAGTTGCCATGGTCATGGTATCTTTTCACAGCAATAGAAACCCTAAGTAAGACAGAAGTTGGTACCAGAGACAGGGGTATTACTGTGATAGGCTAGACCATGCTTTTGTTTGAAGGAATATGGACCTTGGGATTGTGGAATAGAAAAGCAGTTGAGGGCTTTAAGTGCTGCTTAACTGGCACTTATCCTAGTAGAAACATGGACGACATTGGTTCTGAGTGTGATTTGAACTGTGGGTACCTGGCTCAAGAAGTTTCAGAGGAGAAGAATGTTGCCTAGAGATCATTCTTGTGATATTTTGGTGAAGAATGTGATATTTTGGTGAAGAAAGACAATTTTGCCCTTGTCCTTGAAGAGTCTACCTAAGGCTAAAGTGAAGAGTTTTGGATTAATTCTGTTGGCAGAGAAAAAATTTCAAAACAGCCTACTATTGACTCTGTTGTGTGGTTATTAGTGGTAATTCTAATGATGATGTATAGTAAAAAGGAGCAAGCTGAGCAGGGTAAATTACAAAATGTAATAGTTGAGGAGAAAAGGAGCACCAGGAAGTGGAATGGAACTAAGTCCTGTGTTCAAGGAGATAAACAGATTAAGAAATGGAATAAAGGGAGTCATGACCTCAGGGCAAGATTGTACACAGCTAGATTTCCAGCTTGTGAAAGGAATTAAAGAAAAGCTTAGAGCCAGGTGTGGTGGTGCATGCCTTTATTCCAACACTCCAGAAGCAGAGGCTGGCTGATATCTAAGTTTGAGGGAACCCTGGTCTACAGGGCAAGTTCTAGAACAGCCAAGCTTAGGTAGTGAAGGAAACCATTGAAAACTTGAAGCTGGTAAAGATGTAATTGAATGAGGGGGGTCATGTTCCAGCCCCAGCAAGCAGCAGAACTTGGCAGCTTTGGCCAAGTGGTTATGGCTGTAGAGTCAAGGATAGAACAAAGGCATTATGGAACCTTCCTCTGAGACTAAGGAGAGCCACTAGGCCAGGCATGTGTCAGGGGTGTCCCTGAATGGAGGCTCAAAGAATCCATTCTGTGAAGCTGTGAAACCTGGATTGCCGTGGACACCCCAAAATGGTAGAGATGCCAGAGTCGTGGGATACCAGCCGAGGAGAGCTACTAACGGAGTGGAACCAGCCCAGGAGAAAGAAGTGTGTTGCAGTCAACAAAGCTGAAAGGAGTTGGAGATCTGAAGAGCGTTTTGACACTATACATGAAGATGCAGAGTTTGGAGTTTGCCCAGCTGTTTTGCAGTCTTGCTTTGGTCCAGTATTTCCTCACTATACTCCCTTCCCTATGTTTTGGAATGGTAATGTATATTTTGTGCCATTATATGTTGGAATGATGTGATCTGCTTTTTGATTTTGATTTTACAGGTGATTACAATTAAGAAATTGCATGAAGCCAGGCAGCGGTGGTGCACGCCTTTAATTCCTTTTTAATCGGGAAGCAGAGCCAGGCGGATCTCTGTGAGTTTGAGGCCAGCCTGGTCTACAGAGCGAGATCTATGACGAGCACCAAAACTACATGGAGAAACCCTGTCTCAAAAAACAAAAAATAAAACAAAACAAAAAAACAAAAACAAAACAAAAAAAGATTGTATGAATCTCAGAAGAGACTTTGAACTTTAGACTTTTAAATAAGTTTGAGACTATTATAGACTATAGGGACTTTTGAAGTTGAACTGAATGCATTTTTGCATTATGATATAAGTGTTTGGGTGCCAAGGAGTGAAATGTAATGGTTTAAAAGAAAATGCCCCCCAAAGGGAGTGGCACTATTAAGAGGTGTAGCTTTGTTAGAGTAGTTATGGCCTTGTTGGAGAAAGTGTGTCATGTGGAGGGCAGCTTTAGATCTCATATATGCTCAAACCATACCCAGTGTCTCAGACCACTTCCTGTTGCCTGCATATCAAGATGTAAAACTTTCAGCTCCTTCTCCAGCACCATGTCTGCCTGCATACCACCATGTCCCACCATGATGATAATGGACTGAACCTCTAAAACTGTAAATCACCCCATTGAATGTTTTCCTTTATAAGAGTTGCCATGGGGCAGGAGAGGAGAGATGGCTCAGAGTTTAAGAGCACTGGCTGCTCTTCCAGAGGTCCTGAGTTCAATTCCCAGCAACCGCATGGTGGCTCACAACCATCTGTAATGAGATCTGGCGCCCTCTTCTGGTGTGCAGGCAGAACACTGTATACATACATATATACATACATACATACATACATACATACATACATACATAAATCTTTTTTTTAAGAGTTGCTGTGGCCATGTTGTCTCTTCACAGCAACAGAAACCCTAAGATACTTGCCTTGAACTCCAGTGCTTGTGATCTCTCTGCATCAGCCTCCTGAGCAGCTGGGATGACGGATCTGAGCCTCCAGAAGACACTTGATGACTCAACACAGCCCTTCCTCTGTACTCCAACAGTTCTACTGTTTTAGTGACCCTTGCTGAGACCAGGGACCTGCCAGGAGACCCCAGGACCACACTCATCTGCATGGCCAGCCCTCCCCCACCTAGGGAAGGAGGAAGAACCCCAAGGGTAGAGGAGTCCTGCACGTTTGGAATGAATTTGACTTTGTTTCCACACCCCTTCCCCTTCTTTCTCTTCTTCAGGTAACCCCACCACCCCAGGCCTGAAGATCAGTGGGCATTTACTTTTGCTGAGCTCAGAGATACTCCTCCCTCTCCACTTCTGTGACTCTTACCTGTCTGGCCAGACGAGCTTGGTCCAGGGGGGGAGCAGGCAAGTGACACACTCAGGCCCAGGGCCATCGGCTCCCTAGCTGGTTCTTCTGACCCCTGGGCAGCTTAATCCTTCTGCCCACTCTTGGCTGTATAGGGAAAAGAGAGAAGGCTCCCACATCCCTCAGTGACTTCCAAAGGCAACGATGTGACACTATCATCCTGTGAGCACCCTTGGCCACTTCTCACCTGCACAGTAAGATAAATGCCTCCTATTTGTACAACCCCAGCTGACCTGTGGCTTCATGAATTATTGTGTCTAGCCCTCCTGAGTCCTCCTCCACTCTGGGCCTAACTCAGGCCCCCGGTCTGCTATCTGGACTCTTCAGTCTGGTGTTCAAGGCCTCTGCCCTGCTAGCCACGCTTCTTCCTCCCCTGTGCCCTAGAACACCGCCCCATCCCAGACCTACCTACTCACACACTGTAGCCTGGTGCTCTGCTGGGCAAGTCTTCGCCCAGCCTGAGGCTGCCTGACAGGTCTGAGCCTCGTGAGCTCCCAGCGTGTTTGGGAGATGCTAAAAGGGGAGCCACAGAGGCCTTGCTCAGGCAAAGGTGATGAAGGCTGCTCTTCAAGCCCTCGCCACTCCTGTCCCCAAAGAAGGCTCCCTGTCATTGCCAGCCGCAGCTTCTCTGTCCTCGGGCCTCATAAGAAAACCCAGGGGAAAGCCAGGTGAGGTGGCACACACTGATAATCCCAGCACCGGGTGACGGGCAGGTGGATTGCCATGAATTCAGGACAACCTGGACTATGCAGCCAGCTGTGCGGGGAGACCAGCCAGAGATCAGGGAGAAACAGGCAGGTGGGCGGGGCCTGGAGCCCCCTGCCCCGGTCATTCTTTACCACCTTATGATTCTGTCTGTTAAAAAAGGACTCCTGGTGCTGACAAGGGGCTGGAAACTGCTGAGTGAAGCTAACCCTCCCACTCCAGCAAGGAATCCGAGCCGTGAAATGACCTGAGGTCATGACAGCAGTCAATACCAGCCTTGAACCTAGCCTCAAGAACCAAGGTGCCAGCTACTTGATCCTTTCAGATCTGGGCATCCTACCCCCTGGCAGGAGCCAGTGCTAGAGACCCAGAATCAACTCTTACAATTCCTTCCCCGCCGCCGCCGGCACTCAGGGCCCAGCATGCAAGTGCTGGGGAAACTCAGGGCACTGGCTATCCTTAGGTGTGTCTCCCTACCTCTCAGCCCATTTCCCACAAAGCACAGGACTGTATTCTTTGTAAAGGATAGGACCTGGCCCACAGCTAGTGCTCAGCAAATGGGAACACTCACCCTCCCCACCCTTCCTCTCAATCAATATCTGCTCCATTGATGGATGATGGGGACAGTGATGGATTACAGCAGATCGGAGAGTTGGCCTGTTCTTATACAGCCATGGAAACTCAGAGCCAGGGAGAAACATGGGGCAGGGGATGAGTAAAGAGAGCTGGGAAGAGGGGCAGGGTTGCCAAGGAGCTGGGGCGGTGGTGAGAAAGTTGCTGAGGATGGAGTGAAGGGGATAGATGGGGGAGGCATGGATGGGGTGTGGGAGACCACAGCACTCGTTACCCCATCCCCCTCCATCAGGGAGGCCAGACCTGGGATGGAGAGACAGCTGTCTGCTCAGAAAAGTGTCTTAGTCACTAAAGGCTGCCTGGGGAAAGTCCATTCTCTGTCATGTCCTGGGAATCCGGATGGGCACAGGAAGGCCACCAAGTGACTCTCAGAGTGGCCACCTGTCCTCTCTGGACTCTCTCTTCTGCCTCCTACACACACACACACACACACACACACACACCACAACAGCCCAACTTTGCCAGGCCCTCCTATTACCACCCCCCACACCTCAGGAAAAACTGCCCTCCCCAGTACATATGACCCTCCATGCAGAGGTATGCCTACCTGCAGAGATAGCCTCTGGGACCCTGGAAGGTGCTTCTGAACAGCCTCTTACCTCCCCCTAGCCAGCGATGGGTTGGAAAAGCTAAGGAGACCCTCTCTCTGAAGAGAGCAGTTTACTCAAGGAGGAAAGGGAAGCTCAACCGTCCCCCACATGCGAAGAGAGGCATGGGTTCATAGGTGATGCTGAACTGGAGGATCGGATTTCCCGGAACAGACCCAATTTTAGATGTTCCGAGTGCTGATAGGGACAACCTGAATTCAAGTTCCATTTCATCCAAGATCAAAACCTCAAAAGACTCCCAGCGACCACTTTCCATTGTGCAGTTTGAATCCCAGACTTGAGTCCCACCCCTGGGCCCCTGATGGAGGACTGCCAGTTACAGTCAGGAGAGGCAATGCCATATATGGGAAGGGGGATATACTGGCTTCAGCTTATAGGGAGAGGATGGCTCCATCTAGCTCTGGCACTGCATCCGTAGTGGAGCCCTGAGATCTAGAAACCTCCAGTCGTCAGTAGGTCAGACCATGACCTGCGCAGGAGTGCCTGGCCTTGTGCACTCACAGCACCAGCCGCAGTGGGAGAGATCCAGGTCAGACCTTAGAATGCACCCCAGCGGGGCAGGAGGGGAAAGGGTCACTAGGGGTTGGGGGTACGGCTGGCTGCCAAGCCTAGCTTGGGGATCTCAGATCCTGCGCGCCCTCCCGGCCCACAGCCCTCCCTCCCGCCCTCCCCTACTGACGCTCAGCAGATCAATGCTGCCTTTGCTGACAGTTGAGAATCGAGCTTGCAGCCCGCCCCCTCCCCCGCCCCTCCGGCTAGCTGTGTCCCCCGAGATCCTTCCCGAGGGGGGAAGAGTTTGCTGCGGAAGCGTTTCACCCTGGGGCAGGGCCTGCGGAGAGAGCGGCTGGTTTGGCCACTGCTTTAGGCTGGGGAAGAGAGAAGGAGGGCCAGCAAACCCGAATCACCACCTAGCACAGGGCGAAGGGAAGGGGCCAGCCAGCCCACACCTGGAGATGGCGGTCAGGCACCGAAAACTTTCTGCCGGGGAGGGTTGCTCCTAGAGAAAGTACGAATAGGATACTACGGGCTTTTGGGAGGGCTCTGTCCAGTCCTCCTAACAGTTGCTCTGTGCTTACTTCTATACTTCCTATCTGCCCTAAACAAGGTTCCCTGGATAAATTGGAGAGAGGGGTGGGGTGGGGTGGGGTGGGGTGATTCCCATGGAGGCGGGGACGAGCTGGGAAGATGAGGACAGGTCTGTGTTCGGGGGAGCGCCCCCTCTGCTCAGGGTGGTCAGCTGGGGTCTCCTCCATCATCACCAAGAAGGGAAGCTTCGAGGAGAGACTCCTCTGGACCCAGCGGTGAGCTACACCGCCCCACGCTTCTCAGTACTGTAGAGCACCAGACCCTTCAGGTAGCGGCGGGAGGAGCAGCAGCCGCTGTCCCAACCTCACTCAGCGAACTTTAAACACCCTGCACAAGAAACCAAGGGCACAACCCGATGGGCACACCTCTCGCTTACACCACCCGTCGTGCAGCACTGCCCGGCTCTGCATACCCATCTTCCCATCCATCCATCCATCCATCCATCCATCCATCCATCCATCCATCCATCCACCCACCCACCCACTCACAATGAACCCACACAGAACCACGGGTAGCCTGCCAGCGTGCACAAGTAGACACTTCGCTGGATACACACACCGTCCCTGTACAGTATGAGTAGTGTCCCTCGCGCAACCGCGGCCACAACTCCACACTCCACGCCCCACTTTCCACAACCACACACGAGGCGTCCCAATCTCCCTCCCAAGGGCCGGCCGGCTACCAGGGACACCACTAGTACACGCCCGGCCTCGAGGGCCCTCTCGCTGCCCGCGCCACGCGCTCGGGGCCAGCACACACCGACTGGCCGGACCGTGCGCCCTGCCCCGCCGCGTCGGGCGCGGGTCCCCCTCCCCGCGCTCGCCTCTCTCGCTCCCTCCCGATTTGGGAAGGCGGCCGCGGGGCGGGCGGGGGAGGGGCGGGGCGGGGCGGGGGAGGGTGACATGTGAGCGGCGCGCCGGCGGCAGGTGGAAAGGCGAGCGGCATGGAGCGCGTAATAAGAGAGTTGGAGTCGGAAAGAGCCGCCCCAGTCGCCGGGGAAGCGGGCGGTCAGTACGGGCTCCCGCGGCCCCGAGGCTCCGAGCGACCGCCCCCGGCCCCCGCACGGCCCCGGCCCGGCCCCTAGCCCCCGCCGACCGCGTGCGCGCCCAGGGTCGCCTCGCCGGCCCGGGGTTCGAGCCATGCGCCTCTGAGCGGCCCGAGTGCGCCCCCGCCCCGCAACGCCCCGGCCCCCGCCCGGCGCCGCCCATGGCCGAGGCCCCCCGCGCCGCCTCGGCCTGGGCCCCCCGCCCGGGGACGCCCCCGCGCCGAGCTGGTGGCGCTCACGGCCGTGCAGAGCGAACAGGGCGAGGCGGGCGGGGGCGGCTCTCCGCGTCGTCTCGGCCTTCTGGGCAGCCCCCTGCCGCCGGGCGCGCCCCTCCCTGGGCCGGGCTCGGGCTCGGGCTCCGCCTGTGGCCAGCGCTCCTCCGCCGCGCACAAGCGCTACCGTCGCCTCCAGAACTGGGTCTACAACGTGCTCGAGCGGCCCCGCGGCTGGGCCTTCGTCTATCACGTCTTCATGTAAGTTGGGGACCCCGCGCCCCTTCGCGTGCCCCAGCGCTGACCCCGCGTGAGCCGGGCTCCTTGGGGACCGCCGCCCCGCGCTGGCTCCACCTCCTGCCCCCTGCCCCGCGGCAGTGCCTCAGCCCTCCCTCTAGGACCTGAGCCCCCTTTTCGGTCCCCCAGCTTGACCCTAACCCCTGATCTCCCAGCGCTGACCCCTGCTGCCCTCGCATCTGACCTCTTCTGCCTCTTCTCCTTACTTCCATCCTGATCGCAGAGCCCCGCCGCTCTGTCCCAGCTACTCTCGGCATTCAGCTTCTCTGCTCTACCGAGTCTGAAGCCACTAAAGTGAGGCTCTCCTTTTCTCCACCTCTCCCGCACTGTGTCCCAGACACAGAAGACCCTGGCCCCCACGGTTTCCTGCCATCTCCTCTCAGATTCAGTGTTGTGCTCCCACCTCGTCCCCTTGGAGATTTCCCTCTTCAGAAACAGGCTGTCCCCAGCTCAGGGCTGGCCTCTGATTGTAGGTGTCTAGGGTCCCTATGGCCCTGACAGGCCTGTGTGCTGTTTCCAACTTTATCTGTGTCTTCATTAGCCTTTCCCTGCACCCTCAACTTCGAAGCAGCGGAGGCAGCAGGCTGCCCTGGCTGCCCTGCCCCGTCTTGTCCTGCCTTGCCCTGCAGGCTGGGCCCGGCTCTCCTTCCTTGCTGGCCGCTGTACTAGGCCTGGCTCTGGGCATGGGGAAAAAGAAAGAAGAGAGGGGTATGTTTGGAAACAATGACGCTGTGGGGCCCCTCCTTCCCTCAGCAGGCTCCTACAACTTTCAAAACACTGACCCCTCTTGGATGTAAAGAGTGAATTTTGGCAGCTCAGAAGGCGGTCTTGGGGGACGGCCTGGCCCAGCCAGGAA